>NW_024423319.1:95818429-95910397 GCF_017311325.1 Ursus maritimus
CCCCCCCCCCCCCCTCTGGGTTAGCCTGGCTAAAGTTTTATCAATGTCCTGAATCTTTTCCAAGTACCAACTTTTGGTTTTACTAATTTTCTATTGATTTCATGTTTTCAATTTCATTCATTTCTGCTCTATTTTTTTCTTTTCTTCTCTTTGCTTTAGGTTTATATTTCTCTTCTTCCTCTAGTTTCCTAAGGTGAAAGCTTGTACTGTTAGATTTAGATGTTTTTTTCCTTCCTAATCTATGTATTCAATGTTGTAAATGTCCCCTTAAGGATGCTATTTACCAAATCACACACATTTTGATGAGTAGTGTATTCACTTTCATTTAGTTCAAAATCATTTTAAATTTCTCTTGGGACTTCTTTGACCCATTTGCTACTTAGAAGTGTGTTGTTTACTCTCCAATTATTTTCCAGCTACCTTTCTGTTATTTTGTTGCTTAATTCCATTGTGGTTTGAAAGTATGATTTCTCTTTGTAAAAGTTTCTTAAAGTGTGTTTTATAATCCAGAAGGTGGTCTATTTTGTTGACTATTCCATGTGAGCTTGAGAAGAATGTGTATTTTCCTGTTGTTGGATGAAGTGTTTTATAAATGTCAATTAGATTCAGTTGATTGATGGCGCTGCTCTGTTCAACTGTAACCTCACTAGATTTTCTGCCTGCTGGTCTGTCAATTACTGATAGAGTGGTGTTGAAGTCTCCAACTATAATAGCGGATTCATCTATTTTTCCTTGCAGTTCTATCAGTTTTACCTCATTTATTTTGACATTCTCCCATTAAGCACATGCACATTAAGATTGTTATGTTATATCATTTTTGGGAAATGACCAGTTTATCATGATAAAATGTCCCTTTATAATCCTGATAATTTTCCTTGTTCTGAAGTGTGATTTACTTGACATTAGTATAGCTATGCAAGCTTTTTTGATTAGTGTTAGCATTATATATCTTTCTCCATCCCTTCACTCTTAATACAGCCGTATCTTATATTTGAAGTGGGTTTCTTGGGGTGCCTGGGTGGCTCAGTTGGTTAAGCATCTGCCTTCATCTCAGGTCATGATCCTGGAGTCCTGGGATTGAGCCCCACATCAGGCTTTCTGCTTAGCAGGGAGTCTGCTTCTCCCTCCGCCCCTCCCCACTGCTTATGCTTGTGCTCTCTGTCTCTCTCTCTCTGAAATAAATAAATAAAATATTTGAAAAAAAAGTGGGTTTCTTGTAGACAACATGTAGTTAGGTCTTGTCTTTTTATCCGTTCTTAAGGTCTCTTTTATTTGGCGTATGTAGAACATCACAGTTTAAAGTGATTATTGATATAGTTGAATTAATATGCACCATATGTGTAACTACTTTCTATTTTCCTTATTTTTTGTCCACTCTTTTTCATTTCTTTGATTTTAATTATTTTATATAATTCAATTTTTCTCTTCTCTTAGCATGTCCATTATACTACTTTTGAAGATTTTTTGTGGTTGCTGTAGAATTTATAATACATGTACATTTATGAGTAATTTAAGTTCATTTTCATATAATACTCCACTATTTCATGGTAGTGCAGGTACTTTCTGACAGAGTATTTCCAATTTGTCCCTCTCATCCCTTAAAACATAGCTGTCATTAATTTAATTTATCTGTAAGCTATAATTAATACATTGTTGCAATAGTTATTATGAACAGTTAACTCTGTTAAATCAAATAAAGATGAGAAAAATGAAAATTTTTTGGTAATATATATTTGTTGGAAATTTTAGATGTATTTGTGGAAAGTTTTTTACAAAAGACAGTAGGTCTTAAAGTTCATTGTTTGTAATAATTTGTATTCCTCCTTTAGAGCCTGGGGCCAAGAGTATAGCTTCCCAGCTATTCCAGAGACCCAAAGTTGCAGTGTATAGGAAATCCAGACTGTATAAATTGCTGCGTGCAATTCTTGAAGAAATTACCTCATCATGGAAATACAGGCAGACTCCAAAGTTATTTATCCTAACAAACTAAATTGATCCTAGTCAGGGCACTTAAGAGCTGACTGCCTTTCTTTTGTACTAATAAAATGAACATTATTAGATAGTTTACTTAAAATAAGATGAAAGAAAGAAAACCAATTATATCAGTTATCATAATAAATTAGAATAGACTAATTCATCCTGAATGCCAGAAATTAAAGCGAACAAATATTTGGGCAAATATTTAGTTCCCAAACATCACTTTTGAAAGATAACAGAGGTATGTTGAAAGAAGAAGGAATGAGAAACAATTCACCAGACAGATATGAACAAAAATCAATCAAAACAAGCAATATTTATATCATAAAAGGCAGCATTCAATGCCAGAACCAAAATCATTAATTACGATAAAAGAGAGAATATTCCCCCCCTCCAAGATGTGAATGTTCTAGTCCCTGTAATTTGTGAATATGTTAACTTAAACTAAAAAGAGAAACTTTGCAGGGATGTACTGTATGGTGACTAACATAATATAATAAAAAAATATTAAAAAAAATAAAAAGAGAAACTTTGGAAATGTGACTCAGGTTTAGGATCTGGAGAAGAGGAAATTATTTTGGATTATCTGGGATGACCCAACCTAATCACTTGAGTCCTTAAAAGCAGCGAACCTTTTCTGCATGTGATAAGAGGGAGATGTGATTACAAGAAGGATCAGAGTTATAACATTACTGGCTTTGAAGATGAACAAAGAGGGCCATGAATCAAGGAATGTGGGTGGCTACTGGAAGCTAAAAGTGTCAGAGACACTGATGTTCCCTTAAAGCCTTCAGGAAGGAATGCAGTTGATTTAAATCCAATGAAACCCATGTCAAATTTTTAATCTACAGAACTGTAAGATAATAATAAGTGTGCATCATTTTAAGCCACTGAGTTGTAGTAATTTGTTATAACAGAAATATACAACTAATACAGGTTTTTATAATAACACAGTTAATAATCAACAGAGAATATAAAACTGCCACAATTTTTATGCACCAAACAAAAAAGCAATAAAATACGTAAAGCAAAAAGTCCTAGACAATACCCAAATCCAGAAACATCATAGTAAAATGTTTTAACGTATTTGTTTAAGCCAAAGGAGTATGGTTGCTTGGGATTTAAGCAATACAATAATATATTTTTAGAGTTTCATAAATTTCATACAATAACATTTTCTTATGAGTATAGACAGTGAGGGGAAGGGACTAGCCTCTGTAGGAAGGTAAGTTTTTACCCTATATAAGAGAGTATATATTAATCTGTTTTATTTGTATAAAGCTTACAAATATCTATTTTGAGCTTGGCTGCAAACCAAAAACTGAATATATTCTCCCAAACAAATATTTTTGTTTCTCAGACCTTATTCCCAGACCTTAAAAAAATCAGATGTCAAAAGCAAAGAATCCAAAAAAAAGCATGATCCTCTGAAAATAATTTTTCTCTACTGGAAAATAATGGATAGTCATCTAAATACCTTATGGATTAAAGAGAAAATATATGAATTTTGAAACCAAATAGCATAACATAAAAATCCATTGTTTTTAAATGGAATTCCATTTGGGTTTTTTATGGTTGTATATTTCAACTGTGTAACTGTATAGCTCATGTGTGGTTACTCCTGTCCTTTCTGGGTGATTGCTAGTCTCATTTTATTGAATAGTCCTTGCTTCTTTAAGATGGGTATTAATAACTTTTTTCACATGGCACAGGGAATTTCCACCTGATCTATTTCTGATAACCTTATTTGCATAAGGTAGGAATTACATAAAACACTGTTAAGTAGTTACAGCTTAAAAATGATGACCTCAAGAGAAAAATTTTCACTTTTTGAAAAATCCAAATCTATAAAAAGTTTAAATAAAAAGCAGAAATGTTTAGATAAATTTGGAATTTCTTATAATTTGTTAAGGGTGGGTTTTTTGTTAAAAGCTAGTTAATTATTAATTTCCAAGTAACCAATCATATTTTTAACTTTAAACTTCAAAGAAACTGTATTTCAGTTTCCTCTCCCATTTCCCAAGTATCTAATAACTGTTGGAAGGGATGCGATGATCCATAGAAGACATTTTTACACAACAGTTTTAGAAATGGTTCTATAGAATTCCCTCAATTCACTCACAAATCACTCATCTTATGGAATAAAATGAAAGTGCCAAAGCAAGATTGCTCCTCCTATGGGCTTTTAGAACAATTCATTTACTGCAGAAAACATTCTTGTTGAAACAGGAAAAATAATCAATTAAAAGTTTGAAATTATTCACCATGATGCTATTTTCAGTAAAGAAACTAGGAACAATGGCCTTGACATAGAAAATCTGAATGTCTTAAAACCTCCTTGCCTGGCATTTTGAGACTTCCAGATATGGTTGTGTTAATCTAATAACAAAGAGTAAAATAGCTGGCAAGGTACATCTAAACATCTAGAGAAAGCTGACAGCAGTATAAATGAGTGGGGATTCACTGATTTTTAATAAAGGTTGAATATTATTTTAAATATAAAATGAATTAAATGTATAACTTGTAGGCCACATATCCAATTAATGCCTATTAATCCTTCACATTTAAGAGAGAGCTTTCTGAAGGAAATTGCAAATATAAATACTGGTATATTTTTGCTCAAGAGTGTGACTATTTTTTCAGGCAATCAAGGCTGGATATCGTGATGTCATTTTTTGATGTATTTAATGTGTTCCGTATGAACAAGCTGTTAAAAGTTGAAAAATTCTTTCCTTGAATTTCCTCTTAATTATGTCTCCTTCTTTCTTTTTTCCTTGCCTTTGTCTTTGTTCTGAATTATGTTAGCCTATATTTGGATTATTATAACAGATTATTAGCTGGATATTTTTGATTGGTCTTCATTACTTCAAGGTCATCCTAAATTGCCCCTGTTTAGCTGTCCTTACAATATAATATCAACTTTAATACAAATGCTTCTTATGGAACACAATCCCAGAAGTTTTCAAAAATCTCTGTTATCAGGCATCTTCACTTTATCCACAAGGCTAAAGGAGTCAGCATCACTTCTGATATTCCAAGGGTAGGCATCATCTTCAGTCTACTGGGATGCATAGGTCTACTATCATCAAAGTCTTATGCTGAATGGTGTAATTGACTTCCTAGACTAATCTGTCGACTTCTACTTTCTTGTCAACTTCCTTGAGGTCTCTCCTTCAAATATATCTTTTCATATAAATGTGTTACTTGAGCAATAACTACTTTTTAGTTAAATTATATATATATGTATATGTATTTATACATACACACACATGTATTCATATAAGCTTTTCATATGCATGTGTTGCTAGAGCTATGATTACCTAATTATATTTGTATACAAAACACATAACATACAAGTTATATATGGAAATCTCTCAAGAAATAGTTGATGGCCTTTTGTCTGGCATTACACATGATGGCTGGGATTCTTGCAGCCATCTTATGATATTGAGTATGGACACCATGTGAAAAACGATAAAGGCAGAGGTATAGAAAAAGCCTAAATCATTGATGTATCTTTAGAAAACAAGATTAGCGCTGGACTGACCACCTCAGGTTTTTGTTTGTTTGTTTGTTTCTAAGAAATTGTTTTTAGGTTTCTGATAAGAGTAGCCATAAGCTATTCTTACCTATGATACAGCATTATATAAATTGCATTAAATTGGAAACAACCATTAATAGGTATTTGGTTTTGCACAAAAGATCCAGGAAAAGGTTTTGCCATGGGATAACTCTTTCCCCTTTCTTGAGTGTGACTTATACTCTGAACTCCTGCTTAATCTTGTTTCTATGCAGCCTTTAATAAACAATTATGGAATATGTAATGCATAAAAATATTATATATTTACATTTGTATTATGTAAAAAATACACATATATATGCATTACATAATATATATATCACATATAACATGACAGTTATGCAGAATATCTATGTACATAAAATCTCAAAGCTTATATGCAAAAATGAAAATTGTGTTTAGCTTGTGGGATCATAACTGATTTTCTTTTTCATTTTTCAAAATTATTTTTGCTATTGTTGTAGCCTTTAAATTAAGCATTTAAAGATTTTTATAAAGCAATTGATCATGATTATGTTTGGGATTTGGGACTAGGAGGATATAGGGGGGATGAGTAATGATTTTTCTATGTGTATATTTTATATTATTTAATACTTAAATTTTAGCTAAGTGTATCAGGAGGCAGAAGTGTGATTAGAGGGGCGCCTGGGTGGCACAGCGGTTAAGCATCTGCCTTCGGCTCAGGGCGTGATCCCGGCGTTATGGGATCGAGCCCCACATCAGGCTCTTCCTCTATGAGCCTGCTTCTTCCTCTCCCACTCCCCCTGCTTGTGTTCCCTCTCTCACTGGCTGTCTCTCTCTGTCGAATAAATAAATAAATAAATCTTAAAAAAAAAAAAAAAGAAATAACTTTTCTGTATTAAAAAAAAAAGAAGTGTGATTAGAGTTTGGAGGTTATAAAATAATTACATGAAAAGGAAAAATGCAATATAACTCTATAAACACAGTAAATTGGTAATATTTTTTCTTCTTCAATTTTTACACTCTACTGATAATTTCTTCAACATTTCATTTTAAAATATATACTGTCTTCTGAGATGTCAGTCTAAAAATGTTATATCCATGTCTATATTACGCTTGCTCCAAAAGCAGTAAAGTTAGCAGGGTTGAGAGCTTTCACAGTTTAAGAGCTCTGTCCGTGAATTTCAAGTGATAAGCATCCTTTATCTAAAAATGTTCCACTCCTTTTACCTTTAGAAACAAGAATAACATGAAAGAGGAATTATTTGTTTAAGGGGAAATATAGTCCTCTACAAAGTTCAAGCCTTGTGAGCATTTTCATTGACCTTGAATGTTAGGTTAATAGTCAGGTGCCCGTAAAAAATTCTACACAGCACACTAGAGTAACAGGTGCCTAACATAGTAATATAAAAAACATTCGGGACTAGTGTGTTACCTAGGGTTCTCCACAGAAACAGAACCAGTGTGTGTGTGGGGGGAGGGGGGAGAGAGAGAGAGAGAATGTCAAGACATTGACATACATAACTGTGGGGACTAGCAACTCTGAAATCTGTAGGGCAGGCTGACAGACTGGAAACTCTCAGGCATTAATGCTGGACTTTTAAGGCAGAATTTTTTCTTCCCTAAAGAAAACTTAGTTTTGCTTTTAAGCACTTCCAACTAATTGGCTGAGGTCATCCCACATTATAAATAAGAACGATCTCTTTTGCTTAAAGTCAATTGATTATATTCATTAACCACAACTACAAAATACCTTCACATCAACACAATTGATTAGTACTTGAATACCTAGGTACTATAGCCTAGCCAAATTGATACATAAAACTAGCCATCAGTCTATCCCTTGTCAACTTGGCACCCGTATGTATCTTCTTAACCATATTTAATCTATAAATAAACACAATAACAATGCCATAATTCCATCTAACATGAGACAACTGTTTGTGTACAAACAAGAATGTATAACCCTTTTCCCAGAAGGGGATTTGAAATCCTTAGGATGTGTTCATTCTTCTCCATGTTATTCTGTAATTTAAATTCTGTCATGTAGGGGCGCCTGGGTGGCTCAGTCGTTAGGTGTCTGCCTTCGGCTCAGGGCGTGATCCCAGAGTCCTGGGATCGAGCCCCACATCAGGCTCATCCGCTGGGAGCCTGCTTCTTCCTCTCCCGCTCCCCCTGCCTGTGTTCCCTCTCTCACTGGCTCTCTCTCTCTCTGTCAAATAAATAAAATCTTTAAAAATAAATAAATAAATTCTGTCATGTAAACAACTATTATGAATACATCTTATGATATATAAGTAGTTAAGAAAAGGAAGATAACATAATATTTGTTATAGATAGATAGATAGATAGATATAGATATATTTACAACAAAATAAGGAAAAATACTCATAACAGTTATAGCCTTCATTTCCTCAACCAGTCACATGATCATAGCTGGTATTTATAACTACTTTCTTTCACCATGCCTTCTATATTTCCTTTGTTCTCAGCAAGTCCCACAGTTGGTAATGGTTCTTTGCCTAATGGGGTACCCCAAACCTTCATTCATGATGTGTTCTGGGTCATTAGTAGTTTTTCCTGATTTTGGGTTGTCGAAGTTTTCTATTGATTATAATCGCAGGGCATGGTAGTACTAGGAGACACCCTAAGGGATCTCCTATATTCCAGACATATTCTTCTTTACTTCTATCATGTGGAAGCAAATCAATTTCCCCTTACTAATAAAAATAAATTAACCCAGCAGGTATAGTAATTATTTTCTTAGCCCATCAATTCAGAGACATGAGGAGTCCAAATTGGTTACAATTTTTAAATCAGGTTCCTTCCAAGTCCCTGACCATCCTGACAAGCCACTAGCCACAGCCCATGAAGAAGTATACAAATCACACATGTGGCCATTTTTCTTTCAAAAAAAAATTAACCACCAGATATAGTGCTTGAAGTTCTGCCCACTGGAAGGATTTCTGTATACCACTGTCCTTTAGCAAGGTTCCAGATAAGGGCTTTAGTGCTGTAGCTGTCCTCTTTGGGGTGCTGCCTGTATATTGCACAGAGCCATCTGTAAACCAGAGCTGAGTTTTCTCTTCATCAGCCAACTGATAGTAATGAACTTCCCATGAGCACATAGATGCAGGCTGGGAGAGAGAAGACAGTAAGCAGAAGTGGGAACCATGGGCATTTGGGCCACTTCTTCATGTAATTATTGTCTCTTCAGGACTCGCTCACGCCGAGTGTTTTCTATACCACTTCCATTTGATAATGGAATACTGTTGTGCATCCCCAACTTTGTGGTTCAATGGGTCAACTAACACCCAGTTCATGATGGGCAGCTCAGGCTCCGTGGGAATTTGGTGACCCATGGTTAAGTGGGTCTCTACAAGCCCTAGTAGTGAGCTAAAAGCTGCTTCTTAAAAGAAGAGTAGTTATCTGCAGAGTATGGCAGAGCTTTACTCCAAATTCGTAAGACTTGGCACTGTGATCCATATATAGGGGCCTACCAAAGGTTCCAAATAGTATCTCCATCTTCCTCTGAAACTTCAAATATCATTGGATCTGCTGGATCATATGGTCCACATGGTAGAGCAGCTTGCATGGTGGCCTGGAGCTGTTGCAGACCACTTTCTTCTTCTCAGAACTGGCCCCATTCAAACCTAGCAGCTTTTTGAGCCACTCGGTAAATGGGATGGCCTAGCACAACCAAATGAAGAATCCATTACCTCCAAAATCCAGAGGCCTATTTGGCATTGGGCTCCTTGTTTTTTTTTTTTTTTTTTAAATCATAGGAGGAATCAGATGCAACACCTTAGAAAAGTATCTCATTATGCCCCACACCACTAGACACCTAGAAATTTCACTGGAGTGGAAGGTACCTAAATTTTTGTTAGATTTATTCCCCACCATTTGGCAGAGTTTGGCCAGAGTTGTTGCTACTACCTATTCACTAGGCCCAATCAACAGAATGTCATCAACTTAATAGAATAGTGTGATGATGTCTTGTGGAAGGGAAGGGTGAGCAAGGCCTCAGTGGACTAAATTATGACAGAGGTCTGGGGAGTCAATATACCTCTAACTTAGAAGAGTGAAGATTTATTGTTGGCTTGCCAGATGAAAACAACCTGTTTCTGGTGGTCTTTACCAACAACAGGTTTAGAAAAAAAAAGCATTTGTCAGATCAACTCTATATACCAGTGTATTAGGGATATGTTAATTTGTCAGGTAACAAAACCACATCTGGAATAGTAGCTATGATTGCAGTCATCACCTGGTTATGTTTATGATAATCCACTGCTCTTTTTCAAGATCCGTTTTCTGCATAGGCCAAATAGGCAGATTTAATGGGGATGAGGTGAAAATCATGACCCTTGTTTTCTTCTAGTCCTTGATGGTGGCACTAATTTTTCCATCTATCCAGGAATGAGGTATTGCTTGGGTTTACTTTTTTTCTTAGTGGAAACAATTCTAGTGATTCCACTTGGCCTTTCTTGCTATTGCATCCCTCACTCCATAGACGGGGGAACTAGTATTTGAATTCTGTCAGTTATTAAGCACGTCTGTTCCAATTATGCATTCCTGAAGGGTGAAGATAACCACAGGGTATGTTTGGGGACTCATCAGAGTGATGAGAGATGGTCATGACCTAAGTTTCCATTGATCACTTACTCCATAGCCCCTACTCTGACTGGTAGACCATGATGATGTTTCAGCTCTCTTGGAATTAGCATCAATTCAATGCCAGTGTCTAGTAATTGCTAAAAAAATATATCTCCTTTTCCTCAAAGCACAGTTACTCTGATAAAAGTCTGTATGTCTCATGAGGAAGGCTGGGAAAAAGATTAAAGGTATAAACAGTATAGCTGAATCCTTCTACAAGGATACCCAGCCTCTCCTTCGTTCGAAGAGCTGTGGGTCTGTAAACTGACTCAACTCTGGGAATTGATTGAAGGGTCGTGATTCTCTGTTTTGGTGATTCAAGTTAGACTTTTGTTCATTCCTTTTTTTTTCTTTTTTTAAAATTTTTTATTATGTTAGTCACCATACAGTACATCATTAGTTTATGATGTAGTGTTCCATGATTCATTGTTTGCATATAACACCCAGTGCTCCATGCAATACGTGCCCTCCTTAATACCCATTCTACCTAGAACTCTTCCATATATACAGGTCAAATAAGAATTTTGTAGACTGCCCATCTGTTTCTCTTCTGGGGACACTGTAATTAACTAGCCAATGCCATAGGTCTTTATCAGTTAGGCTATTCTGATTACTGCTTTGACTCTGCTTTCCATTATGTTAATCATACCCACCTATCTTTGGTGAATAAATGCTACCCCTTGGTGCCTGCTACTTTAGGATACAATTACCACCATTTCTTGTAAGAATCTCAGTTAACTGGCATCAGTTTCTGCTGTAATGTCTGACCTACAAAGAAGAGTGACTATAGAGCTTTTCAAGAATTCTGTGGCTCCCCTTACGAATTTATTTCTCATAGTTGTGGTGAAATATATGCCCTCTGGACACTACCCAGGTGGGTGAGCATTTCTTACATAATAAAACCGGCCAATATCCCAATCTCTCTAAGCCTTTAATCTACAGTATACTAGTGCAATTATGGCACTGAAATTCATGTTTAGTAGGTACCTTTTGGTCCATATTTCATCCAACCAACTAAATAAACTGTAAGATCCTTTTCTAACCCTTCAAGCTACAAAACTGAATTCAAAGTCTCTCTTTAGTGGGCCCATATCAGTAAATTGGCCTGACCCAACTTTGTTTTTTTCCCACCCTTAGCCCACACCCTTAATCTCCATTCTCACATATATTCTCCATGTCTCTATCTATATAAATTGGAAAAAATAATCCAGTTCTTTTGGAGCACACTTCCTCATGGGTCAAACTTTATTTCACCTTCACCTTTTAAGTCTTGCTGGAAATTGAGTCTTTAGGTCTAGATGCAAAGACAGTAGAGTGGGTCCAGAAGAGAATCAATAATATCTTGCAAGGCAGTATGTCATTGTTGGTGTACTTTATGGTTCCTCAGGTAAAGTGGTGTTAACCTCCTTAGGTGGGGGTAGAAAGACTACCTCTACTGGCAAAGTAGGTTTAATGGAACTTAGGGATTTGATGTCCCCAGCTTTATTTGGGATCTACTCATATGTGCCCATTCCAATATTTACTATCTCTTTCCTAACATATGACCTCACTTTAATAGAAGATACCTACAAGGTTAGTTATTCAATTTGTGATGTATTTAACTACTCATAGGATGAGGTTCTGTGTTTGGTTTTCAGCAATGTCAGCCCTGTGGCTATAGGAAATAAAGGTTTCTTTCAGGTCAGACATAATAACTCATTTGGACTGAATTGTGTCCTTCTTCAAACTCATACGTTGAAGTTCCAATATTGGAAATAAGGCTTTTAGGAGGCAATTAAGATTAAACCAGTTCATAAGGGTGAGATCCTATACTAAAAGGATTGGTGACCTTATAAGAAGAGGAGAGAGACATCTGTTTCTGTCTTTTTGCACATGCATCAAGGAAAGACCATGTGAGGACACAGCAAGAAGGTGGCTGTCTACAAGTCAAGAAGAGAGCACTTACCAGAAGTCAAACCCTGCTGGACCTCAATCTTGGACTTTCCAGCCTCAAGAACTCTGAGAATAAATGTCTGTTGTTTAAGGTATTTTTAAAATAGCAGCCTGAATGGAGTAAGATGCAGCTTAGCTGACGAATACAGACATTTTCCTTCATTTATAAGGTGCTTGAGCTGGGAATTTGAAGCCCTGCACTCATCCTTTTCTTTCCCCCACTTTCTTCAGTACAGTTAGGACTAAGCAGCCAGTATCATTATACTTGATACCTAAAAAATGTTTTAAGGTATCAAGTTTATGATAACCTAGAAACTTGCCTTTTTATAAATATTTTAAGTATCCAATAGTGATATTTTACATATATCTATTGCCACATTACAGCATGGACTTTTAGTGCCATTTTTTACACTGGAAATAAAGTCATTAATGCTTTAAAGCTAATCAGATTACAGAACACATTTCAGAAACTGCAAAATCAGTTCCCTAAACTCATTCTGAAGGTTATGTTCCTTTAGAACCACTCTTGATACCAAAATCTGTATCAGTCATGGTTCTCCAGAGAAACAGAAACAGAACTAGTAGGAGATAGACGTAGATAAACATGTTATATATATCTTGATAGTAATACAGATGTAGATAGAGATCAACCTACTTCAGGAAATTGGCTGGCAGTTTGTGCAGGCTGGCAAGTTTGAAAAGCTTAGGGCAAGCCTGTAGGCTGGAAACTCAAGCAATAGTTGATGCTGCTATTTGAGGCAGAATTTCTTTTTCTTCAGGGAAACTTTGGTTTTGTTTTTACAGTATATACAGTGATTAGATGAGGCCCACTTAGAATATTGACAATGATCTCCTTTACTTAAAATCTACTGATTGTAGATCATACATCATCCACCACATCATCACCACATCTACAAAATATCTTCACAGCAACATCTAGTGTTTGAACTGTGCGCTATAGTTTAGGCAAGTTGACACATAAAACTAACCGTCATAAGTAATATATGATAACTTATTGGATTTGTACTGTCTGATTGCCTGATTCTCACTGGTCTCTTCCTACACTTTATGCATGTTTATTTGTGAAAATTTACCTAACAATCTTGTATTTAACTGTTTTTTCTCTAGTCAGAACTATATATGCACTGTGTATATTGCTTAATGAAGGCATAGTAGAATTTTAATTTTCTGAGGACTCATTATAAAATTCCTCTGCTTAATAAGGTTGTGTTTGGGAAAACATTTTTAAGAAATACAAAAACATTTATGAACAAAAATATTCATAGTAATTTATAAAATTATTCACTATCCTGGTAATCTTCTTCTCTTAAAACAAACATCCCTTCTGCACTGTATGAGCATTATTCTTAGTTGTCTCTCATAAAATGTTGTCAGTTTATAAAGTACATTTGCATTGCCTGTTGATATTCCATTGTACGAATATTCCATTATATATTTATCCATTCTATCGTTGAAAGATGTTTAGGATGATATCAATTTGGGGCTATTATAAATAATGGTGCTATGAACATTACTGTGCATACCTTTTGGTCAATACATGCATGCATTCCTTTTGTGTATTTGTGTAGGAATGAAATTGCTAGAACAAATGGCATGTTTATATTAAACTCTAATAGAAACCAGATTCCTAAAGTGATACTATGTATTTATCTGTTTAAACTTCCAACAGTGTATGAGAATTCCATTTGCACTGCATCTTTCCCAGAATCTGGTGGTGTTAGTTTTCTTTTCTTTTCTTTTCTTTTTTCTTTTCTTTTCTTTTCTTTTCTTTTTTCTTTTCTTTTCTTTTCTTTTGAGTCATTCTGGTGGCAGTGTAGGAGTATCTCATTGAGCTTTAATTTTCATTTCTCTGATGAATAATGAGGTTGATTGCCAGGCCTTAAGTTTATTAGCCATTGGGAGAACAAACATATATATATATACATATACATATGTATATATTTATTTATAAATATATATATATTTATTAGCCATTGGGAGAACAAATATATATTTATTATGTTAATATCTATATTTAAGCTATATAGGCACATAAAGATATATATATCTTTATATAATATATATGTATATAGTGAGGTATCTCTTCATTATTTTGCTCAGTTGAAATTCAAAATTTATATCTTTATATGCCAAATCTTCCAATCTAAGGACCTGATATATTTATTAGGGCATAAGTACTTCAGTTTCTCAAAATGTTTCATAGTTTTCTGTGTAGAATTTTTCACTTCCTGTACTGTATAATTAGGTATTTGACTTCTTCATTCTAAGAGTTCATCAGTAGAAACTTTTCAACTTTATACACAAACAGCAGTGTTTTAACTCTTTATATACACTCTTATTTATCCCTTGCTTTATTGAATCATCTAGGATTTTGTATGGTAATTAATGCAGGCAATCAGTAGATAATAATCAGATTACAGAAGTTCCATTCTATTCCTAACAGATTTACCTTCTAGTTGCTATTTTTTGTTTGCTATTTCTATATATATTGAAATGATAATATTTTTTAATTTTCTTCTTTTAATAGGAGAATTACATTGATTCCTGTAATATAACCAACTTGACCATTATGTGTTAGTTTTCATCTAACACTGTATTTGGTTTATCAATATTTTATTTATGATTTGGCACCTATTCATGAGAAAAAAATAGCATGTGTTGGGATTTTTCCTTCTTATAATGTCCTATGTCAGGTTTTGGGATAATTATACTATGCCTATACAGTGAAATAAATATTCTTTCATTTTCCTGTCTCAAAGAATTTATTTAAAAATTGGTAATATTAAGGAGGGCATGTGATATGATGAGCACTGGGTGTTATATACAACTAATGAATTACTGAACTCTACATCTGAAACTAATGATGCACTGTATGTTGGCTAATTGAATTTAAATTTAAAAAATTGGTGATATTTTTATTAAAATATATATAAGATTTTACTTCTGAAGTCATATGAGTATGGGGTGTACTTTGTGAGAAGTTTTTAAAAAGGATTAACTTTAATGGAATTTGGATTATGACATCTTGTGTTATTTGTGTTTTTTTAGGATTTGGACTATTTTATGTTAATTGTTAAATGTATTGGCATCAAGTTATGCATAAAATATTCTAATTTTCTTATAAGGACAATCTTTAGTGTTGTGCTTTCCCTTTATTAATAATGTATGCTTTATATTTCATTTATTCATCAGTCTAGCCCTAAGTTTATCAATTTTGTTATTCTCTTCAAAGAGTCAATATTTAGCTCTATTAACTATGGACTCTGAGAAACAAACTGAGGGCTTCAGAGGGGAGGAGGGTGGGGGAATGGGATAGGCTAGTGATGGGTAGTAAGGAGGGCACGTATTGCATGGTGCACTGGGTGTTATACGCAACTAATGAATCATCGAACTTTACATCAAAAACCAGGGATGTACTGTATGGTGACTAACATAATAAAAAAAATTAAAAAATATTTAGCTCTATTAATTTTTCCATTTTTAACAAATCTGTGGTAAAATACACATAACATAGAATTTACTATTTAGCCATTTTCAGGTGTACAGTTCAGTGGTATTAAATATGCTCATGTTGTACAGTGTACATCACTACCATCTATCGGCAGAAATCTTCTCATCTTGTAAAACCAAAACTCTGTACCTATTAAATAATAATTCTTCATTCTTCTCTCTACCCAGTCCCAAGCAACCACCATTCTACTTTCTGTCTCTATAATATTGACTACTCTAAGTACCTCATGTAAGTTGAATCACATAGTATTAGCCTTTATATGACTGGGGTATTTCACTTAGCATAATGTTCTCAAGGTTTATGCATATTGTGAAATATTGCAGAATTTCATTCTTTTTAAGGCTGAATAATATACCATTGTATGTATATACCACATTTTGCTTTTCCATCCATCTCTGGATAGACATTTGGGTTGCTTTTGTGAATAGCTATTGTGAATAATGCTGCTATAAACATAAGTGTACAAATATCTAAAGACCCTGCTTTCAATTCCTTTGGGTGTATACCCAGAAACGGAATTACTGGATCATATGGTAATTGTATTTTTTAATTTTTTGAGGAAGCACCATACTATTTTCCACAGGAATATTCCACAGGAATATCATTTTACATTCCCACTGGCAGTGCACAAGAATTCAGATTATTCCACATCCCTACAACAGTTGTTTTCTTTCTTCCTTCTTTTCTTTATTATTATTATTATTATTATTATTATTATTTGATAGTAGCTATCCTGATTGCTGTGAGATAGTATCTCATGGTAATATTGATTTGCATTTTCCTAATGATTAGTGATGTTGACCATCTTTTCATGTGCTTATTGCACATTTGTGTATCTTCTTTGAAGAAATGTCTATTTAAGCCTTTGCCAATTTTTTAATTAGGTTATTTTGGGTTTGTTGTTGTTGTTGAGTTGTAGGAGTTCTTTTTATATTCCAAATATTCATCCTTTATCAGATATATGATTCACAGTTATATTTCCATTCCATAGGTTGCCTTTTTACTCTGCTGTTTCCTTTTATGCACAGAGTTCTAAATTTGATATAATATAGTGGTAAAATCTACTTTTGTTGCCCATGCTTTTGGTGTCTTATCAAATAAATCATTGGTCATAAAGCTTTTCCCCTGTTTTATTCTAAGGATTTTATAATTTTAGGTCTTACATTTAGATTCTTGATGCATTTTGAGTCAATTTTTATATATGGAATAAATGTTTAACTTTATTTGTTTCTATGTGGATATCCAGTTTTACTAATGCCCTTAGTTGCAAAGACCATCTTTTCCCCCATTTTAAATTCTTGGCATCCTGTTAGGAAATTACTTGACCGCATATGTGAGTGCTCTTTATCCTGTTCTATTGGCTTATATGTCTGTCTTTAACCCTAAACTACACTGTTTTGATTACTAAAATGTTGTAATAAATATTGAAATCAGGAAGTATGGAACCTCTAGCTTTACTCTTTTTTTCAAGATTATTTTGGCTATTCGGGGTCCTTTGAGGTTCCATATGAATTTTAGAAAGGATTTTTCTTTTTATGCAAAAAACATAATTGCAATTTGGATAGAGATTGCACTGACTCGGTTGCTTGATTGAATGTGGGGAATGCTAGGAGTGGGTTGCATATGACTGTATGAGTTTTCCATAACTGCTATAACAAATTAGCACAAATTTCATAGTCCTAAGCAACACACATTTATTATCTCACAGTTTCTATAGATCAGAAGTTTGGTATGTGATGAGGATAACAAAATCAAGGGAAATATAGATAAAATTAAATTTTCTCACAACTTTCAGCCCACTGATGAATAATGAGGTTGATTGCCAGGTTGATTACCTTAGATATGCAGAGTTTAAGGAACTCATGGCTTTTTTCTTTTCTTTTTCTTCTTTCTTTTTCTTTTTCTTTTTAAATTTAAATTCAGTTAGCCAAAACAGTACATTGTTAGTTTCTTCATCAGTTGCATATAACACCCAGTGCTCATTCCATCACTTGCCCTCCTGAATGCATGATTGCGTTAGTGTTAACGTCTTGCTAGAGTCTAAAAGCAAACTTAACTTGACAATAGCCAGATCTCCAGATCCTATAACTCTTCTTTAACATACAGAAATCCCTTTAGAGACTTACATTATCTCTACCCTCCCCCCGAAACTTTATATAATCAGTCTCTTTACAATCACAAGTGCAGCTCTTTCTGCCCATGGTCCTGTCCCCATGCTATAATAAAAGCACCTTTTCTCACCATAAAACATCTCAAGAATTCTTTCTTGACCATTGTGCTCCGCCTCCATGCATCATAGTAGGCTTGGCTGATTCTTCTGCTTAAGTTTCCAGAAGGCTAAGATCAAGATGTTGACCGGTTTAAGCTCTTTTCTGAAGCCTCTACGGAACAATCTTTTTCCAAATTCATGTAAGTTGTTGGCAAAATTAAGTTCCTCTTGGTTTTAGGGCCAAGTTCCTATTTTCTTGTTGGCTCTCAGCTCGGGTCACTTAACTTAATGGCTACCTCATCATGTTGCCTCTCCATCTTCAAATCAGAAACTATAGTCAAGTCCTTCTCTTGCTTCAAATATTCCTGAGTTATCTTTCTCCTTCATCTCTTCTCTTCCCAGCTGGAGAAGGTTATTTTGCTTTTTTTTTTTTTTTAAGATTTTGTTAATTTATTTGAGAGGGGTGGGAGGAGGAGCGCACAAACGGGAAGGGAGAGAGGGAGAAGCAGGCTCCCCGCTGAACAGGGAACCAGACACAGGGCATGATCCCAGGACCTGAGCTAAAGGCAGACGCTTAATTGACTGAGCCACCCAGGCACCCCCTTTTTCTCATAGATTTAGTGTACTTGTTTCTAACATTAATTGAATAGAATTGTATATATATATATTATTTTGAGAGAATGTACACATCTAGAGAAAGTACTCTCAAGATTTTAACCTACCTTGGCCAAAATTTTTTGTATTAGGTTTAGCTTCCAAAATAAGCCAACAAAGTGTGACATATTGGTTTCCTTGCCATTTCCTTTGCCTCCCTGGGGGATTTTGGAGGAGGAAAGTGTGAGTGAGTAATGATATGTAGTAACATCATTAATTCACCATGATTTTTACTTACCAAAAAGAAATAGGGACATATTTTTGAACTACATTTAGACTCTATGTAGTTAAGTCTTCTAGTTCTATTCTTTTCCAAAATCAAATTTTAAGTACATTTAGTCTACTGAATATACTTACATTATTGGCATCAGTGACTGCAATATTAACAAAGCATGTAATAGTTTTTACATCCACTAATGTTGACTTTAAAGATATTGTTGCCATACACCTCTAGGCACTTACAAATGCATAACAGTGTATTTTCTTCCCAGAGTTATGAGATTATAATGCATATAAATTAAATTTGTATTTCACCCTATGTGAGAAATTTCAGGGTTCTTCTCATTTAGGATATTTAAAAAAATGACATCTCAAAAAAAGTATTTGGCATAATTTGTCTCTTTTTAAGGCCCTTAAACTCAAGGGAAATGATAATAATTCATAACCAAGAAAATATCTAAAAATGCACAAGTTGTGACTGTTTTTCTCTGCTAGAAGGCTGACATCCTGAATTTTTTATTACAACTAAAAATGTATTTTATTACATGAATTAAAACATCCATTGTGGGTCAATCCAATACATTATATTATGGAGAGATGTTTAATAATTCTGTACTATGTGTCAGGTATAAAATTAGAGTCTGAATCTAGAAATCAAAGGAACATTACAAAGCAAGTAAGTGCATATCCCTCAGAACAAAAATACCTGTAGATGGTAAAACCTAACATGAAGTTTATGAAGAAAACTTTTTTAATCTTTTTTATTATGATATGTTAGTCACCATACAATACGTCATTAGTTTTTGATGCAGTGTTCCATGATTCATTGTTTGCATATAAGAAAACTCTTTAGCACAAAATAGAATAATCATATATTTACTAACAACAATATAATTTATTAAGAACCTGCAAGACTAGGTTCTAAGATCAAGCATCATCTCAAGCATAAAAGATATTAAGAGGTTAACATGTAAATGAATACAAAATTAAGGTAAGTGCTATAATAGAAATAAAGCACTTTTATTCCCATTTTTAAAGCATACAAAAGTGTAGTAGAAACACAGAAAACATTGTAATACATAAAATCTCTTGATATTGTAGTATGTAAGATTTCATAAGTTAGTTTATTAATTTTTGTTTCCTATGAAATATCTAATCCTGGGAAACAGTTGTTTTCATACTTATAAGAAACTGTGAAGAAAAATTCAGACCAAAAAGCAATATTCAAAGCCACATGGAAATGCCAGTAAAGAAATGAAATAACATCTGTCCTGTTGTTCTTTAAAAAGCTATTTCTGGGGTCACCTGGGTGGCTCAGCTGGTTAAGTGGCTGCCTTCGGCTCAGAGTCCTGGGATCGAGCCCTGCATCGGGGGCTCCCTGCTCAGCGGGGAGCCTGTTTCTCCTTCTCCCTCTGCCCCTTCCCCCCAACCCCCGCTTGTGCTCTCTCTCTCACTTTCTCTCTCTCTATCTCAAATAAATAAATAAATAAAATCTTTGGGAAAAAAAAAAAAGCTATTTTTGTTTTGGGACGCCTGGGTGGGCTCAGTTGGTTGTGTCTGCCTTTGGCCCAGGTCATGATCCCAGGGCCCTGGGATGGAGCCCCATGTCGGGCTCTCTGCTCAGCAGGGAACCTGCTTTTCTCTCTCCCTCTGCCTGCCACTCCCCCTGCTTGTGCTCTCTCTCTCTCTGTAAATTAAATAAATAAAATCTTTTTTAAAGAAGCTATTTCTGTTTTATAGAAGCCAGGTGAATACTCTAAATGTTAATGTGTAATGTGTACATTTAAAGCAATGAAACAACAAAATGAATATGTAAACACAGAATTGTATAAAATAACTGCAAATAGTCAGGTAGGGAAGTAGGATTGTCTGTGCAACAGCAATTTTTAAGCATGAACAAATGCAAATTTTCAGTCAATGGCTTGATGCCATAATGATGTTATGGAGTAATATGCTTAACATTTCTGTAATACTGAAACCTTGAGAGTTTCAAATTGTTGTATAGAAGGAAAACAATTTTATCCTGCCCACTGTTATCCTCTTGTCTTTATATCAAGAACTAAAATGTACAAAATACTCTATTCTAAGGGCAAAAAAGAAATTCAGAGGTAAATAACAAGATTTGAGTATATTAACTTATCAGATTTAGCCAACCATCTTCTATACATCATAGAAAGGACTCTGTCTGGAGTATTATAAATGAGTGCCTCTGAATAATGAAGACACTAATGAAACATCTACAGGTTGTAACTCCATCTGCTCTTCTGTTCAATTTGCCTTGTGAGTTAAATGGAGGAACAAGAGTCGAGGAGCGATGAGGGAAAACTGCTTCAAACCAGACCAGACGGCTCTATAAAATTCTTAACAGCTTCAATTTGTACAATTTTGTGTAATAAGATAAAGAAACTTCTAAACAGGAAAGAAAATTGATAATACATCTTCATAAGGTTTACTTTCCAAAAGAAACCGGCAGCAGGAATTTGGTTTCCAGTTAATAAAGCATCAATCACATACGCATCCTAGATTCATCCGATACCAAAAATAAAAGAGACAAAACATGACTTGGTAATCTCCCATTTTCAATTCTATTGGACTCTTTCTTAAGACTTTTACAGTAGTTATGAGAGTGCTATACAGAAAAATATTGCTCAAGGTTGAGTTAATTCATTGACTTTATCAAGAAGAGCGGAAAGTAAGGAGAGAACCATTGGAAATGAGATCAAGGACATACAGGCTCTAAATGCTGAGTATCTTATAAAACCCTCACAAAGATTATCTTAATCTGAGTGAGATGACAAGCTACAAGTAGATTTTTACTAGTGAGGTAATTTGTGCTTAAAGTTTTAGTAGTATAACTATGTATTGAGAGTAAGAGTAGATTGTTAGAAGAAAAAGTGGAAGCAAAAATAATATTTAAATCCTTATTCTTGAATTTTTATATGGTATTATACAATTACAATATTGTATGTAATGCAGTCGAGAATCTATACGATTACATAGAATTAAAAAATCTGCATTAGATGAAATAGAACAGAACATCTTCTTAGGTAAATACAAAAAATTTGAACATTGCATGAAAGAGTAGACAACTAGTAGGTAGTTTAAACTGTTTTACAATATGGAAAATATGTATTATCATTGGTATTGGTTGAATGATTTGAAAAGACACATATGTATATGCACTATTGGGAAGCAATTGGAATAATACAGAACGATAATGGTGGCTCAGTTCAGGAATGGTGACAGGGTTATCTGACAGATTTGAGACAATAGTATAAAAAAGAAGTGTCAAGGATGCCTCCCAAGATTTTAGAGATGAATAACTAGCATTAAATTGCCATTAGGATTATGAGAGGGGCATTTTCAAAAGGGGAAGATCAAGAATTCCACTTTGGACTTGTAGACTGCAAGATGCCTGTTAGATATCCAGGTGCAAATGTTAAAGAGTCTGTTCATTTATATATTTTTAATTTTAATTCCAGTATAGTTAATACATAGTGTTATATTAGTTTCAGGTATACAATATAGTGATTCAGCAGTTCCATATATTACACATTGCTCCTCAAGATAAATTTGCTCTTATTCTTAATCCCCCACCCTCCTACCCGCCTCCCCTCTCGTAACTGTTCTCTATAATTGAGTCTGTTTTTTGGGGGCACCTGGGTGGCTCAGTCAGTTAAGTGTCTGCCTTTGGCTCAGGGCGTGATCCCAGGGTCCTGAGATTGAGCCCCACATCGAACCCCACATGGGGCTCCCTGCTCAGTGGAGAGTCTGCTTTTCTGTCTTCCTCTGCCCCTCCCCACATTCGTGTGCTCTTTCTCTCTCAAATAAATAAATAAAATCTTTAAAAAAGTCTCTTTTTTGGTTTGTTTCCTTTTTCCCCCTTTGTTTGCTGTATTGTTTTTTTTAAAAAAAATAGATTTTATTTATTTATTTGAAAGAGAGCAGAAGAGCGGGGTGAGGGGCAGAAGGAGAAGCAGACTCCCGAACAAGCAAGAAGCCCAACGTGGGGCTCAATCCCGGGATCCTGGGATCATGTCCCAAGCTGAAGGCAGATGCCCAACCTACTGAGCCACCCAGGTGCCCTGCTGTATTCTTATTCCACTTGTGAATGAAATCATTAATTTGTCTTCCTCTGACTGGTTTGTTTCTCCAGTATACTCTCTAAGATCCATCCATGTTATTGCAAATGGCAAGATTTCATTCTTTCTATGGCTTAATAATATTCTGTTGTATACATACACCACATCTTCTCTATCCATTCATCTATCAATGAACAATTTAGCCCAAGTGTTCCCATAGTTTGGCTACTGGAAACCATGCTGCAATAAACATAGGGGTGCATATATCCCTTTGAATTTGTGTTTTTGTGTTCTTTGGGTAAATACCCAGTAGTGCAATTACTGAATCGTAGGGTAGTTATTTTTAATTTTTTGAGGAACCTCCATACTATCTTCCACAGTGGGTACACCAGTTTGTATTCCCACCAACAGTGCATGAGGGTAACTTTTTCTCCATATCCTTATCAACACTTGCTGTTTCTTCAGTTTTTGATTTTAGCCATTCCTACTAGTGTGAAATGATATCTCATTGTAGTTTTGATTTGCATTTCTCTGATGATGAGTGATATTGAGCATCTTTTCATGTATCTGTTGGCTCTCTGTATGTCATCTTTGGAGAAATGTCTGTTCATGTCCTCTGCACATTTTTAAATTGAATTATTTATTTTTATGGTGTTGAGTTGTATAAGTTCTTTATATATTTTGGATACTAACCCTTTATAAGATACGTCATTTGAAAATATCTCCTCCCATTCAGTAGGTTGTCTTTTAGTTCTGTTGGTTGTTTCCTTTGGGGTGCAGAAGCTTTTTATTTTGATGTACTCCCAATAGTTTATTTTTGCTTTTGTTTCCCTTGCCTCAAGAGACATCTAGAAAGATGTTGCTTTCTAAGAAATTATCAGAAAATTACTGCCTGTCCTCTCTTCTAGGATTTTTTATGGTTTCATTTCTCAGATTTAGTTCTTTAATCCATTTTGGATTTCTTTTTGTGTATGGTGTAAGGAAAGTAGTCCAGTTTCATTCTTTCACATGTAGCTAGATACTTTTTCCCATCGGGTATTCTTGCCTCCTTTATCAAAGATTAATTAACCATGTAATTGTGGGTTTGTTTCTGAACTTTCTATTCTGTTCCATTGATATGTGTCTATTTTGTGCCAATACAATACTGTTTTGATCACTACAGCTTTGTAATATAATTTGAAGTCCAGAATTGTGATGCCTCCATCTTTGCTTTTCTTTTTCAAAATTGCTTTGGCTATTCAGGGTCTTTTCTGGTTCCATACAAATTTCTGGATTGTTTGTTCTAGTTCTGTGAAAAATGCTGTTGGTATTTTGATAGAGATTGCGTTAAATCTGTAGATTGCTTTGGATAGTATAGACATTTTAATAATATTCATTCTTCCAATGCATGAGCATGGAATGCCTTTCCATTTCTTTGTGCCATTTTTAATTTCTTTTATCAGTGTTTTATAGTTTTCAGAGTATAGGTCTTTCACCTCTTTAAGTTTATTCGTAGGTATTTTATTATTTTTGGTGCAGTTGTAAATGGGATTGTTTTCTTAATTTCTCTTTCTGCTGCTTTGTTCTTCCTGTGCAATATATATGCAGCAGATTTCTGTACATTGAAATTGTATCCTACAATTTTACTGAACTCATTTATCAGTACTAGTTGTTTTTCTGGTGGAGTCTTCAGGATTTTCTGTATAAAGTATCATATCATCTGCAAATACTGAAAGTTTTACTTCTTCTTTATCAATTTGGATTTTTTAAATTTCTTTCTGTTTTCTGATTGCTGTGGCTACGACTTCCAGTATTATTTTGAATGAAAGTGGTGAGAATGGACACCTTGTTCCTGACTTTAGGGGAAAACCTCTCAGTTTTTCCCCATTGAGGATGATACTAGTTGTGGATTTTTTATATGATGCCTTTATTATGTTGAGCTATGTTCCCTCTAAACCTACTTTGTTCAGGGTTTTTATCATGAATGGATGGTGTACTTTGTCAAATGCTTTTTCTGCATCTATTGAAATGATCATACAGCCTTTTTTTAAAGTTTTTATTTTAATTTCATTTAGTTAACATACAGAGTTATATTAGTTTCATGTGTACAATATAGTTAGTGATTCAACAGTTATGAAATCAGGCATGTTCAGGGTGATATGGCTGTAGACGTCTGTGGCTGATTCAACAATTCCATATATCATCTGATGTACAGCCTGGTTTCAATGACTAAGGCATGCAGCTATTTTCATATGCTTCTATCCTTTCTCTTATTAATGTGATGCATCATGTTGATTGATTTGGGAATATTGAACTACCCTTGAATGCCTGAAATAAATCCCACTTGATCAAGGTGAATGAATTTTTTAAATATATTGTTGGATTTGGTTTGTCAATATTTTATTGAGGATTTTTGCATCTATAGTCATCAGAGATATTGGTCTGTAGTTCCCTTTTTAGTGGTGTCTTTATCTGGTTTTGGTATCAGGGTAATACTGGCCTTATAGAATGAATTTGGAAGTTTTCCTTCATCTTCTGTTTTTTGGAATAGTTTGAGAATAATTGGTATTAACTCTTCTTTAAATGTTTGGTAGAATTTGCCTGTGAAGCCATCTGGTCCTGGACTTCATTTTGTTGGGATTTTTTTTTTTAAATAACTGATTCAGTTTCATTGCTGGTAATCAGTCTGTTCAAATTTTCTACTTCTTCCTGATTCAATTTGGGAGATTATATATTTCTAAGAATTTACACATTTCTTCTAGATTGTCCAGTTTTTTGGCATATAATTTTTCATAATGTTCTCTCACAATCCTTTGTATTTCTGTGGTGTCAGTTGTTTATTTCTCCTCTTTCATTTCCGATTTTGTCTGCGTCCCCTCTCTCTCTCTCTCTCTCCTTCTCTATTCTCTCTTTCGATGAGTCTGGGTAGAGGCTTATCAATTTTGTTGATCTTTTCAAAGAACCAGCTTTTGGTTTCATTGATCTGTTTTTATTGTTTTTTAGATTCTATATTCTTTATTTCTGTTCTAATTTTTATTATTTTCTCCTTTCTGCTGGTTTGGGGTTTCATTTGTTCTTCTTTTTCTAGGTTAAGTTGTTTATTTGAGATTTTTCTTGCTTCTTGAAATGGGCCTGTGTTGCTCTAAACTTCCCTCTTAGAACCCTTCTGCTGCATCCCAGAGATTTGGTACCATTGTGTTTTCATTTTCATTTCTCCCAATGTAATTTTTGATTTCTTGTTTGATTTCTTGGTTGACCCATTTATTGTTTGGTAGCATGTTATTTAACCTCCATAGATTTGTGCTCTTTCCAAATTTTTTCTTGTTGATTTCTACTTTCATAGTGTTATGGTCAATAAAGATGTATGGTATGACTGTGATCATTTTGAATTTGTGGATACTTGTTTTGTGACTTAATTTATGATCTTTGCTGGAGAATGTTCTGTATGCACTTAAAAATGTGTATTCTGCTGTTTTAGGATGAAATGTTCTAAATATATCTGTTATATGTATCTGGTCTGGTCTAGTGTGTCATTAAACGTCACTGTTTCCTTGTTGATTTTCTATTTGGATGATCTGTTCATTGTTATAAGTGGGGTGTAGTTCCCTACCATTATTGTGTTACTATTGATTAGCTCCTTTTGGTTTATTATTATCAGTTTTATGTATTTGGGTGCTCCCACATTGGATGCATAAATATTTACAGTTGTTATATCTTCTTCTTGGATTGTCTTCTTTATTATTATTGAGTCCTTCTTTGTCTCTTGTTACAGTCTTTGTTTTAAAGTCTATTTTGTCTGATATAAATATTGCTACCCCAGCTTTCTTTGGACATCCATTTGCATAGTGTTTCTCCATCCCTTCACTTTCAGTCTGCACATGTCTTTAGGTCTGAAATGTGTCCATTGTAGGCAGCATAGACGTGGGTCTTGTTTTTTTTTTTTTTTTTTTTAAGTCCATTCTGTCACCCTATGTCTTTTGAGTGGAGCATTTAGTTCCATTTACATTCAAAGTAATTATTCATAAGTATCTATTTTTGCCATTTTCTTACTTGTTTTGTGGTTGTTTTTGTAGTTCTTCTCTGATCCTTTCTTCTCTTGCTCTCCTCACAGTTTGCTGGCTTTCTTTAGTGATATACTTGGATTCCTTTCTCTATTTTTTGCATATCTATTACTGGTTTCTGATTGGTGGTAGCTTTAGGTTTGTATATAACATCTTCTGCATATAGCAGTCTGTATTAAGTTGATGGTCACTTACATTTGAGCCCATTTTTTATTCCTTTTCCCACCATGTTTTTGGCATATGGTATCATAATTTACATCCTTTTATTTTGTGAGCCCCTTGACTGATTTTTATAGATAGACTTATTTTTACTGCTTTTGTGCTTCCTACTTTTCTTACTCTTATTTATGGTCTTTCCTTTCCCCTCAAAGAGTCCTCTTTAACATTTCCTGTAGGGTTGGTTTAGTGGTCATGAACTCCTTTAGCTTCTGTTTGTCTGGGAAATTCTCTCTTAATCTGAATGATAGCCTTGCTGAATAGAGTATTCTTGGCTGTAGATTTTTTTCCTTTCAGCTCTTTGAATATATCATGCAATTCCCTTCTGGCCTGCAAAGTTTCCACTAAAAAAAATCTGCTGATAGATTTATGGGTATTCTCTTATATGTAACTGTCTTCTTTTTTCTTGCTGATTTAAAATTTTTCTCTTTATCACTACTTTTTTTCCATTTTAATTACTTTGTGTGTTGGTGTGGACCTCCTTGGGTTGATTTTGTTGGGGGTTGTCTGTGCCTTCTGGATCTGGATATCTGTTTCCTTCCCCAGATTAAGGAAGTTTTCAGCTATTATTTTTTCAAATAAATTTTCTGCCCCCTTTTCTCTCTCTTGTTCTTCTGGGATTCCTGTAATGTGAATGTTATTACACTTGATGGAGTTGCTGAGTTCCCTAAGTCTATTCTCATTTTGCATAATTTTTTTTCTCTCACCTGCTCAGCTTGATTACTTTCCATTACTCTGTCCTCCTGGTCACTAATTCATTTCCCTGCTTCCTCTAGCCTCTATTTATTCCATCTAGTATATTTTTAATCACATTTATTGTGTTATTCATCTCTGACTTTTTTGTTTTCTATTTCTTTGAAGGAGTCTCACTGATGTTCTCCACTCTTTTCTCAAGCCCAGTATCTTTTTGACCATTACTTTGAATCATTATAAGGCATATTACATATATCTGTTTCACTTTGGTCTCTTGCTCTGGTTTTGTCTTGTTCTTTCATTTGGGACATAGTCCTCTGTCTCATTTTGTCTAAATCTTTGTGTCTGTTTCTGTGTGTTAGGAAAGTCAGCTATGTCCTCTGCTCTTGAAAATAGTGTTTTATAAAGAAAAGGTCTTATAGTGCCCTATGGTGCAATGCTCCCTCTTCACCAGAGCCTGTCACTTCAGGGGTGTCTCTTTTGTGTGTTGTGTGCATCCTGCTGTTGTGTCCTGCTTGCTTTTTCCTTCAGTCCTGTAGTCTGCAGAGGCTCTCTCTCCCTGTTGTGGGTAGGGTTTGGTCCCTCGCTGTGCAGTTTTAATAAGATACACTGGTCTGATTCAAAATGAGACTTTCTGACACCACTGCTGGGACCTTGGCTGTGTGGGCAGAGCATGCAATTTTAACAAGGTGCACCTCAGATAATGTGGGTTGGCAGGTGTGGTGTTGGCAAGATTTGTGGCAGTGTTCTGGGGGAGAGAACCCAGAATACAGGAACTGAGGCAAAGGTGACTAGGAAGGCCAGATCTGCCAAAGCCCAGGGAGGTGGGGCTTGGTGTAATTAAGTTAGGTAGAGTGAATGTGGGCACTGCACTATTTCCCGCAGGTGGCCATGTGTTTATGCTGGGGGTGGGGGAGGAAGATGGTGCTTGCCAGCTCCTTTGTTCCTGAAGTCCCTCAATGAACACTGCCCCTATGGGACATGCTGTGAGATGTGTAGATAACTCTCCCTCCCATGTGCCCCAGATGTTTTCCTAACTGTAGTTTCTATGCTGTATCTCTGTAAGCTGTTTGTAGTGCTGTCTTTTTAAGGGTTGGGACTCAGCTTCCTATTGTTCTCTGGACTCTCCCAGAGCTAAACTCTTTGATTTTTTAGAGTCCAGGGTTTAGATTTTGCTGTTTATAAGAACTCATGAAACTCAGCCCCTCTGGTTTTCAAAGTCAAGTGTTTTGGGGATTCATATTCCCTGCATGGGCTCCCCCATGAGATAATCTGTTTCTTTCCATTCTTTCTGTTTGTGGCTCCTTCCTGCCCATTGATGGCTGTGGTCCATTTAGCTCCCCACCTCATCTCTGCCCTCCCTACCCTCTTCAATGTGGTTTTTTCTCTACCTTTAGTTGTGGAGTTTGTTCTACCAGACTATGGGTCATGTTATGGGTTATTTACACTGCTGTGAGTGTTATCTAGTTGTATCTGTGGGGCAAGGTGAGTTTAGGGTCCTCTTACTCTGCCTTCCTCCTGTTAATTTAAATATTAATCTGCCTGGATCTGGCTGGCTAAATATTTTTCTCTTCTCTACTCACAGTTTTTTTTGTGTCCTTCCTGAAGCTATTTATTCAAGAAGGATCTCTCTGAAAGGAAAAAATATTTTCTTTCAATGACCTATGGGGAAGGCCCATGTCAACATTTCTATAGAGGTAGAGAATATATGCTTATGTTTTGGAAAAAGAAGTAGCAGTTGAACTTAAACCACATATTGCCATACTCTTGCACCTATTATTGATCTGGATTATCACCACTCAAACTTTAAAGCTGTTATATTATGTCACCAATGGCTCGGTTGAAGGAATATAAGGTCATATCTATATAGTGATCCCCAAAACCAACTACATTTTTTAAAAGTTGTGACACTTTTATTATACTTCTTAACACAGTTTATCTCCCACTTCACTGATTAGCATTACCCCAAATCAATACAAATGTCATGCATCTTTTTCTGACTTCTCCAGCCTTCTAGAAACACAGATCTATAGAATGCCCAAATGCTAATGTGAGCCCTCATGCTACTTAACTTTGGAATTTTGGACATTTACCAGATTCTTTTTGCAGTGTTATTCTAGGAATTCTGAAGTTATTCTTGCATGTTCCACAAAGAAGTCCTGATTTTGGATTGTTATTTTTTGGACTCCTACTTCTCTATATTGCAAAATCACTTCTGGCCTTGATACTGATTTTCCCTTGTCTATTATTGCTCCTCTCCTATGGACACATGCTTTTCTCCATCCATGGACAGATGTCCAGACTTTTATTTCCCAAAGCAGAGCTGTAAAATTTAGCATTCTGTGAAACCTTGGAGATATCAACACTGTCGCCATCAACAACAACAGAGCCAATTTAAGACTATGTGAGGCATGACTGCTTCCCAAGTGCATTGGCCAAGGAACCCCACACATTTCCTAAATAAATCTCTCTATCCTTAGCTTTAGGTGTGACACAGTACTGTAGAAGCTATCTTGTTTCTTCCACATGAAAGATCAGACTTCAGTCCCAATTTTAGAGTAAACCAAAGGCAGAAAAAAAGTCATTTAGTTTTCAAAAGGGAAAGATGCCTTCGAGGGCCTCAGAAAAAGTTTACTTCACAAATAATGAAGATAAAATTTTATTTGGAATTTTTTCTTAAATTTTGACATCAATTTGAATCATCACAGTAGTTTTGCTTTTTTTTAGATCAGATACCTGGTCTCAGTCCCTATGTAATCAATCAGAATTCCAGGTTGTCAGTATTTCTGACAAATTACCCATGTTATTCTCATGCACAACAAATTTGAGAGCCACTACAGATTACTGTGCAGAACAGCAGACTCTTTGTTGTCTGGATCTTCTCTAGAGAATATTTGTCTAATATTTGTATAAATGAAATACTTTACTCAACATAGTAGCCTCTACATCTTAATCTCCAAATAAATGCACATTGCTGGTAGGTTTTAACCAGATGATTTCCACCTGTAACTGATAACTGCAGGTACAAGTATCTATCTTCATAATGTATGTTACATCTCTTATAGGGTTTAAGTGACCAGCAGAAGGGTGTTTTTGACCAGATGGAAGGACTGATTCACTTGTCTATATTATTAAATATATCCTCTTCTTTTTTACAGACGGCACTAAACTTAGATTTATTTCCATGAGTGGAATTAAAGAATCTTCTGTTCTTCTCAAAAGATACACCTTTTTGAACCTTACTCCTTTCTGGAAGATAGGGTATATAATCATTTTCACCCTTATGACTCTCTTTTAGAGAACAATAGCCAAGGATTCTTAAATTATTGCCAGCTTCTGATTCTGGGGTCTTCCTAGATTTTCTGTCCTCTCCATCCAGAATCCTTCAAATCGTTGAGAGAGAAGTTAACTGTGTTAACTCAGTCTATTGGCTTGGGCACTTAGGATGGTTTATTTCTCTAGTTAATACTTTTTGTTCTTGGTTCAGCCTCCAAAATTTCACTGAGCATACAAAAATGGTCACAAAGTAGAGTCTTCAACATAATTAATAAGGTTTACCTGACAACTCATTGTTATCACAAACAAAACATCATCTCTAATTTTCCTATGTATAATCAAAACATTTATTAAAGCATTTATGTGTCCTTTAACAGAATTAAGAAGTAGTTGAACATCTAGAGAAATAAAAGAAAATAGCATTTAAATTAACATGCTGTTGTCATTTCCCACCACCCCCCATTACAAACATAAAAATTAAATATATATATATATATATATATATATATATATATATATATATATATTATGTTTTTTTTATTATGTTAGTCACCATATAGTACATCCCTGGTTTCTGATGTAAAGTTCACTGATTCATTAGTTGCGTATAACACCCAGTGCACCGTGCAATATGTGCCCTCCTTACTACCCATCACCAGCCTATCCCATTCCCCAACCCCCTTCCTCTCTAAAGCCCTCAGTTTGTTTCTCAGAGTCCATAGTCTCTCATGCTTCATTACCCCTTCTGATTACACCCCCTTATTCTTTTTCCCTTTCTTCCCCTACCGATCTTCCTAGTTCTTATGTTCCATAGATGAGAGAAATCATATGATAATTGTCTGTCTCTGCTTGACTTATTTCACTTAGCATTATCTCCTCCAGTGCCGTCCATGTTGCAGCAAATGTTGAGAACTCATTCTTTCTGATAGCTGAGTAATATTCCATTGTATATATGGACCACAACTTCTTAATCCAGTCATCTGTTGAAGGGCCTCTTGGTTTCTTCCACGATTTAGCTATTGTGGACAATGCTGCTATGAACATTGGGGTACATATGGCCCTTCTCTTCACTATGTCTGTATCGTTGGGGTAAATACCCGGTAGTGCAATGGCTGGGTCATAGGGTAGCTCAATTTTTAACTTTTTAAGGGACCTCCACACTGTTTTCCAGAGTGGCTGTACCCAACTTGCATTCCCACCAACAATGTAGGAGGGATCCCCTTTCTCCACATCCTCTCCAGCAATTGTTGTTTCTTCCCTTGTCAATTTTTGCCATTCTAACTGGCGTAAGGTGGTATATTAGTGTGGTTTTGATTTGAATTTCCCTGATGGCTAATGATGTTGAACATTTTTTCATGTGTCTGTTAGCCATTTGTATGTCTTCATTGGAAAAGTATCTGTTCATATCTTCTGCCCATTTTATGATTTGTTTATTTGTTTTTACGTATAGGAGTTGGAGAAATTCCTCTTTTTGTAGATCTTGGATACGCCAGTCTTTTATTCTGTGTTGTCATTTATTGAGCTCTTGCTCCCATTCCGTGGGTTGCCTCTTAGTTTTTTGACTGTTTCCTTGGATGTGCAGAAGCTTTTATCTTGATGAAGTCCCACAAGTTCATTTTATCTTTGTTTCTCTTGCCTTTGGAGATGTGCTTCTGAAAAAGGTTGTGCTTTGGCCGATGTCGTAGAGGTTGCTGCCCTATGTTCCACTCTAGGATTTGATGAATTCCTGTCTCACATCGAGGTCTGTCATCCATTTTGGAGTTTATCTTCGTGTATGGTGAGAGAGTGTTCAGTTTCAGTTCTTTTGCATGTAGCTGTCCAGTTTTCCCAGCACCATTTATTGAAGAGACTGTCTTTTTCCACTGGATGTTTTTCCGTTTTATGAAAGTTTAGTTGCCCAAAGAGCTGAGGTCCATTTCTGGGTTCTCTATTCTGTTCCATTGGTCTATGTGTCTGTTTTTGTGCTAGATACACCATGCTGTCTTTGTGATCCAACTTTGTAGTACAGCTCGAATCCGCATTGTGATGCCCCAGCTTTGTTTTTCCTTTCAACAGTTCCTTGGCGATTTGGGGCCTTATCTGTTCCATTACAAATTTAGAGGACTATTTGTTCCAGTTCTTTGAAAATGTCATCGGTATTTTGGATCAGGTGAGCATTGAAAGTGTAGATTGCTCTGGGTAGCATGGACATTTTAACTATGTTAATTCTTCCGATCCATAGGCATGGAATATTCTTCCATCTTTTTGTGTCTCCCTCAATGTCTTTCAAGAGTGATTTATAGGTTCTAGAATATAGATCCTTTACATCTCTGCTTAAGTTAATTCCAAGGTAACGTATGGTTTTTGGTGCTATTGTCAATGGGATAGACAACCTAATTTTTCTTTCTTCAGTCTCATTATTCGTGTATAGAAATGCAACTGATTTCTGAGCATTGATTTTGTATCCCACCACATTACTGAATTGCTCTATAACTTCTAATGGTTTGGGAGTGGATTCTTTTGGGTTTTCCATATAGAGTATCATGTCATCTGTGAAGAGAGACATTTTGACTTCTTCTTTGCCAATTTGGATACCTTTTATCCATTTTTGTTGTCTGACTGCTGTTGCAAGGACTTCTAGTACCATGTTGAATAATAGTGGCGAGAGTGAGCATCCTTGTTGTGTTCCTGATCTTAAGGGAAAGGCTTCCAGCTTTTCCCCATTGAGAATAATATTTGCTGTAAGCTTTTTATAGATGGCTTTTATGAGCTTGAAAAATGAACCCTCTATTCCTATACTCTGAAGGGTTTTAATCAGAAAAGGATGCTGTATTTTGTCAAATGCTTTTTCTGCATCTACTGAGAGAATCATATGATTTCTGAATTTTTCTTTCTGGATAAAATCTAAGACACTGATACATTTGTGAATGTTGTACCACCCCTGCATCCCAGGGATGAATCCCACTTGGTCATGATGGATAAACCTTTTAATGTACAGTAGGATTCTATTAGCCAGGATCTTGTTGAGGATTTTGGCGTCCATATTCATCTAGGGGAAATCGGTCTGTAATTCTCCTTTTTGATGGGGTCTTTGCCTCATTTGGGGATCAAGGTAATATTGGCCTCATAGAATGAGATTGGTAGCTTTCCTTCTGTTTCTATTTTTTGAAATAGCTTTAGGAGAATAGGTATTATTTCTTCTTTGAATGTTTGGTGGAATTCCCCAGGAAAACCCTCCGAGCCTGGAGTTTTATTTTTTGGATGATTGTTTATCACTGACTCAATCTCTTCATAATTAATTGGCCCGTTTAAAAAATCAATTTCTTCCTGTTTCAGTCTTGGTAGTTTATGGGTTTCCAAGAAGGCCTCCGTCTCTTCCAGATTGCTTAGTTTATTGGCATAAAGCTGTTGATAAAAGTTTCTAATAATCCTCCCAATTTCATTGGTGTTGGTTGTGACCTCTCCTTTTTCATTCATAATTTTATTAATTTGGGTCCTTTCTTATTCTTTGGATAAGTCTTGCCAGTGGTCTGTCAATTTTATTAATTCTCTCAAAGAACCAGCTTCTAGTTCTGTTGATCTGCTCTACCGCGTTCCTGGTTTCTAATTCATTGATTTCTGCTCTAATCTTGGTCAACTGCTTCCTCATGCGTGATTAGGCTCTGTCCCTCTGTTGCTGTTCCAGCTTCTGAGGTAGAATATAAAAATTGCATTTTAGATTTTTCTATTCTTTGAGTGAGGCTTGATCACAGCGTATTTCCCCCCCTTTAGGACTGCCTTTGCAGTATCCCATAGGTTTTGGACCGTTGTGTTTTCATTCTCGTTGGTCTCTATAAATTGTTTAATTTGATTTTTGATTTCCTGGTTTATCGAGTCATTCCTGAGGAGGATGGTTCTTAGTCTCCAAGTGTTTGAGTTTCTTCCAAATTTTTCCTTGTGGTTGAGTTCCACTTTCAAAGCGTTGTGGTCTGAGAATATGCGGGGAATAATTTCAGTCTTTTGGTATCGGTTGAGACCTGTTTTGTATCCCAAAACATGGTCTATTCTTAAGAATGTTCCATGGACATTAGAATAGAATGAGTATTCTTTGGTTCTGGGGTGTAGTGTTTTATATATAACTATGAGGTCCAACTTGTCGAGTATGGCATTCAAAGCCCTTGTTTCTTTGTCGATTTTCTGCATGGGTGCTCTATTTCTGATAGTGGAGTGTTGAGGTCCCCTACTATTAACATATTTTTATCTATATGTCTCTTTATTGTGTTTAAGAGTTGGCTTGTGTATCTTGCTGCTCCCCTGTTGGGGGCATAGATATTTGTAATTGTCATATCCACTTGTTGGGATACATCCTTTAAGAATAATATAGTGCCCTTCTGTGTCTCTAACTATAGTCTTTAGTTTAAAATCCAATCTGTCTGATATGAGGATTGCTACCCCAGCTTTCTTTTGAGGTCCATTGGCATGAAAGATAGTATTCCATCCCTTTACTTTCAGTCTGGATGTATCTTTAGGTTCAAAATGAGTCTCTTGTAGACAGCAAATGGATGAGTCTTGTCTTTTTATCCAATCTGCAACCCTGTGTCATTATGGGAGCATTTAGGCCATTTACATTGAGACTGATTATTGAGAGAGATGATTTTAATGGTGCCATGTTGCCAGTAGAGTCTTTGTTTCTATAGATCGTGACTTTCTGTTCTGTATCACTCTTGGGGCCTTTTTTCCTTTATAGAACCCCCCTTAATATCCCCTGTAGGGCTGGTTTCGTGGTTATGAAATTGGTCAATGACTGGCGATTCTGGAAGGTCTTTATTTCTCCATCAATTCTGAATGACAGCCTTGCTGGATAAAGGATCCTTGGCTTCATGTTTTTATCTGAAAGAGCTTTATAAATGCCCCCCCCCCAACCCTTTCTCTCATTCCCGGTCTGTGTAGACATGTCTGACATAATCTGATACCTTTGCCTTGGTATGTGAGAAATTTCTTTGCCCTGGCCGCTTTCAATACTGTATCCTTGGATCTAATATTCGCGAAATGCACTATGACGTGACGTGGCATAGGTTTGTTGTGGTTGAGCTTGGGAGGGGTCCTCTCTGCCTCTTGGACATGAATGTTTGTTTCCTTTGCTAGGTTAGGGAAGTTTTCAGCTACAATTTGTTCAAATATCTCTTCTAGACCTCTCTTTTTCTCCAACCCTCGGGGATGCCGATGATTCTGACATTGGAATGTTTCATTGAGTAAGTAATCTCCAGTAACCTACATTCTTGAGCATGTATTTTTTTGAGTCCAGATTCTATTTTAGCTTTCTCTTCTACTAACCCATCCTCCAGTTCGCTGATACGTTCTTCTGCCTCATTCAGCCTGGCTGTCAGAGCCTCTAGTTTTGACTGCATTTGGCTCATAGAATTTTTAATTTCTGCCAGATTCGCTCTCATTTCCACCCTTAGAGATTCTATATTCTCATTAACATTTTCATTAATACTTTTCTCAAGTCTACACATCATCTTGAGCATTGCTACTCTGAATTCCATTTCTGATAATTTGGTTATATCCATATCCATTAGTTCTGTGGCAGAGGCCACAGACTCATTGTCTTTTCTTTGCTGGGGGTGATTTCTCCTTCTTGTCATTCTGATGAGGAGAGGTTGCGGGGTTGTCCAGAGCCCAAGTTATTGACTGGGACCCAGGCCGTGCGCCCTTGTTTTATAGGGATCTTAGGGATGTGGGCTTCTTGATTTTTCAGCCTGCCTTCTGGGGGAGGGGCCTGCCATGCCGATACTCAGGCAACCCTGTTTGGGTAGAGTCTCCGTGTCCCCTGCAAGGTGGGATGGGGATGGGCACACTGTGAGCTGGTATTTCCAGGCTTTTGTTGTCTGGCAGCTTTCCCTGGCAGTTTGCTGTGCCTCTTCTGAGAGTCAGAGCATCAGTGGCCGAATCTCAGCCTCTGTCTCAGAACAGAGGGATTGCGGACCATTCTCCACTGATGTTCTGGCCACTTTAACTCTGTGTTTGTTGGTGCTGCGAACCCTGCAGCATCCCGGGATGTGCGCCCCACACCCAGAGTCCCAGCCCTCACTCCCAGGGCTGGCGCGTCTCTGTCCTTTGTGTTTCTAACACTGCCAGCTGCCAGCCGCCAGCTGCCCCCGCGCGTTCCCCGGCTCAAGGTCTCAGTCTGCTCTCTTGTGGGTGCCAGTCCTCAAGTCCGCCCACTCCCCCGTGCAGATGGCTACCGCTTCCTGGCACCCGAACGCGGCGGCTCCCTCCCCCTTCTGTTTATCTTCCGATATCTGTGCACAGATTCACAGCTCCCCGCTTCATACCTCAATACTCAGTGCTGGAGATGTTCATTTTTTGGAGATCCAGATGTATCTTCCTGCATCTCAGGCTGATTCCATGGATGTTCAGGTTTGTCTGGTACCTATCCAACTCGACTCAGGGGACCAGCTGAAAAAGGGGTCCCCTACTCCTCTGCCATCTTATCCAAAAAATAAATATATTTTTATTTGTCAAATCTGGAGTAATGTATGGTATTGTTTTTTATTTTTCTCTGTGTATAATTCCCTATACCCTTATTTTTCTAACAGTTTAAATCATCCTACTCCAATAAGGTCAAAATCTATTTCAAGTATGATCTTCTTCATTCCTGGAATTGTAATGCTCTTTTCATAACATAAGGTTCATAATACCAATGAGAATATTAAATGAGGTAACCTTCATTAGCTTTATTCTCTATTATTTTTTGAAATCTATAATGAATACAAGAATTGTCATTTTAGCAAGAGGCTTGACTCTAGCATAGACTTCAAAGACCAGAGTGTGGGAGTGAATATACAATATATTGAAAGGTAGAAAAATGACTAAATCTTTCATAATAATTCCGTTGGGCATGTATATTTATTTTGGTTGATCCTGCCAACTCTGTATTTGTCTTAAGTGAATGTCCATTTATCTTCATAATTTAACTTCTATTTCTAAATGGTCTGAAATTTGGTGTCCCATGTCAATTTTGTTATTCTAACCAAGACTGTAGGATTTTCTAGGTTAAATCATTCTCAGATATCAGCTTTCTAGAGCCAATTTTTGCCTTTTCTCTTCAGGAAAACACCTTCATTCCATTTATAATTTTCGTTGCCATTTCTAAAACATGCCAAGCTGTATCTTGACTTACAAGGCCACCACATGTAATTAAGCAAGTTGGGTTTTATGAAAATCCAGAAGATGTCATTCACAAGGACTCTGAAGTAACAGCAGCACATAGAATTGTGGAACAAACAAGTTACTCAACCATAATGAGTGCATTCAAGGTTTTTCAACTAGAACTATCTGCCACCCTACTGTATAGTTTGTGAAAAAAAACTATAATGAGTTAAGATATGTTTGAATGACACTAAGTCCAATGTATTTTCTCACCATCCCAGTAAATTTATTTCTAATTAAACTTATGCATTGTTTGAGCCTTATGTTAGGTGTTACCAAAAAAGAAGATTCTTTTACTACCCACTAGAGGACTACAGTATAGAAAGAATTACAGTGCATGTTTATGCGACTCCTAACACAGGGCTCCTCTCTTTTTCACTAGGAGTTTCACTTATAGTTGACAGTCTGTGGGGGTGGGGAAAAAAAACAGTGGTAGACATCACCCTGACCTAACCCCTACTTCTTCCTTAAAAATATAAAGATAGATCTGTATTGTCAGCTTGTTTCTTTGCCAAGACTTTGAAAGCTGCTCCTCCATGACCTCCTGTGTGCTGCACTCATTCATCTTCAACATGCTGTCACCTACACACATACACACACGCACCTACCAACATCCAAATACATATTTCCTATTGAAAAGTAAATTTCATGTGATGGGCAGAATTCTAAAAATGGTCCCCACAAGATTCCCATTCCCAAATGTTCAGTAGCATTGGGTGTTGTACACAACTGATAAATCATTGAACACTACATCTAGAACTAATGATGTATTATGTGTTGGCTAATTGAATTTAAATAAAAAAAAATCTACTTTCTGGAAAGGATTTTTTTTAATGTAATTCTAGTCAGTTGTCTTTAAAATATGGAGATTCTAGGGTTAGGCCTCACCTAAAGTTCCTTTAAAAGAAAAGTCTCAAAAAAGAAAAGAAAGGTCTCTTCCAGCTGGTGGCAAGGAGGAAATCAGAGAAATTTCTGAGCATGAGAAGGATTTGGTAAGCTGTTATTTGCTTTGAAGGTAAAGGAGGCCATAGCCAAGGGTAAGAAAGCAACGTTCAGCTAAAAAGCAAATGGGAAACTCAGCGCTATAAGGACAGGACTGAATTCTTCCAACTGTAGGACTGAGATTGGGAGACGAACCCAAGAACCAAATGAGAATCCAGCCAGACCAACATCTTCTTTGCACTCTTGTGAGACCCTGAGCTGAGCAGTAACTGAATTTCTGATCTGTAGAAATTGTGAGAAAACAAATGAGTGTATTTTAAGCTCTGAGTTTGTGGTAATTTGTTATGCAGTAGTTAACTAATGTACCTATGAACTAGGTTCACCTAACATGATACTATTATTTGTGATGAAATATGTGTGGTCTATTTTTTTCCTTTCTTTTCTCTTGCCTTCTCTCTTTTTAAAATTCTTTTCTGTTTTTAGTATAGGACAGTTTCTCTATCCTCTTCACTGCTTTGAATACGTTCATATGATTGTACCAGGTATTATGTATGGTAAAATGTTACATCCTTCATTTATAACACAATATTTGTGCATCATTTTCTGAGTACCTGATATATGTAAGAAACAAAAATGAATTTAAAAAGAGAAAAAAAAATTATTGCCTTCCAAATAAACATGTCAATTTGTTTAAATATCTCTATAGATCAGTAGTTTAGCATAGGAAACAAGGCCTACAAATTATTTATTATATGATAATTCACAACATGTGTTTGGCAAGCAACATAAATTGGTTAATTAGCATAATTCCATCACTTAGACCTAGAGATGCAAAAGGGCTGAGGGTAAATAAGTGAAAATTTCTAAAAGTTGTTTAATCCTGATTTTATGCCTCATAGATAATTTGATGAAACATTCCGTGAACAATTATTCTTACCATTCTGAAACAAAATACTACCATATCCTAGGCATCTGCTGTCTTTGAAGAAGAGCCATGTTTGTTACTACCTTTGGCCTAATCTTCAGTGAGAGAAACAACTGGATAAAATTATATTGTTATATAATTCAATGATCTGAAAAAGCCAATATACTTGTTATTGAAAGAGAGTCTGTGACAGTTCTTAGAGTGTATTAAATTGTGGGTGACCATCGATAGGAAATGTGTAATTTGGAGGCCTTGTTGTTAAAAAAATTATATAGAGATCATATGAGAGAAATTATTCAAATATAATGTGCTTGGAAGGGATTATAGGACATTTATATGGATTTAGAAGTTAAATACTAAATTATCTTTCTAGGTTTTTCTTCCTTACCTGTAAAATGAGAGGCTAGGTTTTGATGATTGTTAGGGTCCCTTGAACTTCCAAAATTCAAAGATTCTAAAAAAAAATTATCAAAAATAAAAGAAAAAATCCAAATGAATAAGAAAATATAAATCTCTTACATATGGTGTTTTAAACCTAATAATGTAATCGAGTACTCAACAAATATTTATAGCTTTATTATAAATTATTTAAAATGTCTTTGGTTATCCTAATGATTGATATTTATGAAGTAATCATAGTGCCCCCAGTTCACTACTGAAGAATAAAGAATGTTATCCCCTTACTTGACACTAAACAGACTTTAATTTCTTAGATTTTCACAATTTTGTCATTCCACCTCTTGCCCTGACTCTGTAATTAAGATTTTTTAAAAGTTTATACTTTTCTTGAGGATATTACCTAATGAACTTGTCCCAACCTGCATTTTTCTAGAGCTAAAAAGAAAGCCATTTCTAATCATACTCACATTATTGTATTTCCTTTTATATATTTTTAGTGCTATGTTAAATTCATTCATTCATTCATTCATTCATTCATTCATTCATTCATTCATTCGTGTTTTGCCAAATCAAACAAATCAAGAGACAAAGTTATTGAATGCCTAACAATTATCGGGGGTCTTATCTTGCTTTCCTCAGAAATAGACTGAGGCAGGACATCAGATGCATGTGTTTTACTGAGGAGTTTCCTGAGGGAAAACTTATAAAAGGAATTTTAAAAGCAGGATGATGAAGAAACAGCCCATCAAAGATGCAGGTTCACCCAAAATCTGGGGTTCACCAGATCCACTAAGTGGGGTAATAGGGGAGCTCTGGAACATAAATTATACCACAGGGTTTTCCTGCCTTGAGACAAAGAGGTCAGCTTTGTGTATCCTTGTATCAGTTAATCACTGGCTATGTGCAAGGGGGAAGGGCGATGGAGGGGCATAACCTCTCAGATGAAAGATTAGCCCCTACCAGCTGAGGGGAATTCTCTGGCAAAGGGCATAGATGTAAGAAATTAATTAACAGCCAACACTCACAGCAGCTCAGGTATATCAGTCTAGTAATGTAGCTCTGGGTAGGGCACCAAATGACGTCTACTACAGTCTACCCTTTGCCCTTGCACTGCAGAGATCCATTTGTTTTTCGATTTAAGTTTACTCCATCCAGGCGTAGCCCTCACAAATTCTATAGTCACAATTCCGGGAGATATTTATAAGAGGAAGTTTAGTGGGATGAGCTATATCCATCACTGCTGTAGTTGGTCCTGAGGCCATATCTAATACATCTTCCCCTTCTACATGTTCTAGATTTTCTTTTCACTTTCAACAGACAATTCTGCTATATGTGGAGGCTTGTCTCATTTGGTAATCTAGACTATCCTCAAAGAAGGTGAGCCACTGGTTATTATGCCATTTTCAGGTCATATCTGCTGTACTTGTCTATTTACTTTTAAAATTCGTCATGGAAACACATCAGGATACTACCAGAAAAGTCACCTGAGTACTCAACGTATTGTTCCCTGCACACACTGATGTAGCAGAAATCCTTTCCCTTCCTGATTATCAGGGTAATTTCCCTTACCAATATGGTGACTACTGTCTTTTAACAAAAGAGCCAGAAGTGTTTAGGCAGGAACCATAGCTAAATGTTCAGTGAGACTTTTATTGTGCTATCTGCTAAAAATGCTTGAACCTCTGGGAATCAGGATTTTCAGACTGACTATGGTTATTCCTTTCCTGCCTGCAGATCCTCAACCATCACCACTATCTGAAAATTTACAAAGTATTTGATTTCCAGAAATGGCATTCTGCATAACTTGACCTTGGAAAAGCATACCTGGGGTAAATGATACCTGATATATTGGACTAATGCAGTGATTTGCAGAATGCTTAAATGGTCCAAGTCCCTTTAATCTATGTAGTGTTACTTAAGAAAGCCCAGTTTACCTAAAACCCGGGCCAAGACTGTTAATGTAAACTCATGCAAGCCTCAACTGAATATGAACTGCTTCTGATGTGCCTTTCTGATAGGGGTGGAAAAGAACATATTTGCCAGAGTAGGAGCCCGACAACACATACTAGAGGCTGGGCTAATTTTCTCTAGCAAAGATGCCATGTCAATCCAACAGGTGCAATTGAGTTTCCTATTTGCTTCAATTTATAATTAGTCCAGTGTTTTTAGGGAGTATGTCTATTAATTAAATTGTCTTTGAGTGTGCCACTAGTTTTAGCCATTTCCCCTAGAATGAGGTATTTTTGAATGATCATATTGTCTGATATGGTTGATCATATTAAAGACTCCCATTTCACCTTTCTTACTACAATAGGTCTTACCTCACATATCAAGGAACTGTTACGAGATTTCTCCCAACTATGGAGTAAATTCATTTCAGTTATATATTTTAGAACTGGGAGAATGACCATCAGGTGGGTCCATGGACTCCTTTAATTATCTAGCTCCCATAGTGCTCCATTCTAAAAGGGCTGTTGCATTTAAAAAAATATGTCCATTTATTATTTTAAGCTTTTTCAGAAGGTACAGTATAGCTCCTCTCCCTTTGAATGTGGGCTGGACTTAGTGAATTGCTTCTAACAAGAAGAACATGGTGGAAGCGATAGTGTGTGATTTCTGAGGCTGGGTCATAAAGATATTCACACTTCCACCATGCTCACTTGGATCACTCACTCTGGTTAAAGCCAGCGAGTATGGTGTAAGGACACTCAGTCTTGGGCTAGATCTGTATGGGGAACATTTGAGGCCTTCCAGCAACACCCAGCAACACCGTGCCAGTCACGTGAGTTACTCACCATAAAAGTGGATCGTTCAGACCAGTTATGCCTTGAAATGACTGCATCCCTTGCTAATCTCTTAACTGAATCCTCATTGGAATCCCTGAGCCAAACCACTCACCTAAGCTTCCTGTAAATTCTTATTTATTTATTTATTTATTTATTTATTTATTTATTTATTTATATTTTTTATTTTTATTTTTTTTAATTTTTATTTTGTTATATTAGTCACCATACAGTACATCCCCAGTTTTTGATGCAATGTTCCATGATTCATTATTTGCGTATAACACCCAGTGCACCATGCAATATGTGCCCTCCTTAATACCCATCACCGGCCTATCCCAATCCCCCGCCCCCCTCCCCTCTCAGTTTGTTTCCCAGCTTCCTGTAAATTCTTAACCCAGGGAAACCATGAGATAATAAATGATTGTTTTAAGCCATTGAGTTTTTGGGTGATTTAGTAAGCAGCAATAGATAATACAGAGTTGTCTGGGGGCGCCTGGGTGGTGCAGTCGTTAAGCGTCTGCCTTCAGCTCAGGGCATGATCCTGGCATTATGGGATCGAGCCCCACATCAGGCTCCTCCGCTATGAGCCTGCTTCTTCCTCTCCCACTCCCCCTGCTTGTGTTCCCTCTCTCGCTGGCTGTCTCTATCTCTGTCGAATAAATAAATAAAATATTTAAAAAAAAATATAGAGTTGTCTGATGGTGGCACTTTGGGCCCTTAGGTATCACCCCATTTCCAACCATCCTTGAAAGATCTTGGTATCTTCCTTCCCCATTGCATGACCTTACTACACGGTCATAGGTAGCATTAGGGAAGGACTGGGGAAATTGCTAATAAATCCACTTAAGGTGGTGTAAGATCATTTTACATGGGGACACAGTCTCTCCCTCAGCAGTTAAGAACCAACTCTAAGAATTGGTTCAGCTCCAGAAACTGCAATGGACTATGACTTTTTGAAAGGGCAGTTGTCCTCAGCCTCCTGATAATCCGTCTGGATTTCTTTTGATTGTGTGTATTTACCAATAATCTTTTGGCTATCTATCTATCTTCACACTAGGAATGTCATAGTCTATTAAATATTTCCTTAGCTTTGTTGGCAGCCAGTCTGACTTTGTTATTCATTGCTATAATTGTGCCTAAGTGTGACAGATAAGAATCTCAACCTGGCCTTTAGTATCTCAGATTCCTACCTTCACCGTTGTTATCAGGGGCCTACTTTTGTAACAGAATCTTCTACTGTCATCCCTGACTTACAGAGGATAGCCAATACTGAATATCTCAGCAATGGTTTTGCCCCTCATACTGGTACATCCTTTATCTCTTTGGTAAATGGATTATACTCCAGGCTTTCCCTTAGAACATAGTCATCTGGTGGTGTTTCCAGCATTAGAATATTCATCTAGCATGCCCACTTCTCTGAACCTTTTGCTCTCTTGCCCCACTGTCTGTCACAGCATTTTAGGAATTTCTACTTTGTTTATTGTGTTCCTTCACTTTTTCCAAGATTCCAAAAGCCATCTGCAGCATGTTAATACCTTCACTGGAAGTCCTTGCTAGGCTGCTGAAATCCTGTATCGTGAGAGAGAATTTACATATCTACAAATTGTGCCTTAAACAATCTTATGCTCTGCCCCCTTGATCTAAAACCCTCAGCATGTAGTCCATACACATTCTTCTTGCTCTTTCCAGTATATATCACCAAGCTCCTTCAACATATACTTACTTTTATCTCTTCACAAACCAATCACATTTTTAGATAAGTTATGTTGGAATTTGACTGTTGTTATATCATGGTTTCCAGGAAAAGACATGGCGAGGGGAGTGCCTTAGGAAGGCAAGCATTTGAAGTCCTTGCAAAGTCTTAAATTAAGAGATGGGGTGCACTCATTTCTACTTGCAGGTTCACTTGGTACTCCCATGTTTCCTTTTAGGGACCTGACTTTGGTATAGCAAACCTGCTGATGCGAGAATTCAACCTTTGAAGCTCCATGACTCATAGAATTAAGTCCAGAGCCTGGTCCTCTCTTCTGTTCTTTGTGTGCAATCAGTTAAGATATCCTTAAATACTGTCAAAGATATCATCTGATTTTCATATTTTTCCTTGAATTGGTGATTAGTCTCTCTAAACCTGTTATTATCTCTTTTGCAGGGCATAGCAGCAGCCACTCAATTCCATAACATTTATAGAAATTTTTCCTCACATCTCTTAAGCAGCAGGGATATTCTACCTGTTAGGTAGAAAACCAGTATACCATTTATGTCCATCATTGGTGAAGATTTGAACAATTGTACTTTTACAGCATGTCAAGGGATAACCATAATAACCATATTCTACCTACTAGTAATGTTTGTATCTATTTGCCTGCTGAATAGCAAGTAACATATCCCTACAATCTCTGTTTAGAGTTTGCTTCATAGGATCATATTGATGCTAATTGTCTTAGACATAATTCCCAGGAGGCAGACTATGGTAATGATAATTATGGGCACAAGATTTGTTAGGGCATGCACTGGGGGAGATACCCCTGTTAGGAAGATGCTTCAACAGGGAAGTAGAGAGGGAAAGCCTGGGTAGAGGGACAGAGTGACCCATAATGCCATTGTGGCCAAAGTTTCAGGCGATATTATAAAGATTTGTGAAGCTGGATGGGCCTTCAGCATTGTTATAAATTGAGGGAGGAAGGCTAGGCCATATTTATCACCATGTTAAGCAGTCATTGGCCAAGTCATGCTTCCTGAGAGGTATCTAATCTTGGACTAGGCATTTGCCTGCTGCTAAGTATAATTTCCAGTGATTTACACAGCTGTATGAATTGGCAACTCATATTTCTGGCAGCTGGGGGGAAGGATGCCTTGACTCTGAGGATAAAGCCTGGGTGGAAGCACCACACTATTCACTACCTATAGTATAATTTCTATCACATATAATAACAACAATAATTGTAAAATAATTATTACTTTTGCTAACCCATTGTGAGGGTTAATTTTATGTGTCAATTTGACTAGGCCAAGGAGTGCCCAGATTAAACATTATTTCTAGGTGTATCTGTGAAGGTGTTTCCAGATGAGATTAGCTGTTCAGTTGGTGGACTCAGTAGATTGCTCTCCCAAATGTGGGTGGCCATCATACAATCTGTTGAGGGTTTGAAAAGAACAAAAAGGCAGCGGAAGGAGGAATTCACCCTTTTTTGCTTCCTGCCTGTCTACTTGAGCTGGGACATTGGTTATTCTCCTTCCCTTGGACTAGAATTTACATTACTGGCTCCTCTGGCTTACAGACCTTCAGACTCAGGCTATAATAACACTACCAGGTTTCTTGGGTCTCCAACCTGCAAACAGCAGATTATGGGACTTCTCAGCCTCCATAATGGTGTGATGGTGTGAGCCAATTCTTTATAATAAATTTCTTCCTGTGTGTGTGTGTGTGTGTGTGTGTGTGTGAATGTATATAAAACATTCAGTTTCTCTGCAGCTAACACATTATTTGAGAATAAATTGCAAATATTATGATCCTTTATTCCTAAATAGTCCTTTATTCCTAAATAGTTCACCGTACATCTCTAAGTTCTAGGAGGTTCTATTATATAACCATACCACAATGATCAATGTTAGGAAATTTCAAACTGATATAATATTATTATCAAATTTATAGTCCATATACAAACTATGCAAATTGTCCCAATCACATAATTTATAACAATTGTTTTACAATCCAAGATTGAATCCAGGATAGTCTGTTGCATTCAGTCATCATGTCTCTGTTCACTTTAGTTTGCTAATCATGTGCTTCTCAGCTTTCTTGAAATTAAAAACCAGAATTTTCTGGATTTGAGGTATTATGATTCTCTTTGCAATTTTGGTGTGGGATCTAAAATGGAAACATATCACATGATCTGGCACAAAACCTCTGATTTTGAAACTAAACAAATAATTTAAGATTTTTATAAATCCCCTGTGGTACTTTAAAACTTATATAAGAGCATGCATGTTTCACAGTGATCAGTAAACAATTTAGAACATGATAGATTTGTGTGTGTGTGTGTGTACTTCTTGTGTATTAAGAGAAGCTTTATTATTTGAACTAAATTCCCTGTCTCACAGTATTTTTTTAGTTCTTGAGATATAATTAACATACAATATTATATGACTTCAAGTATACAACATAGTAATTTGACATTTGTATCTGTTGTGAAATGGTCACCACAATAAGTCTAGTTACTGTCCGCCACCTTACAAAGTTAATGCAGTGTTATTGACTATATTTTCTATACTGTACATTACATCCCCACGACATATTTATTTTATAACTGGAAGTTTGTACTTCTTAATTCCTTTAACCCATCCCACAGCCCCCACCAACTCCTTTCCCCTCTAGCAACCCCCAATTTGTTCTCTGTATCTATGAGCCTGGGTTTTGTTTTGTTTGCTTTGTTTTTTAGGTTCCACATATGAGTGAAATTGTGCAGTATTTGTCTTTCTCTGTCTGACTTATTTTGCTTAACATAATACGGTCAAGGTCAATCTATGTTGTTGCAACATAATGCACACTTGAGAAGAATGTGTATTCTGCTGCTTTTGGATGGAATGTTCTCTGTATATGTTAAGTCCATCTGGTCTAATGTGTTGTTTAAGGCCAATGTTTCCTTATTGGCTTTCTGTCTGAATAATCTACCCATTGATGTAAGTTGAGTGTTAAAGTCTTCTAATATTACCATATTGCTGTATTTTCTCCCTTTAGGTCTGTTAACATTTGCTTTATATATTTTGGTGCTCTTATATTGGATACATACATATTTATAAATGTTATATCTTCTTGCTGTATTGACTCCATTTATCATTATGTAGTGCCACTCTTTCTCTTATTACAGTCTTTGTTTTAAAGTCTACTTTGTCTGATATGAGTATAGCTACCCCAGCTTTCTTTTGGTTTCCGTTTACATGGAATATTGTTTTCCATCCCTTCACTTTCAGTCTGTATGAGTTCTTATATCTAAAGTGAGTCTCTTTTAGGAAGCATATACGTGGTCTTGTTTTTTATCCACTCAGATACACTATGTATTTAGTTTGGAGAGTTTAGTCAATTTATATTTGAAGTAATTATTGATAGGTATGTACTTATTGCCATTTGGTTAACTATTCTGACTGTTTTGTAGTTTTGCTCTGTTTCCTTTTCTCTTTCTTTCCTTGTGGTTTGATGACTTTCTTTAGTATTATGTTTAGATTCCTTTCTCATTTTCTTTTGTGTATTTACTGTAAGTTTTTGCTTTGTGGTTACTGTGAGGTTCACATATATCATCCTATGTATATAACAGTATAGTTTGAGTTGAAAGGATCTTAAATTTGAACACACTCCAAACTATATTTTCACACCCCAACCCCATGGTTTTTGTTTTTGATGTCACTTTTTAGATCTTTTTATTTCATCTAGCCCTTAACTAATATAGTAGTTTTTGTTAATTTTACTACTTTTGTCTTTAACCTTTTAGTAGCTTTACATTTGATTACTTCACTAGCTTTACTATATACTTACCTTTACCAATGAGATTTTTATTTTCTTGTTGTTAATTAGTGCCATTTCTTTTCAGCTTAAAGAAATCTTTTTAATATTTTTTGTAAGGCTGATTTAGTAGTGATGAACTCCTTTAGCTTTTGCTTTCTGGAACTTTCAAATCTGAGTGATCATCTTGCCAGTGTTGTTTTTTAGAAGTTTTTCCTTTTTAGCACTTGGTGTATATCATGCCACTCTCTTCTAGCCTGAAGAATTTCTGCTGAGAAATCTGCCGATAGCCTTATGGGGTTTCCCTCGTACATAACAATTTGTTTTTGTCTTGCTTCTTTTAAGAATCTCTCTTTATTTTTAACTTTTAAAATTTTAATTATAATATGTCTTGGTGCATCTCTCTTTAGGTTCACCTTATTTGAAACTCTCTGGGCTTCCTGGACCTGGGCGTCTGTTTCCTTCCCCAGGTTAGGGAAGTTTTCATCCACTGTTTCTTAAATAATTTATCTGCCTCTTTTTCTTTCTCTTCTCTATAATGTTTTATTATGCTTGATGTCCCAAAAGTCCTGTATATTCATTTTTTTCTTGTTATTTTTTCTTTTTCTACTCTGTCTGGAGGAGTTCTATTGCTTTAACTTCCAGTTCACTAATCTGTACTTCTACTTCATCCAGTGTACTGTTGAACCCCTCTAGTATATTTTTCCGTTCAATTATTGTATTCTTCAGCTCTGTGACTTCTATTTGGTACTTTCTTATGTTTTCTATCACTTTATTGAAGTTCTCACTATGTTCATCTATTCTTCTCCTAAGTTCAGTGAACATCTTTATGACCATTACTTTGAATTCTTTTTCAGGTAAATTACTTATCTCCCTATTAAGGTCTTTTTCTGAGGTTTTATCTTCTTCTTTTTCTTGGAACATATTTCTCTATTTCCTCATTTTGCTGGACTCTGTGTTTCTATGTATTAGGTGAAATAGCTCCTTTCAGTCTTGAAGGAGTGGCTTTATGTAGGTGATGATCTTTCTCATGCTACCTTGCCCTACCTCTTGGTTGTCTCTCAAACCTTTGTGATTGTCTAAACCACCTGATTTATTCTTGATTTGCCCCACTGTTGAGGGTGTGCCAAAACATGTCAGTGATCCAAGAGGAGGAATCTCATTTAGTACCTAGTTTCAGGCTGATGGAAGCCAGACCCTCAGGCAGCTGCTTTAAAAGTACGAAAATATATACAGTCATATGGGACTTTATTTGTAGTCCCTGTTGGCCTCCTGACCAGGAGATGTGGAGGTGTCCCTTGGGTGACAGTTGCAAAAATTGGGGCTCCAGATGAGTGTATAAGCTCCCTGAGAAGTTTTATCAAACTGTAACAAGGTCACAGGGGTGCTCAAGGATGGTGTATCTCTGTTTACATTCCCTGGGTACACTTTTTTATCCTCTAGGTGTGTGGGAAACCTGAAACCTGCCCCTCAGGCTGAAGCCCCAGGCTAAGTAAATAGGCCTTTTTCATAGGAAGACTGAGATTGCATTTCAGTCTGCTATCTTAATGCCCTGGGAGTGGTAGCCTGCCAAGAGCTATCTTTCCAATCATTATTGTCCCATGGAGGTCTGGAACATCAGCCCTTTTGGCCACCAAGGCCCGGTGATTAAGGGATGTCCCCTGTGTGTATTGTGTGTACTTGCTGGCTTTAGCAAAGCAGCTGGGAAGTGTAGTGGGTGGGGAATGTCACTTGCTTCAGAAAGTCAGTGGGAAAATATCATGACTGTGTATACTCTAGGGCTTCAGCAAAGAACTGTGAGTGTGTGTGTGTGCGTGTGTGTGTGTGTGTGTGTGTGTGTATCTATGTGTGTGCCATCTTTAGTATGGCAGCCAGATGATGCCGTGACTGCTCACACTCACCAGCCCCAGCCAGGAGATGGTAGAGTGTCACAACTGCCTCACTCACAGACTTTTCCAGGGAGCAGAACTCTGTGACCACTTGCACTCTCCCACCCCAGCCAAGGAGTAGGGTAGTGTTTCTAACCATCTGCTCTCTCTAGTCTCAGCAAGTGCCAGAACTGCTCACCCCCAACTGTCCCAATAAGGTAGGGGGAGGGTGCTGTTTCCAAGTTTGCCAACCTGTGATAGCAGGCTGTGTGAAGAGTGCAGTAATGGCATCTGCCAGTGCCTCCATCTCCAGGTAGGATCTAAACTGTCCCCCGCCCCTCCAACTCATGCCCCATAATAGAAAAAACATATCTCTCTAGGTGCTTCTCAAACTGCTCTGTCCTCAGTAGGTCTAAGGGCCAGTGAGACTGCTCATGAGCCCTCCAAGAGGGGAATCTCAGTTTCCTATAACACTTTGGGACCCCCTGGACATTAGCCTCATTGGTTTTCCAAGTCAGATGTTTTGAGGGCTCATCTTTCTAGTATGAATCTCAGGAGCTGGATTACCTGATGTGGGGCATCAACCCCTCACTCCTCCAGAAGAAGCACTGTTGGGTGAAATCCCTGAATATCTCCTACCCTTCTTGATGTGGTACTTTTATCCTTTGTTGTGAAAAGCAGTTCATTTAGTTTTGAGATCTTTTTTCAGAAGAAAGTTATCCATATATAGTGGTAGATTTGGTGTGTCCTTAGGAGCAGGTGAATTCAGGATCTTCCTCTGCTGCCATCTTGGATCCCCCATCCCTCTCAGTACTGAAAAACATCATACTATGGTCCAGTAGATGTCAGCATAAATGCTTACTGCATGCTATTACAGCCATATGAAATCATTGAGGATTCAAAATGAATTTAGTGTGCAACTCAGGAATAGACTATTATAACATGTGCATTTGCAATTAGCATTTACAATTAGCTGGGAATGCTTATATGTCTGAGTAAGCTAAAGTGAAAGAAGTTCTAGGAAGGTAATTTTCTTATAAGAAAGTCTAAACAATTTTCCAATTTATACTTTTATTTATTTTTAAACTTGACCAAGTTTGTTGTTACAGTTGAATGGTATATGAATATTTTCATAACCCCAGAAAATGGCTGCTTTTATTTTTCTCTGTTTATATCTCTATTCTATGAGAGGCTTGTGTGATGCTGGGCTTCTCACTAGAAGCCAACTTGTAGGTAGAATTCAGTCTTCTTTGGTAACAATAAGGAGATTTTAGCCTGCATATTAAAAATAAGGCAAGTGCTTTGTCTTATATATTATTTTAGATAACTCAACATCATTTAAATTTGATAAATAGAGGATAACGAATCCTTCTTTCACCTTGTAGCATTGTTATCACCAATATAAAACTTGGGATTTTGACATTATTTTCAAACCCTTCTATATGCACTTGTTTAAGAAATTTAAACAATTTCCTTTCTGCAATACCTTCTGTGTCTTTATCTTTTTATTTTCATCACTTCCCTATCCTTATCTTTTTCTCACCTGACTTATACTTTCTAGTTTACTAACTCCCTTATAGCCTTAGCACTACTTACAAATACTCTGTAATGGTTTCTTATCTCTCCCTTAATGTAAAAAAAAAAAACAAAAAACCAAAGACACAGGAGGAACTAAAAGCTATGCACTCTGGAACATCTTTTATCTCTTCATTCAGTTTCTTTTGGGCTTTTTATTTTAAATAGCAAAAAAAATAATCCAATAAATTATGAATAAACTTCTGTCAAAGTTAGTTCAATCCTGCATTAAGGGAAAAGATCTCAAAGTGGACCATTGCAAAAATTTTCTTTTTGGGTCACCATATGATAGAAAAAGAATGGTTAGAGTACAACTTTCTAACCTTGCTACTATTGACATTTTGGGCCAGATAATTCTTTGTTGTGGGGCGCCATCTTATGAGTTGTAGAATGTTAGCAGCAACTCTGGCCTCTACACACAAGAGACCATTTGCAACCTCCTGTTGTGACAACAAAAGTTTTTCCAGATATTGCCAAATTTCTCTTGGGGGAACCATCATGCCCTAATGAGAACCACTGGGTTAGATACAAAAAAACCCAATTAGGCTACTGAAACAATTAGGTGGGTTATTTATGTCCCAAAAGTTCTTAATCTCATTTAGAGACAGAAGAAAACTGCTCAAACATTTTATCAGAAATTAAAATTCCTCCCTAGAAGGAGGAATGCTGTGAAATTATCTTGAAAAAAATTCTGACCCAGACTTGTTTGGGACAGTTATTTCTCGATGTTTCTCAGCTTTATCAAGTCAGTACAAACTTTTCTGGGAAAACATAATGTTTACTTTCATATCTTAAATTCAAAATTATGATTTAATTATAATTATAATTTATAATTTATAATAATATATATAATTTATGAATAATATATATTTATATTTATATATAAATATAATTATAATTTATAAATAAGAGGAAGGTAACTTATAATACGAATGATATGAATTTCAATATGTTGATGCTCAGGCCCAGTTACACCAGAAGACATAATGAAACAATGACTTGCTCTCCCCTATAAAGGGAATCACCATAAATATGACAGCTATAAATGCAAACTGAGAGAGGTATGCCATATTGGCAAATCACATACATGAGTAGCATCATTATGAGTGATACAATTTTTAGAAATAGCAAACAACTTGATAAAAATTCTAAATGAAACTGTGCACAACCTTCTTTCAATTTGTATATATAGTAGTGATTATAAGGAAATTCAGTTCATTAAAGCCATGTAAAATTTCTTATTTATATGAAAAACAGAATTAGGTTCTGTGATCAGATGTGTATTAATATATGTTTTGCTTTCATTAATGCCAACTACAATACTCAAAATTTATACAGCATATAGGCCAATTATACATAGTGAAGGACTATCTGGCACATTGCAGGGCATCTAGCATCTCTGATCCTAGCTGTTCAATGCCAGTAGTGCATTCCAATCATTGTGACAATGAAAACTTTACTGAAATTTTCCAAAACTCTCTCCAGAAGGCAGAACCCTGCTTTATATAAATCTCCTCAGGGTTTTAACTCTGTTCTTGGGTAAAATCCACAGTTTTTAGAATTTTGTTAATAAATTTAACCACACAAGACTATCACAATTACAGATTCCCTATACTAACCTTCCCAGATATGATTAAGTAAGACTGAAGTCAGCTTTAACAAGTGCTGCAGATGAATCTGGTGTAGCTTGTTTGTGGACAATACTTTGGGAAAAACTAAAAAATGTGTAAATGTTCTTGCCAAAAAGTCAAAACTATTATAGAAAAATTAGTTGCGTGTTTTATGCATTTGGCTAAGAGTAGTGACCTGTATTTCACCCCTATTTTCCTAATAATCATGTCTTTAAGTTGTCCATCAAATTCCTTGAAGGTATCTCCTAAAGAGGGTCTTTTTCTTTTTATTCAATTCAAAAAATGAAATAAGGTGATATTACTTTTAAAATACAGAAATAAGTAGATTTTGTTACTACCTATTGTGAGAATTTTTTTTTCCCAGTGAAGTTTGTTACATTGAAAACTATAAAGTATTCATCTGAGTTTTTACACCTGGTTCAGGATATATTGATATAAAAATAGATGGCAAATTCATGATTTTCAGATGTATTTTGTATTATCTTTTTTTCTCATGCATACCATGCATAGAAAATAGACAAACTTCAAAGGTAACTTTCTGCAAGTAAATGCTATGAAATATGGTAAGTGTAAAGACTTGAGGAAAGCTGATAAGAATTGGTGATTATATGCTTAAAGGTTTGCATGCAAAAGAATTGATCAGCTACTTGTATGAAAATCTATAATATAAATTGTCTTTTGTTAGTACTTGTGATTATGAAGTTATAATTTTAGACAGTATCATTATATTCTGTTTTGAGGAGCATAAAAGATTTTTAATGTCCCCATATTGTTTTAATCCTAAAGAAATTGGTATCCATTCCTTCTTTAAGTCGTATTTGTCTAAATGCAAAATATATAATGAAATTGTAAACTCTAAGTAGACTTGTAATTTCCTGTTACTCTAAATTTACAGTTTAGGAAAGAAAAGGATTTGTTTCACTTTTGACATGCACTCTTGAATTGGAGTGAGATAAATACAGGCTATTTAAAATACTGTATGGTGACTAACATAATATAATAATTAAAAAAGTACTTTAACAAATAAAAGAATAAAATAAAATACATCTAAAATATAATTACTTGACAAAATAATATTGGATAGAGGATTAATCATATATCATTTTTCAAATATACTACATTAGTTCCATGAGATCAAAATGAAAATGTAGTTAATATGTGGAAATTTGCTACCCATTTTGAAAATTCATTAGTAATATTTGCCTGTACTATATAGAAGAAACACACTTTTTGAAAGATCAAAATTAACTTTAAAATCCATGAATGCTGTGAAGTGCTATCTAGACAATGTTAGATGTGGGATATTATAATTAAAATCATAGATGTGTGCAAAATTTACCAACTAACCAAAATGTTGTTATTGATAAATTTTGGTCTGCTCAAAGAAATTAACAAAGATTAAGTAAACTTATAACCATATGTGGAAAATAATTTGTTTCAAATTAAGGTATGTAAATATCAACATCATTCCTAGAGTAAAATCATGTTGTTAAGTTTATGCTGGGACTTGAATCTGTATAGTTTTTGTCTAAATAATAATATCTTATGTTTTTATAGTGTCTTACATTTTTAATATCATTTACTCTTTACATTTGTTTTATAAATTAGGTTCTCCAGTTATGTAGGCAACATGATTTCAAATTTTGATCTCTTCAATTAAATTACTCATATGTGTATAACTTCTGTTTTTGTGAGGATTAAATAAGTTACTCTATAAAAAGGGCTTAACACGGTAGGCACATACATATTATTTGCTGTTATTTTTATTTCCATTTTATAGATGAAAAATGTGAACTCTGAGAGAAATGTTTGAATCAGTGTTTTCACACTTTTTCAACTTGACTGTGATGCAGTGTAAAATAGATTTTATTTTACAATCTAATATGCATATGCACTCATATACATATACATGTATACAAAACATATATACAACCTAAAAGTTTCACAAAGCAAATTTACTTTTGCTGTATGTGGTGTACTTTGATTTTTTTCTGTCTTATTCTGCTTATGCCCTTCTACTTTTTAAGTTGATTGTGGCACACTAACCTGATTTCCGCAGTTATAATTGAGTACGGCCAACAGTTTAAAAACTATAACTGTGGTCACATAGCTAGGAAATTACAGAGCTGACTCTTGAACCCATAGCTGCTGTACACTGAATACCTTGATGACAACAGCCATGTCTTTCTCAGCCCTGATTCTTTACACTTAGTGCTTTGAACAGAGTAGATGTTTATCATGTTTGCTGAGAAAATTATGATTCTAAAGCTTTCTGACACCTTGGAGGTTTTCAGTAGCTGAATACAGTCTTTTTTGTGCATAAAATGATAATTTCATATTATGCACAGAAGAAAACATATTTAATGAAAAGAAGTAAAAAAACTATTAGTTGAATATGGGAACCATACTATTAATACCATTAATTAACTTGGCAGCCTTAATAAAACTTATAAAAGTTCTGACTGGTAAAAAAAAATCTAGAAAACAGTAATTCTGCAAGAAACTGAGGAATGATGAATTACAAACTAGACATGAATTATAACGTGGCAAGAGATTAATATTTTTCTGTGTGTTCCAAACATAAGTCAAGGGTATTCTAATTGCTCTTTGATGTTCAAGAGCTGATCTGTAAATGGTTGAAGATCATGACTGATGGTAAGGACCATCATAATGAAGAATATATTGGTGATGATCTGCGTTCAGTTGAGTTAATTAGGATGAACATATGGGTTTATAAATCACCCAAAGTCCTAAAAGAGCATTTCTATCCACTATTTCCCATATCAAACTTTGATTGAAGTTGTTTTTAAGAATTACATTGGCCCACTGTAAAGTTGACTCTTCTTTTCTTAACTCTCAATGACTAGGTTTGCTCCTCTTCATAAGGCAAAGGAATAAATGAAACAAGAGGTCTGGTTGATAAAGAAATTGTGCAGAAAGGGGGGCACCTGGGTAGTCAGTTAAGCGTCTGACTCTTCATTTCAGCTCAGGTCATGATCTCAGGGTCATGAGATTGAGACCCTCATTGGGCTCCACACTCAGCAAGGAGTCTGCTTGAGGTTCTCTCTCTCTCTCTTTCTCTGCACTCCCTCCACTCTCTCTCTCTCTTTCTCTCTCTAAAATAAATAAATAGATCTTTTAAAAAAAAGACTCCACCGGAAAATTGCTAGAACTGATACACAAATTCAGCAAAGTGGCAAGGTATAAAATCAATGCACAGAAGTCAGTTGCATTTCTATACACTAACAATGAAGCAGAAGAAAGAGAAATCAAGGAATTGATCCCTTTTACAATTGCACCAAAACCCGTAAGATACCTAGGAATAAATCTAACCAAAGAAATAAAGGATATGTACCCTGAAAATTATAAAACACTTATGAAAGAGATTGAAGAAGACACAGATAAATGGAAAAACATTCCATGCTCATGGATTGGAAAAATAAATATTGTTAAAATGTCCAAGCTACCCAAAGCAATCTACACATTTTCAATGCAATCCTTATCAAAATACCATCAGCATTTGTCACAATCCTAAAATTTGCATGGAACCACAAAAGACCCCCAATAGCCAAAATAATATTGAAAAAGAAAAACAAGCTGGAGACATCATAATTCTGGAATTCAAGCTGCATTACAAAGCTGTAATCATCAAGACAGTGTGGTACTGGCACAAAAGCAGACACATAGATCAGTGGAACAGAATAGAGAACCCAGAAATGGACCCACAACTCTATGGTCAACTAATCTTTGACAAAGCAGGAAAGAAAAGTCAATGGAAAAAAGTCTCTTCAACAACCGGTGTTGGGAAAACTGGTCAGCAACATGCAGAAGAATGAAACTGAACCACTTTCCTACACCATATACACAAAAATAAACTCAAAATGGATGAAAGACCTAAATGTGAAACAGGAATACATCAAAATCCCAGAGGAGAACACAGGCAGCAACCTCTTTGACCTTAGCCGCAGCAAATTCTTTCTAGACATGTTTCCAGAGGTAAAGGAAACAGAAGCAAAAATGAATTATTGGAACATCATCAGGATAAAAAGCTTTTGCACAGCAAAGGAAACAATCAACAGAACTAAAAGGCAACCTACAGAATGGGAGAAGATATTTGCAAATGACTTATCAGATAAAGGGTAGTATCCAAAATCTATAAAGAACTTATCAAACCCAACCCCCCCAAAACAAATAATCTGGTTAGGAAATGGGCAGAAGACACTAACAGACATTTCTCCAAAGAAGACAACAAAGGGCCAACAGACACATGAAAAAATGCTCCACATCACTCGGTATCAGGGAAATACAAATGAGATACTACAATGAGCTACCACCTCACACCAGTCAGAATGGCTAAAATTAACAAGTCAGGAAACAACAAATTTTGGCGAGGATGCAGAGAAAGGGGAAACACTCTTACGCTGTAGGTGGGATTGCAAGCTGGTACAGCCACTCTGGAACACAGAATGGAGGTTCCTCAAAAAGTTAAAAACAGAACTGCCCTACAACCCATCAATGGCACTACTAGGTATTTGCCCAAAGGATACGAACATAGTGATCCAAAGGGGCAGCTGCACCCCAATGTTTATGGCAGCCATGTCCACAATAGCCAGACTGTGGAAAGAGCCCAGATGTCCATCCATAGATGAACAGATAAAGAAGAGGTGGTACAATGGAATTTTACTCAGCCATCAAAAAGAATGAAATCTTACCATTTACATGGCATGGATGGAACTGGGGGTATTATGTTGAGTGAAGTAAGTCAATCAGAGAAAAATAATTATCATATGATTTCACTAGTATGTAGAATTTAGGAAACAAAACAGAAGATCATAGGGGAAAGGAGGGAATAATAAAATAGGATGAAATCAGAGAGGGAAACAAACCATAAGGGACTCTTAACTATAGGAAAGAAACTGAAGGTTGCTGGAGGGGTGGTGGGTAGGGGTGTGGGGTAACTGGGTGATGGGCATTAAGGAGGGCACATCATGCCATTAGCACTGGGTGTTATATGCAACTGATGAATTACTGAACTCCACATCTGAAACTAATGATACACTATATGTTAACTAATTGAATTTAAATAAAATAAGGGGAAAAAAGAAAATGCAAATGAGAAGACAGTGGAGCATCATCTTTAAAGTATTAAAAGAAAAGACACTATCAACCTAAAATTATATTTGCATAAGCAATCCCTGTAAAATAAAGGTGAATAACAACTTTTTCAGACATATAAAAGCCAAAGATTTCATCATCATCATACCCACACCACAAGAAATTTGAAAGGCAGTCCTCTGGCAGAACAAAAATGATTCCAAATGGAAATATGGATATAAATAAAAGAATGAAGAGCATCAGAAATGGTGATTACTTGGATAAGTATATGATGTTTTATTTTTTAATATTTTATTTATTTATTTGAGAGAGGGAGATACAGAGATAGCGAGAGAGAACACGAGTGGGGAGGAAAGGAAGAAGCAGGTCAGCTCCTGAGCAAGGAGCCCAACGTGGGGCCTGATATAAATATAAAATATTACAAAATGGCTTTAATTGCTTTTAAGTGAGAATTACAAGCAGGATATGATAGAAACTTTCATCTCTGCCAAGAAAGTAAATATACAGTTCCAAGCTTAGATGCTATAGGAATTGGCATCTGAGACACAGGTTGAATGAAAATAAGGATGCTATGAGATTAACTGAAATTTTCTCAACTATATAAGGTATTGATATCTCAATTACTGTAATATATTGATAGCAGAAGCTAGTTCAACTACATTGAAAGATGTTGAAGTATATATTTTAGTGCGAGTGAAAAATATTGGATGGTTGAAATTTCTCCACAGTTCTATATTTTTATGAACCCACTGCATTTTTCATTATAGTTTATTGAATATTATTGATCATTCGTTACATCCAGTTTGTATATCACATTAATTCAGGTGCTAACAAGTCTTCCGAACTCTTTTGCCTGTTTTTAGCTCAGAGCTTTAAACGTCAACCAGTATGAAATGTAACTTGAAGCCTTAAGATTTCTTCTTATTCTTTTAATAAAACATTGGTGTAAAATAGGACATCCATTTAGAATTTGATAAAAAACAAACTTAAAAATAAATAATACAGCCTATATAGTTGATTTGTACACTGGATTCTCTTCCCAAGTCATTAAATCCAAGGCATGTATATTCTAAAATGTAATCCTATTATATTTTTAAAATAAAAATGTTTCAAATTTCAATATATCACTGTCAGCCATTCTTTATTATATCCATAAGAATGTTTATTCTATGCATTTTGAATATGACATACAGTAAAAAAATTTTTACACATGCAATTTATTTCTGTAAATTGAAAAATGTTTTATAAAATGATACCCTTACTATGGCCAAATCATTTTGATATTGTCTTCTATTTTACCCTATTTCATCATTTTCTATTCCATCTTATTTTTAAATATGCTTACTACAGTCCATTAGGTTTCATTATGGAATACATTATTGGATCCTAAAGTTGAAAAGCTCACTTAATAAATATTTTTGAAAACAGGCCAGATCAACAAAAGGAATGAGGGAATGGAATTTATATGGACAAATAATTTCTTTACCTTTGATAGAAGAAATTCTACATATTCTCACTAATAAAATCGTTGGTAAAATTCTACCCTCTTTATTCATAGACCATTGCCATTGACTTCTTTTTGCATACTATAGTGAAATATGGTCAGAAATATATTTTAATTGAAATGGACTCAATTTCTCAGTGGTTTTAAAGTCAAGCAAGTAGATACTGAAGTTATTTCTGTTAGGAGTGTGTTTATGCTGACTAATGTTAATGATAAAGATTTCACTTGAACAATTTGCTTTGATGAGGTTTTGAATTTTTTCTATCGAGATTATCGGACTCTGTGTCTAGGAATAATTCACTGTGAGTTAGTGGCTGGGTCAAGATTGCAGTAAAGCTTCTATACTCAATATTTTAGAAGAGGTCATGCATGGAATGTAATTGTTGAAGAGTTTTTACTTCCACTGTATGTGCAGCTCTTACGGATTACTGCATTATTTGTTAAACTCCCTTTTCATCTACAGTAGAGAATACTAATCTTCAAAACAAATTTGAAAAAATTCTCATTCTTAGAAATTTTAAACAAATTTTATTTGAAAATCATTTTGCACAATTTTGGGGGCACCTGGGTGGCTCAGTTGGTTAAGCATCTGCCTTCAGCTGGGGTCTTGATCCCAGCGTCTTGGGATCGAGCCCCACATTGGGATCTCTGTTCAATGGGGAGTCTGCTTCTTCCTCTCCCTCTGCCTGCTGCTTTCCCTGCTTGCTCGCTCTCTCTCTGTCAAATAAATAAAATCTTAAAAAAAGAAAAACTTTTTGCACAATTTTTAAATTTTTTAATTTAAATTCAATTTAGTTAACATATGCTGTATTATTAGTTTCAGGGGTAGAATTTAGTGATTCATCAGTTGCATGTAACACCCAGTGTTCATTACATCAAGTGCCCTCCTTAATGTGCATCACCCAATTACCCCATTCCTCAGTTTGTTTCCTAGAGTTCAGCATCTCTTATGGTTTGTTTCCCTCTCTGTATTAATCTGATCTTAATTTTCCTTCCTTCCCACATTGTTCATGTGTTTTGTTTCTTAAATTCCACATACGAGTGAAATCATATGCTATTTGTCTTTCTCTGACTGACTTATTTCACTTAGCGTAATACCCCCAGTTCCATCCATGCCATGTAAATGGTAAGATTTCATTCTTTTTGATGGCTGAGTAAAATTCCATTGTACCACCTCTTCTTTATCTGTTCATCTATGGATGGACATCTGGGCTCTTTCCACAGTCTGGCTATTGTGGACATGGCTGCCATAAACATTGGGGTGCAGCTGCCCCTTTGGATCACTATGTTCGTATCCTTTGGGCAAATACCTAGTAGTGCCATTGATGGGTTGTAGGGCAGTTCTGTTTTTAACTTTTTGAGGAACCTCCATTCTGTGTTCCAGAGTGGCTGTACCAGCTTGCAATCCCACCTACAGCGTAAGAGTGTTTCCCCTTTCTCTGCATCCTCGCCAAAATTTGTTGTTTCCTGACTTGTTAATTTTAGCCATTCTGACTGGTGTGAGGTGGTAGCTCATTGTAGTATCTCATTTGTATTTCCCTGATACCGAGTGATGTGGAGCATTTTTTCATGTGTCTGTTGGCCCTTTGTTGTCTTCTTTGGAGAAATGTCTGTTAGTGTCTTCTGCCCATTTCCTAACCAGATTATTTGTTTTGGGGGGGTTGGGTTTGATAAGTTCTTTATAGATTTTGGATACTACCCTTTATCTGATAAGTCATTTGCAAATATCTTCTCCCATTCTGTAGGTTGCCTTTTAGTTCTGTTGATTGTTTCCTTTGCTGTGCAGAATCTTTTTATCTTGATGAAGTCCCAGTAGTGCCTTTGTTTTCCCTTGCCTTTGGGGATGTGTCTAGCGAGAACTTCTTGCCTCTTTTCTTTCTTATCACCTTCTGGTACTCCCACTATCCACTGTTTTGCACTTCAGACTGGATATTTTTAATTGACTTATATTTAATTTTGCCGCGTCTTCTGTCTGCTCAGTTCTGCTGTTGAAAGCCTCTAGTGAAGAATTCTTTTTTTTTTTTTCATTTTAATTGTTGTGCTTGCAGCCTCAGTATTTCCATTTGGTTCCCCTAATAGTTTCTCATTATCAATAATCTGTATTTGTTCAGAAGTTTTTATCCTCATTTCCTCTATTTCTTTCCCCATCATTTTCTTTGCCCTTTTATACAAATATAAGACTATTGATTCAAAGTCTTTGTGTAGTAAATCAAATGTGTTGGCATCCTTTGGGACAATTCCTATTAATATATTTTTTTCCTCTGTGTTTAGTCCAGACTTTCTAGTTTGTTTGCATGCTTCCTAATTTTTTGTGTTGGAAACTGGAAAGTTTGAATATTATAACATGTTACCTCTGGAAATCAGATTCTCTCCCTCCCAGTGTTTGTTACTGCTGCCTTTTTTTTTTTTCTTTTGCAGGTGCCTTAAGCATTTGCCTTTGGCAGAAAATTTTCTGACAACAGAGTTTTTGTTAGGAATGCATTCTCTGTTGTGTGTGACCTCTGAAATCTTTCTCTCTCTCTCTCTCTCTTTTTAGCTTAATGGTCATCTAGTGGTTTGATAGATTTCCATAAACAGCTGGAGAAAAAAAGAGAAATTATATATATCTGTTTTTGCTGATTGGTTCTGTTTGGGAGCATTCCTTCAATGTTTAATCAGACCATTTACAACATTGTCTTAATCTTCACTTCCTGTTTTTAGTGAGACTAATGATCAGCCAGAGGTGAAAATTTAATGTCTTCTCAGGTCTTTTCTGAGCATGCATCCTGTTCTGGGCATGTGTTTCACTTTCTGGAATCTGCCTTATATATGTAGTTTTTTTTAAGTTCTCTTTTCCCAAATAATCTCACTCCTTAGCTTTTCCTCCCATCCTTTCAGTACGTCTGTTGTTTGACACAGATATAATCTTTTGCTCCATCCAGAGTGTAGTGGTTTGTTCATTTGCCATTCAGCATTTTTGAGGGATATCTTCTGTGTAGTCAATTTTCCACTCTGAAAAATTTCCAAGTTTGGTGAAACAAATGCAAGCCTTTTGCATCAGTACTTCAGGGAACCTCCAAGACAGATCATAACAAACAAATACAATTCCTTGAAAATAAGGTCCGTTCTGTTCCCTCCAGAACCAGGCACCTGTACCAGGAATGGGGACTGTCATCATTAAGACTGCCACCATGACAAGGAGGTGCATGGAACAAAGGTAGGCTGAAACACCACAAAGGTTTTCTATTGTATTTCAATCACCTATTTCTTAACCAAGAATTTTCTTGGTTGCTTCTAAACCTTTGACTGTTTTTCCAGATTTCCAACTATTCCTTTCCTTGTGTTTCTGTGGAGGGATGGACCTTTCAAGTTCTCTTTTCCACTGTTTTCTCTGATGTCACTTAGTAATAGATTGGTTTGTGTTGATTAATTTACCTCTTCATTGTGAGTTGTGTTTTCCTGCTTCTCTGTATGCTTGCTTCTTTTTTATTGGCTACCAGACATTGTGAATTTTATCGTACTGGATCCCATGTTTTTTGTATCCCTAGGAATATTGTTGAGTTTTGTTTTGGGGCTCAGTTAAGTTACTTGGGAGCAGGTTGTTTCTTTCAGTTTTTGCTTTCAAGAAGTCTAGTCAGGTCCAGAGCATTGCTCGGTTTAGGGTTACATATTCCCCAGTGTCATGGACTGAATTATGTCTTTCCACATATTCATATGCTGAAGTCATAGCCCCCAGTGTGAGTGTATTTGAAGAAAGGACGTTTAGGGAGATAACTGAAGTTAAATAAGGTCGTATGGGTAGGGTCCTAATGCAATAGGATTTGTGTCCCTATGAGAAGAGAAAAGGTCGCCAGATATCTCTCCCTCTCTTTCTCTCTCTCTCTCTCTCTCTCTCTCTCTCTCACACACACACACACACACACACACGCACACGCATCAAGGAAAAGTCATTGTGAGCTACAGTGAAAAGGTGGCAATCTACAAGCCAGGAAGAGAGCTCTTCCCAGGAACTGAATTTGCCATCACCTTGAACATACAATACTGGCCTCCAGAACTGTGAGAAAGTAAATGTCTGTTGTTTAACCTATTCAGTCTGGACAGAGCCCTAGCAGACTAATGTACCCATACTGAAACAAGACCTTTCTGTGTACTCTAACCAGTAGCCCATGAATACTGAGGTTTTCCTATGTCACATATAAGATGAAGCACCATTCCAAGTCCTGTGTGAGCACCAGGTACTGTTATGACCAATAATACTTTTGGGTGCTACTTTTCTTAATATCTAATAATTTCTTCATACACATGTGCTAATCAGTACTCAGGTGAATACTTGAGTATTTATTTGAAAATACTTGAGTCAAATTAATTGATGCAAATCTCTGGAAATCTCTCTGAGAAGCTCTTGCTTCTCTTGTATTCTGTCCTATACATTATAGCTGCCTTGTTCTTCCCAGACTTTGATCTCTATCTGCTTACCTTGAAGAGTGTTCTGAGCTCTGTCTGTATTCTGCTTTTGTGCACAGGAAAGTCTCAAGGCATTAATCTGGGGCAATCATAGGGCTCACTCTGTTTGATTCCCATTTCAGTGGGGTCAGTGTCCTTTCTTGCCTGATGAACAGTGCCTTGGATTATGTATTTTGCCCACTTTGCATATGTTTCAGGCAAGAAAGTGAAGCTGATCTCTGTTAATCCTTCATCAGAAATGGAAGTTCCTACCATTTATTATCAACTTGATCTTAAGCAGTCGTTCTCTTCCTGTTTCCACATACACAAAGTAAGAGTAATGATATCACAGTAGGGTTATTGTGAACTTTAAAAATATATCATGAAAGTTAAAAATGTATCATGTATCCTCAGTGGAGGACCATAGTGGAAAAACAATAAAATTTAATTCTGGAGAACATAGATCAAAGCACTAGGGATTCTAGAAATTTAGATATCCAGGGGAGTAGTGATTTGTTTGGTTATGGAAAATAATTTCAAGTATCAGAGAACATTGTCAAAATGCTAGTTGACTACCAGTGGTTTTATAGAGAAAAAAGATATTGGAAATACTGATGTTTGCCAAATATGGAACATATATTTTTATTTCATTATGGTTTTACAAAGGAGTCTCATTTTATTTGTGATGTGAGTGTTCTTCATCAAGACTCTTAGTGATGTTATGAACAAATTTGCTGCTAGGTCTCTCCAGACAGGAAGCATTTGAGCGTTAGACTGATTATCTAAGTGAAATTGGTTGTCGTGAGTTGATTTCCCACACAGTTATTTTTCAGGTCTATCTACTCCTGTGATTTGGGAGTGATACCTTATATAATGTTCACTACAAGCAGTGGTGAGGTTCCTTCTTGTTCATGTCCCAAGGTGAAGCCTTTCTGACAAATGAGGACCTGGAACAAGCATCTGACAATTTCTAGTGTTCAAAATTACTTCAAACTTTAGTTCCCTGTTAGAATTAATTTTTTCTATGAGGGAGAGAGCACTATTCAACCAGGCCCAACAAAGTAATCTTTACATAGGGGAGAATTCCCTACTGGTTTCACTGCCATCATTCCAGTATTGCTTTAAGCTTCATTTCTCAGCATGGCCTTGGATATCTTGCTGTTGACAAAGAGTGTAAAAATAATGTTAGTCCGTGGGGCAAGTTATCTCATTTTTGTCACCTTTATGACAGTCACATTTCTATACTTGTCATACAACTCTATTTCTCTTCCCACATTCCCTATATTTTAAACTCAGTCCAGGACTAACTTGATGAAGCTTTCAATATAAGCATCATTGCTTTGGAACTCATTCCTATTTCCAGATTTGACACATGGGTCTGCAAAACCCATGTGTTGACTTGTAGACCTCACAATGATATGAGACTATAAGAAGTTTGTGTCTTGCCATTATTTTATCCTTGTAGGAATCCCTTCTACAAATCCATTCATTCATTGTTAATCACTCATTCATTTAGTCTCCTATTTTTTGATTAAAAAATATTTTTGGACCCATTCTAGGTGATAGGCAATATGCAAGGTGATAGAGATAAAATAGTGAGTGAAAATAGGGTATGGTTCAACTTCTGTTTGAAAATGCCCAGTGATGGGTATTCACCGCGTCAAACAGCACTACATTTTATCCTTTAATTCATATTGCTAAACAAGCTGTACATAGATAGAGATATAATCTCTCTCACTCTAATTTCTACCATTATCTTCTACCGCCATCTTGTGCTAACCTCTGGAGAATAATTCTCCTTATTTTCCAAGCAGACAAGTTTATTTAACTGTAATTATACCTCTCTGTGTAAGTGTGGCAACTGGACTCTAAGAATGACCCTAGAGGCAAAGCTAGAATCATGCAGCTATACAGTCAGAACTGGTAGAAGAGAGAAATAAATCTCTACTAGCATCATTTCCCAATGTATGGGAAGACTGTCACTCTGAGTTAAACTACATAAGAACAAAAGGGAAAATGTGAGCCAGCCATTGACTCATGTAATCCATTGTAGCCTTTCTAAAATACCAGGTGGAATGCATAACACTATTTTATTGATACTTAAAATTTCTGCTCCTTGAAATGAAATGGCTATTTTATTTTATTTTTTATTTTTTTAAAAGATTTTGTTTATTTATTTGACAGAGAGAGACAGCCAGCTAGAGAGGAAACGTAAGCAGGAGGAGTTGGAGAGGAAGACGCAGGCTCCCAGCGGAGCATGGAGCCCGATGTGGGGCTCGATTCCAGGACCCTGGGATCATGCCCTGAGCCAAAGTCAGATGCTTAACGACTGAGCCACCCAGGCGCCCCTGAAATGGCTATTTTACACTTAATTCTCCCATGTAAATGTTTGTGACCAGGTTACTTTAGCATGATGCAACATTGAAATGACTATAGAAAGTGGCATTAGAAATCTTTATAGTGATTCATAAGCTCTGGAAACAATTCACATAGTCAGTGGCAGACTAGGAGTATTGCTTAAAAATTAGAATTCCAATATATGTCCATTTTTGTAGGCAGTAAACACTCTAATAGTTGATTGACAGAATGTACAAGCCAGACACTACAGAGAATTAATGAAGTTACAAATATCCAAAGGCAGTCTTTCATCATTCATTGGTATTTTCTGAGCATATGGGGATTGGGATAAATGTAGACCAATTAACACAACAGGGCATTCCTCCCACCAGAAATGTGGTATTGCTTTACATATGTGTGATGGAAATCTACCTTTTCACACCCAGTGATAGTTTTTGTTTCATATATCTATTGTTTCAATATCTTTTTTTAAAAACTTTTATTATATGCAGCCTCATCTTTGAAGACTTCCTAATTATTTTTCAGAAACTGAGGCTGAAAATTGTGGCATATTTTAGGAGTCAATTAATTTCACGGTTGCAGAGTTGATCAAGCACTTAAAGGCATAATATTTCATTCAATATCCTTAAAAATAAGAAACACATTGGCGAAAAAACAACCATTTAAAATTTAATGTAGAAATGTTGCATGCCCTGCATGCAGGTTCACAAACCCAAAGTTTGCATGCACAAATAACTTAAGAATTAACTTATCAGCTATTTATTTGAAAAAGACTGGATGGTTTTACTTGTCTGAAATGAAACTGTGATATGTTTGTCAAAAGAGGCAAATAAACTGCATGAATATTGATAGCAACCAAAATGAGGTAATTAAGCACTACATAGTCTGCCAAACCATATCTTCTATATGATAATCAGGGTTTCCTGAGCTCTCCATATAAATCTTCCTCTTGCTGTGACTAATGTCCATGTAGAAATTTATTTGGATTGCCAGATAATCATAGAATATACCATCTCTTTTCTCTCTACAGTTCTATTGCATCGATACCATATTCATGTATACATATTACCTCAGAAATTATCATTATTAATTCTTTCTTTCTCCTAGCAGGCCCTAACTTTTCTCCCATATTTTTTCAGTGATCAAACATATTGATTTTACTTTTATAGTATCTATGATATCACCAATTTCCATCCATACATCTCATGGTACAGTGGAAAAAGCACTAAATTGAAAATCAGAAAACTTGAATGCATTATGATTCTTTGTTTAAGTGTATCTCCAAACATACCTACTATTTTTAGAATATTTTGAAAAAATGCATTGTATCTCATGGTACTTAACATAGTATTTTGTACACAGGTGCTAAATAAGTGTTTACAGCATTACATTGAACTGCACCTTGAAAGGGTCATTAGAAAATTGGAACCTAGGCTATTATAATACCTTTGCTAACTTGTCTTTCTACTCCCAGTTTCTCTACTTTTTAGAAGAGTCTCTTAACCTCAAAATCAACTAGCTCAAAAACAACACATTATCTTCCCTAAAAAAAGACTATTTTTCCTATTTATTTTCTTGGCTTGGATAATTGCATTACCATATATTCAGTTTTTCAAACTCAGGATCATTTATGTCCACAAGGTAAGGACTGACATATAACCTCATCTCTTATCCAGTCACTAGTTGGTTCTATTTTTAAGACTTCAAAAAAACAAGTCCTTATCATTTTATCTCCACTTCAACTGCTCTAATTTACACTCACCATCTTTTGTGCAATAATTTACTCACTGGAATCCTGACTCCAATTTATCTCCAATGTAATCTATTTTCCACATAGTCATCAGGATGATCCATTTAAACCACGTATTTTATCATATTTCCTTGCTTCAAGCATCATCGTCTATAGCTGTGGTGGGACTATATGATTTATTCACACTACAGTCATGTTGCCAAATAAAGATAGCTAGATTGTTTTGTCAAAACTTTATCTGAGGACAATGGTGAAATAGCTTGATTCACACTAGCCATCCAGCTGAGAACTACTAGAAAAGCTAGACAAAGCAGTTTTAAAATTTTGAAGATACTGGTAAGCTACCAAGGTATAAGTATTTTCAGGACTATATTCAAATGACAAGAAAAACCAAGACAAGTGATCATAGTATCTGGTATCACTTTTCTTCTCAAGTCAATTGTTGATTCCTAAATCAGCAGCGAAGGAGTTGAGATGCTCAACAGAGAATTTTGTTTGACTTATGGGGCCAGGAAGATAGAAATTAAAATATAGAACCCACCACTATGTGCATATATATAAATGAAATATAGAACCCACAGAGATGAACAAACCTTAGTAAACTTTCCTTTAGGTTGGTACCCTAAAGGACTACACTGTATAAATAAGGATGAAATCAAAATAGACCAACTCACACAGTGATTAAAATTCATCTTTGAATTATATAAATATCTGACTGGATTAAAGTGATTTGGCATTGATAGTGACTTTAAAGTAGCCGCATGCCAGAAGCAAAAGTAAATCATTCAGAGAATGCTTTGATAATAGATAATCTGCCTTAAACAGTAAAGACCAGTTTTTTGCTCTCCAATTTAGATGCATTCTTTAATAGTTCTGATACTAATGCAGTGACCATTTTTATATACAGTTAACTCACTTTTTTGACCATCTCTCAATCAGTTCCAAACCCAGGTGGCTTTAATTATTATTGTTTCCTGGTCTACCTCAGACCCAAAAGTGTCATCAAATCTAATAAGGCAATATCTGATATTTCAGTAATGTCTTGGAATATAAATGTAAATGGTCAGCCTTATACAAATATGATTTCTGTCCAGGACAGCAAGAATAGTTTATTCAATCCAAGAGTCACAATAAGTGTCAGGTAAAACTGGACAATGAATGAATATTCATCACATTTTAATTTCAACCACTGAAAATGGGGGTGCCTGTGTGGCTCAGTCAGTTAAGTGTCTGCCTTTGGCTCAGGTCATGATCCCAGGGTCCTGGGATTAAATCCCCTGTAGGGCTCCCTGTTCAGCAGGGAGCCCGCTTCTCCCTCTGCCCCTCCCCCCTTCTTGTTTTCTCTCTCTCTCTCTCTCTCAAATACATTTAAAAATCCAATAAAAATAAATAAATAAATAAACCATTGAAAATGAAAATTAAAACAAAAATATCCAAATTATGAAAACAGCTCAAATGACTATTAACTAGATAAAGAAAATGTTATATATATGATATATATATATATACACATATGATATATGAGATATATATATAATGGAATATTATTCAGCCATAAAAAATGAAATCTTTGCATTTGAAATGACATAGATGGAACTGGATAGTATTATGCTAAGGGAAATAAGTCAGAAAAAGACAAATACTGTATGATTTCACTCATATGTAGAATTTAAGAAACAAAACAAATGAGCAGAGGGGGAAAAAAGAGAAGCAAACCAAAGCACAGACTCTTAACTATAGAGAACAAACTGATGGTTACCAGAGGGGAGGTGGTAGGGGAATTGGTTAAAGAGGTGACGGGGATTAAGCACTGCACTTGTTTTGATGAGCACCAGGTGTTGCATGTAAGTGTTGAATCACTAAATTGTACAACTGAAATTAATATTACACTCTATGTTAACTGGAATTCAAAAACTTTAAAAAAGAATTAAACAGAAGGGGGAATGAACCATGAGAGACTATGGACTCTGGGAAACAAACTGAGGGCTTCAGAGGGGAGGGGCTGGGGGATTGGGATAGGCCGGTGATGGGTATTAAGGAGGGTACATATTGCATGGAGCACTGGGTGTTATACGCAAATAATGAATCATGGAACATTACATCAAAAACTAAAGATGTACTGTATGGTGACTAACATAACATAATAAAAAATTATAAAAAAATAAAAAGCAACAATAAAACATATAATTCTATATTGAAAGCTAAATGGTATTACCAAAAAGACCTGTAAAATATATATATATATCACATCTTCTGTATCCATTTATCAGTCGATAGACATTGGGCCTCTTTCCATGATTTGGCCGTTGTTGGTAATGCTGCCATAAACATTGGGGTGCATGTGTGCCTTCAAATCAGTATTTTTGTATCTTTTGGGTAAATACCTACTAGTGCTATCACTGGGTCAAGTGGTAGTTCTGCTTTTGAAACTCCATACTGTTTCCCAGAGTGGTTGAGCCAGGTTGCATTCCCACCAACAGTGTAAGAGGGTTCCCCTTTTTCTGCATCTTCACCAACATCTGCTGTTTCCTATGTTGTTAATTTTAGCCTTTCTGATACGTATGAGGTGGTATCTCATTGTGGCTTTTATTTGTATTTCCCTGATGATGAGTGATGTTGATCATCTTTTCATGTGTCTGTTGGCCATCTGTATGTCGTCTCGGGTAAAAATGTCTGTTCGTGTCTTCTACCCATTTCTTCCTCCTCCTCAACCTCCTCCTCCTCCTTCTTCTTCTTGTTATGTTAGTCACCATACGGTACATCATTAGGACTTGATGTAGTTAGTGTTCCATGATTCATTGTTTGCATGTAGCACCCAGTGCTCCATGCAATATGTGCCCTCCTTAATACCCATCACGGGGCTAGCCCATCCCCCCACTAAAACCCTCAGTTTGTTTCCCAGAGTCCATAGTCTCTTATGGTTTGTCTCCCACTGTTTCCCCCCACTTCATCTTTCCCTTCCATCTCCTAATGTCTTCCCTGCTGTTCCTCATGTTCCACAAATAAGTGAAACCATATGGTAATTGTTTTTCTCTGCTTGACTTATTTCCCTTAGCATTATCTCCACAAGTTCCATCCATGTTTGCCCATTTCTTAACTGGATTATTTGTCTTTTGGGTTTGAGTCTTATAAGTACTTTGTAGATTTTGGATGCTAACCCTTTATCAGATATGTCATTTGCAAATGGCTTCCCCAGTTCTGTAGGTTGCCTTTTAGTTTTGTTGATTGTTTCCTTTGCTGTGCAGAAGCTTTTTATTTTGATCAAGTCCCAATAGTTCATTTTTGCTTTTGTTTCCCTTGCCTCTGGCGATGTGTCTAGTAAGAAGCTGCTACAGCTGAGGTCAAAGAGATTGCTGCCTGTGTTCTCCTCTAGGATTTTGATGGTTTCCTGTGTCACATTTAGGTCTTTCATACATTTTGAGTTTATCTTTGTGTATGGTGTAAGAAAGTGGTCCAGTTTCATTCTTCTGCGTGTTCCTGTCCAGTTTTCTCAACACCATTTGTTGAAGAGACTTTTTCCAATTGGATATTCTTTCCTGCTTTGTCAAAGATTAGTTGACCATACAGTTGTGGGTTTATTTCTGGGTTTTCTGTTCTATTCCATTGATCTATGTGTCTGTTTTTGTGCCAGTACCATATTGTCATGATGACTACAGCTTTGGAATATAGCTTGAAATACAGAATTGCAATGCCTCCAGCTTCTCTTTTCTTTTTAAAGTTGCTTTGGCTACTTGGGTTCTTTTCTGATTCCATACAAATTTTAGAATGGTTTGTTCTAGATCTGTGAAAATGCTGGTGGCATTTTAATAGGGATTGTATTAAATGTGTAGATTGCTTTGGGTATTATAGACATTTTAACAGTATTTTATCTCCCAATCCATGAGCATGGAAGTGTTTTTCCATTTCTTTGTGTCATCTTCAATTCCTTTTATCAGTGTATTATAGTTTTCAGAGTACAGATCTTTTACCTCTTTCGTTAGGTTTATTCCTAGGTATCTTGTGGTTTCTGGAACAATTGTAAATGGGATCAATTCACTGATTTCTCTTTCTACTGCTTCATTATTGATGTATATAAATGCAACAGATTTCTGTATATTGGTTTTGTATCCTGTGACTGATGATTTCATGTATCGGTTTTAGCAATTTTTTGGTAGAGTCTTTTTGGTTTTCTACATAGAGTATCATGTGACCTGCAAATAGTGAAAGTTTGACTTCTTCTTTGCCAACTTGCATGCCTTTTATTTCTTTTTGTTGTCTGACTGCTCAGGCTAGGACTTTCAGTACTATGCTAAATAAAAGCAATGAGACAAGACATCCCTGTCATGTTACTGACCCATGAGGAAAAGCTCTCATTTCCCCAATGAGGATGATATTAGCTGTGGGTCTTTCATATATGGCCTTTATGATGTTGCAGTATTCTCCATCACTACTTTGTTGAGGGTTTTTAACAAAAATGGATGCTGTATTTTGCCAAATGCTTTTTCTGCATCTATTGATAGGATCATATAGTTTTTCTTTTATTAATGTGATGTATCATGTTGATTGATTTGTGAATACTGAATCACCCTTGCAGCCCAGGAATAAAACCCATTTGATCTTGGTGAATAATTCTTTTAATGTACTGTTGGATTCAATTTGCTAGTATCTTGTTGAGAATTTTTGTATCCATGTTCATCAGCGATATTGACTTGTAATTTGCCTTTTTAGTGGGATCTGTGTCTGGTTTTAGAATCAAGATAATGCTGGCTTCTTAATGAGCTTGGAAATTTTCCTTCTATTTCTATTTTTTGGAAATGTTTGAGAAGAATAGGTGTTATGTGTTCTTTAAACATTTGATAGCATTCCTCTGGGAAGCTGTCTGGCTGTGGATATTTGTTTGTTGGGAGATTTTTGATTACTGATTCAATTTGTTTGCTGGTTATGGGCCTGTTCAAATTTTCTAATTCTTGTTTCTGTTTTGGTAGTTCATATGTTTCTAGGAATTTAACTATTTCTCCAGATTGCCCAATTAGTTGTGATATAATTTTTCATAATATTCTTTTAGAATTGTTTGTATTTCTATGGTATTGGTTGTTATCTCTCCTTTTTCATTTGTGATTTATTTATTTGGGACCTTTCTCTTTTCTTTTTGGAAAGTCTGGCTAGGGATTTATCAATTTTATTAATTCTTTCAAAGAAGCAGCTCCTAGTTTCATTGATCTGTTCTATTTTATTCTGTTTCTATATCATTTATTTCTGCTGTAATCTTTATTATTTCTCTTTTTCTGCCCTGCCTTAGGGTTTATTTGCTGTTCCTTTTCTAGCTCTTTTTAGTGTAAGGTTAGGTTGTGTGTTTGAGACTTTTCTTGCTTCCTGAGATAGGCCCGTAATGTATACACTTCCTTCTTAGGACCACTTTTGATGCATCCCAAAGGTTCTGGGCTGTCGTATTTCCATTTTCATTTGCTTCCATGTATTTCCTTATTTCTTCTTTAATTTTCTGATTAGCTGATTCATTCCTTAGTATGATGTTCTTTAATCTTCATGTATTTGTGTTTTTTCCAAATTTTGTGGTTAACGTCAAGTTTCTTAGTGTTGTGGTCTGAAAATATTAATGATATGATCTTTTTGTACTTGTTGAGGGTTGATTTGTGACCCAGTATGTGATCTTTTCTGAAGAATGTCATATGTGCACTTGGAAAGAATGTGTATTCTGCTGCTTTAGGAGGGAATGTTCTGTATTTGTTAAGTCCATTTGGTGCAGTGTGACATTCAAAGCCATTGTTTCCTTATTCATTTTCTGCTTAGATGATCTGTCCATTGCTGTAAGTGGGGTGTTAAATTATAATCAATGAACTTCTTTATGTTTATTATTAAGTGTTTTTTTTATTTGGGTGCTTCCAAGTTGGGGGTGTAAATATTTACAATTCTTAGCTCTTCTAGTTGGATAGACCCCTTTATTATGATATAGTGCCATCCTTATCTCTTGTTACAGTCTTTGGTTTAAAGTCTAGTTTGTCTGATATAAGTATGGCTACTCGAGCTTTCTTTTGATAGATCTATTAAGATGATAAATGGTTCTCCATCCCTTCACTTTCAATCTTCAGATGTCTTTATGTCTAAAATGAGTCTCTTGTATGCAGCATATGGAAAGGACATTTTTATGCATTCTGATATCCTATGTCTTTTGATGGGAGCATTTAGTCCATTTTCATTCAGAGTTGTTACTGATCTATATGAATTTAGTGCCATTGTATACCCTATAAAGTCAGTGTTTCTGGAGATTTTCTCTGTTCCTTTATTTAGTTGCTTTTGGTCTTTCCCACTCAGAGTCCCCTTTAATATTTCTTGCAGGGCTGGTTTGTGATCACAAACTCCTTTAGTTTTTGTTTGTCTTGGAAACTCTTTCTCTCTCCTTCTATTCCAAATGAAAGCCTTGCTGAACAGAGTTTTCTTGGCTGCATATTTTTCTCATTCAGCACGTTGAATATATCCTGCCAGTTTCTTCTGGTCTGCCAAGTTTCTGTGGAGAGATCTGCTGCTAACCTTATTTGTCTTCCCTTATAGGTTAGGGATTTCTTTTTCCTTATTACTCTCAGTATTCTTTCCTTATCTCTGTCTTTTGCAAATCTCACTGTGATATGTCTTGTTGTTGGCCTGCTTTTGTTGATTTTAATGCAAGTTCTCTGTGCCTCCTGGATTTGGATGTCTGTTTCCTTCCCCCAATTAAGGAATTAAGGAAGTTTTCAGGTATAATTTGCTCAAATAAACCTTTTGCTCCTTTTCCCTCTCTTCTTCTGGGACTCCTATGACATGAATGTTATTATGCTTTATGGAGTCACTGAGTTCCCTAAGTCAACATTTGTGATCCAATATTTTTATTTTTCTCTTCTTTTTTGCTTCATTATTTTCCATAATTCTATCATTTGTATCACTTATTCATTCCTCTACTTCTTCCATCCTTGTTATCAATACATCTAGTTGGTTTTGCATCTCAGTTACAGCATTTTTTATTTTGGCCTGATTAGTTTTCATGTCTTTTTTCTCTGTAATAAGGTACTCACTGGCTCTTCTGTGCTTTTTTTCTGGCCCAGCTAGTATCCTTACAAATGTTGTTTTAAATTCTGTTTTAGAAATATTGCTCATCTCTGTTTTGGCTAGATCCCTGGCACTGACCTCTTCTTTTTCTTTCTTTTCAGATGAATTCCTCTATCTTAGGATTTTGTCTAGGTCTCTGTGTTCTTCTCTGTGTTAGGAAAGTCTCTTATGTTTTCTGCTCCTGAGAGTAATGACTTCATGAAGAAGAGGTCATATCCTGTCCAGGACCTGGTGCTTCAGGAAGTGTTTCTGGTATATGCTGTGTGTACTCTGCTGTTGTGTTTTCACTGCTCTTTTCCTCAGGTCAGTCCTCTGTAGTTACTCCTTTCTTGCAGTGGGGAGTGTTTGGACCTTGGCCACCGTATGGCCTGTCTTAACTATGTGTGTTTTGGTCTGCTTGTTAAAAGAGGTTACATCCTATTTCCCCAGAGCTGCTTTGCAGCACTCTATGGTCAGTATGCATGGTGTGTGTCAGGGGTTTGTGCTCGTCTTCTGGGGAAGCCTGATGCTTTTCTGAGTCTCAGGCACACTTGTCCTAGTTAAAAAAAGGGGGGGGGTGGCCTGGGTGGCTCAGGCAGTTAAGCATATGCCTTCAGCTCAAGTCATGGTCCCAGGAGCCTGGGATCGAGCGCCATGTCAGGCTCTCTGCTCAGTGGGGAGCCTGCTTCTCCCTCTCCCTCTGCAGCTCCCCCTGCTTGTGCTCTCTGTCTGTCAAATAAATAAATAAAATCTTTTTTAAAAAGCACCTGTAGAGTGTAGGGGAGTGCATCTTGGTGTAAGTGGCTCAAGCCTCCAGTGTGGGTGTTGTGCTGCTCACCAAAATCTGTCTGTGCTGATTTGTGGGGGTAAAAATGACATCAGCTGGGTTTCTTATGCCCGAGAGGGGATTCTGTGCCTGCCACTATTCAGGAAACCCTCACAGAAGAGCTAACAATCTCCCCTCCTTTGTGCCAGGCATCCCTCAGATCCCTGCCTTCACCCTTTCTGTGTCTGAACTGTCTGCCCACCCGGCAGTGCAGTCCTCCTGTGTTTTATCTCAAACATGCTGGTTGGGTTTCAAAACTCCAAATTATAGTGACCCAGTGCAGCATGGTCCTGTACTGATTTTGGGAGAGAGTCTTGCCATGCTGTGGGTGGTGCCAGTTTGTCCCAGAAGGGCAGTCACACGAATGTACAAGGGCTTGGACTTTATGGTAAAACACACCAAAAACCAGTGTCCAGGTTAGGTGCCTTCAGTAGGTGTCTCTATTCCTATGCTAATGGGTGGGGCAGCTCAGTGGTGCCCTCCGGCTCTTTTGTCTCCAGAGGGGCAGTGCTGCCTCTCCCAAATGCACTCCAAGAAGAGGAACTGTTTCTCCCAGTGCAACTTAGGAGATCCTCAGACCACACTGTCTGCTTCTGGGCCTCTGTCCTCCTTCACCACAGAAGCAGCTCTATGCCCACCAGGCTCCAACCTGGCAGTGGTGCAGACATCTGAATCTTCAGACTTTGAGCTCCACTCCTTGTAAAAACTTGCAATTATCAGCCCCTCTCATTTTCCCTGTCAATGATTTTGGGGAAGTGTTTTTCTTGTGCAATGCCCTGTGCCCTGCTCTCTCTCTTTCTCTCTTCTCTCCCTGATCAGGGCTCCCTCCTGTCCCCAGCACCAGTAATTCTTCCCCCCAACCCACCAAATCACATATTCACACCTCCTACTTTCCATGATGTGGCCTCTTTTCTCTCTGTAGTGGTACAGTTTGTTCTCTCAGTCCTCAGGTTGATTTCCTGGGTGTTCAGAATGATCTGATATTTATCTAGCCGTGTGCGAGGGTTGAAGCAAGCATAGATTCCCCCTACTATTCTGCCATCTTAACTCCTCTTCCTAAAGAATTAGTTTTTATTGATAAATAAGAGCATGAAATTATACTAACTTACGTGACGTCTTTTTTTTTTAACTTAGTAAACGTTTTAATTACAACTGTGAATGATGGAAAGCATGTGGGAAGGTTGGATTACAGACAGAAATATCAGGGTTTGAACCCAGTGTCTTCCATTTTCTAGCTCTGATGGATTCGAGTTAGTCACAAAATCTGAGTTTCAGTTTTATTCCTATAAAATGGGTATAATCATTCCTGTCCTCTCTCACTGGGTTGTTGTGTGGTCGACATGTGGAAAACACTCTTTCAATTTTAAAGTTTTATAGAGGGCAAAGATTTATATTTGCTAGAGATCAGTTCCTTTTCCTCTCATTTCCAAAACACTGTCCTGGCACTGCATGAACTATAGAAATTTGACACACAGCAAATATAAAAACAGACAAAAAGAAAAAAAATAAACAAACAAAAAATCATATATATTGAGCAAACCTTGTGATGAAATGATTTCACATGGCAACACACCATGGGACATTCCCAGTCCTATACATCTGTGGTTCCAAAGCCTAGCTAGCTGCATGTTATTGCAAAACCATTATTCAGAAATCTTCAACACAGCTTTTTCATAACTTGCCCATTGTTTTTAATAATTGCTGATATTTCTGTGGAGTTGATTGTTGTTTCTCCTCTCTCATTTATGATCTTATTTATTTGGGTCCTTTCTCTCTTCTTTTTGATAAGTCTGGCTAGAGGTTTATCAATTTTATTCATTTTTGTCAAAGAACCAGCTCCTGGTTTCTTTGATTTGCTCCACTGTCTTTTTAGTTTCTGTATCACTTATTTCTGCTCTAATCATTATTATTTCCTTCCTTTGGCTGGATTTAGACTTCATTTGTTGTTCTTTTTGTAGCTCCTTACGGTGTAAGGTTAAGTTGTTTATTTGAGATTTTTCTTGCTTCTTAAGGTAGGCCTATATTGCTATATATTTCCCTTTTAGAACTGCTTTTGCAGCATCCCATTGTGTTTTCATTTTCATTTGTTTCCATGTATGTTTTCATTTCTTCATTCATTTCCTGTTTGACCCATTCATTGTTTAGTAGCATGCTGTTTAATGTCCATGTATTTCTGGTCTGTCCTGATTTATTTATTTACTTGTTTGTTTGTTTGTTTGTTTAATATTTTTTGTGTGTGTGGTTGACTTCTAGTTTCATATCATTGTGGTCAGAAAAGTGCATGGTATGACTTCAGTCCTTTTGTATTTATTGAGGCCCGTTTTACAGTGACCTAATATGTGATCTATTCTGGAGAATGTTCCAGGTGTGCTTGAAAAGAATGTGTATTCTGCTGTTTTAGGATGGAATGTCCTGAATATATCTGTTAAGTTCGTCTGGTCCAGTGTGTCATTCAAAGCTCTTGTTTCCTTGTTGATATTCTGTTAAGATGATCTGTCCATTGATGTAAGTGGAGTGTTAAAGTCCCCTAGTATTATTGTGTTGTTATCAGTTAGTTCCTTTATGTTTATTATTAATTATTTTAAATAATAGACTACCCATTTTGGGTGCATAAATATTTACAACTGCTATATCTTCTTGTTGGATTGTCCCCTTTATGATTACATAATGCCTTTTATTGTCCCTTTTACAGTATCTGTTTTAAAGTCTCATTTGGGGCACCTGGGTGGCTCAGTTAGTTGAGCATCCAACTCTTGATCTGAGCTCAGGACTTGATCTCAGGGTTGTGAGTTCAAGCCCCATGTTGGCTCCACATCCAGATTGGAGCCTGCTTTAAAAAAAAGTCTAGTTTGTCCAATATAAGTATTGCTACTCTGGCTTCATTTGACATCCATTTGTGTGACAGATGTTTCTCCACTGCCTCACTTTCAATCTTCGGGTGACTTTAGGTCTGAAATGAGTCTCTTATAGGCAGCATATTGATGGGTCTTGTTTTTTATCCATTTTGACACCCTATATCTTGATTGGAGCATTTAGTCCATTTATATTCAAAGTAATTATTTTTTAAAAGATGTATTTATTTATTTATTTATTTGAGAGAGAGACAGAGAGAGGGTATGAACAGGAGGAGGGACAGAGGGAGAGGGAGAGAGAGAATCTCAAGAGGCTTTCCAGGTATGCTGCCTCTCAGAGAAGGGCTCCTAAAATAACAAATAATCTCCCCAGGCATTTTTCAGATGCTCTTTCCATGTTGTCTGCCCTCAGGTTTTTTCCTTGACTTCTCTTTAGGAGCAGTGCAGTGCCCTCTGGGCTCTATCCCAGAACTCTAGGTTCTAAGCCCTGCTGGTTGCAAAAACTCAGGAAATTCAGCCCTCCTCGTATTCCAAACTAATGGCTTTGGGGAAATGTTCTCCTTGTGCATTCCCCTGTGGGCTCCTCTTTCTCTCTCACCCTTCTCTGGGACCAGATCTCCTTTCCTCCAAAGCATCCATGATCTATTTCTCCCTTAAACCACATCCCCACACTTCCTACCTTCTTTGATGTGGTCTCTTCTATCCCTTTAGTTGTGGGATTTGTTTTTATCAATCTTCAGGTCTATTTCTGGGGTATTGAGCATGATTTGATATTTATCTAGTTTTGTTTGTGGGACAAGAAGAGCCTAGGGTCCTCCTACTACATTTGGAGCCCCATGAATCTTGAAACTTTATAAGTTTGCTTATGTTTCCTGATTGATTGGTTGATTGATTTTTACTCCTGGGTTTCTCCTTTGCAAATTTTTGCTACTGATAATGAATTTAGGCATCACTACAGCTACAGCTTTCCAGTGAGATAGTCATCTTGTAACAAGACAGAAATCAGTGTTGGTTAGTCATACACAAATTTGTTATTTCTTTGCATAATTAGTGTGAAGGATCCTTAATTTCATTAGATAAACTATTATGAGAAAAAGAGATAATTATAATCTCATGGTCAATAAAACAATAAAGATGTAAACTTTGATTAGTTGTCTTAGTAAACTGACAAGCAATCGGTTTTTGAGGAAGCAATCATGTCTGTGTTTAAAAAAAAGGTAATATAGATCTTGAAAATAAAGTAACTGTGAATATTCTTAAACATGTCTTTTTTGAGGACACATGTTTTCCTTTCTTTTGGGTAAATATCTAGGAATTAAATTGCTCAATCATAATATAGGTGATGTTTAACTTTATGACAAATTGCCAGACTGATTTTTAAATTGATATATCATTTTATCCTTCCACCAAAAATATATGAAGGTAGTCAAGTTGCTCTAAATTCTTGCCAGTAATTGGAGGTGACAGTCTTTTTATTTTAGCTATTCTATTGTATAGGTAATAGAAAATTCTATTAGACTGTGCTAGCCTAGATGCTGGTTTCTTATACCGGTCTAATAGGTTAAAAATTAAATATATGTGTGGAATTTTAAAGTAATGTAGACATATTTGTTTTTATAGTTAAAAATGAAGGAAAGATTTAACAAAAAATTTAAAGTAGATACACCTTTAAAATAATCTGATATGTATATTAACTTGCAATTGCCTAGACATATGTGTTATTAGATTTTTCTCAAACTTCAAATATGTATGTTATTTTACTTTTTTGAGAGGTCATTTTCATTTAATTATTGATAACCTATATTGTTTTAGAAAGAGTTCATTAAAAAAGAAAGAAAACAACACTAATGAAAATAACAAAAATAATAATGAGTAGAATCAAATAAAATTAATAAAAACTCAATGTGAAGAACATACATGTTGTCCATAAAGGGTTTACATAGTTTTGTAATGATCAAGTTTAAATTTGGCCCATTTAACTTCAGTCACAATGAGAAGGGAGACAAGTTCAGTTATATAATTTTCATTAGAAAGGCCCAGACAGATTATGTTCTAAAAGGGATTTCTCCAATGGAGCCACCAAGTGACATAGGAAACAAACTTTCAGTCAGTGGATATAGATTACTAAGGTAAATTTCTCTCCTGGACCATTTCCCACACACTCCCCCCACTCTTCACCTTGCTTTCTAATATTATATATTCCTGTAAGCTACCTTACATTCCTCCCGAGGAGGGCAGAGAATGAACAACTTTTAAAGTGATTATTGAATTTATTTATTATACACAATTTCTTCAAGAGCTATTGTGTTTAAAGATATTTGACCCTTTTCTAGTAGGACCCAGACTGCTGTGTTTTTGCTTCATTTTAGCTGCTTGTTATAACTGGTTTCTCTAATGGTCTCTGCCTCTTTGCTGTTTCTAAGTTACTAGAAATTTAGGAATCAGATAATCAAGTTTGTCAGACTATGTACAAAATGAGAGCAAATAGGCTCTGATTAAAAATAAGCCAAACCTGGAATAGTTTAAAGAAAAAATGCATAAAATGCATTTTTGTTGGATAGCATCTATTTTTGTCCACTCAGTGTCTGTTTTTTTTTTTGCTTACTACCTAGTATTCAGCTTTAATTGCTACTTTCCAGATCGGTGAGGTAGTTCTGAAATATTAAACATTATTTGTACTGTTAATTTACAAATCAGGAAACAATATTTATGCAACTAAATTTTAAAGCTATGCTTGTAATCTACCAGAAATTTTAAAAAGTGTAAAGGGAACTATAACTAGCAAAAGAAATTCTTTTTCATTTATTCATGTATTTTTAATTAAGTTTTTAATTTCATTTTTTATTGTTATGTTTAGTTAGCCAACATATAGTACATCATTAGTTTTTGAGGTAGTGTTCAATGATTCATTAGTTGCATATAAGACCCAGTGTTCATCACAACACGTGCCCTCCTTAATAAAAACAATAAATAAATAAAAAAGAAAAAAAAAAAGAAAAAATTCTTTTTCAGAGTGTTCCCCATGCAGAAGTACATATCTCTAGGCGAAATGAAAAAAATGGAAAGACTAAAACTTTTCTTTTTCTTTTTTTAAAGTTTTTATTTTAATTCCAGTTAGTTAACATACAGTGCTATATTAGTTTCATGTGTACAACATAGTAATAGACTAAAATAATTTTTAACTTAATCAAATATCCCTGAATAGTTCCTTGTCTCAGGTTGTTGTTATTTAAATGCAAGCCAATAACCATGACACTATTTGGAGAAACTGGTAAACTATGCAAATGAAGTTATTCTGACTTGTTGTGACATTAAAAAAAAAAATCTATCCCATTCTTACCTATTAGTATTTAAATTCAGTCCAAAAGAATGGGGAGAATTTTTTCTATCAGATTCTAAAAAAGATGAAATATTTTGTGTTTCACCAAATCAGAATCTTCCATAGTGTACAGAAATCATTATACTCTCTTATGTGAAAATGTAAGTTTTTTCACTGTTTAAAGAAATTGAATCTGAGTCATCTTCAGATGCTTCATCGTCTACGGGCATTTGCGGTTGCTAACACGCAGAACTGCGAAATATCCTAAGCTCCCAAGAGAGTCTGGCTGCCGCTCCCACTTTGTATGTTATTTTATTTTATTTATTTATTTTTAAAGATTTTATTTATCCACTTGACAGAGATAGAGACAGCCAGCGAGAGAGGGAACACAAGCAGGGGGAGTGGGAGAGGAAGAAACAGGCTCGTAGCGGAGGAGCCTGATGTGGGGCTCGATCCCACAATGCCGGGATCACGCCCTGAGCCGAAGGCAGACGCTCAACTGCTGTGCCACCCAGGCACCCCTGTATGTTATTTTAGATAGAAGCTTTCTTTAATTACATTCATTTCTGTGTGTCACTATCCCTGAACAAAAGAAGAATGTCTGAAGATGTTCTTGGGTTTCTCTTCTAGGCAGAATGTTCTGGGATGTCTGTTCCTGTTCCAGATATGTGATACCTCAAATACCTCTTCATTTCTGACCACTCTAAATCTAGACTACATTTTTCCCTCTTAGTCTTATTTTGTACACAATAATTTTATGCAATTATAAACAAATTTACAGATTGAGAGCACCATGGAGTTTTTAAAAGGAAAAAAAAAGACTTGGGGCACCTGACTAGCTCAGTCAGTAGAGTATGAGACTCTTGATCTTGGGGCTGTAAGTTTGAGCCCCATGTTGGGCATAGAGATTACTTAAAAAATAAAATGTTAAAAAAAGAAAAAAGACACAATAAGTCAACTACAAAACCTGCAGAGAGAATGGAGCAGAACTCAAAATACTGATAAAAGAAATGATACAGTTTTTATAGTAAGAATTTTTTTTTTGATGAGCATTAGCAACTAATAAAATTATTTTTAAATTTTTGAGGGATCTACCTACTTTCTGATTAGGAGTTCATGACAATAACAAGAGTGGACTCTATTTACTGCATGATATAGTTAAATACTGCTATTTTTATTAAATTAATTTCTCAATTATTCTAAATGTCAAATTTGCACTGAGCTTAACATTTAATATAATATTTAAGTATAATGCTGAAATTTGGTAATAATTTACATTATCTTATCATCATTGACCTTTATATTTTTAAATTACAAACATTTCCTTCACAATGTGTCTGAGCTTCTTCATATTAGCAGATTAGCTTAGAAAAATACTTATTTTATTGGAATAATAATTTAAAACATTTTAAACACATAAAAATTTAAAAATATGCAATTGGCTCTCCTTGGATGCTCCTAGTAATTCTATAAATTTAGCTTCTAATCTTTGTATTTTATTTCAATTCTTTGTTCAAAAACCTTTAAAAATAAAAAAGTATTTTCTCTTTTTCATCAAGATTTTGTTTAGCTAAATACAAAACAAATGTAAAATTGCCAAAAGTTTTTTAAAACATATATTATACTGTATTACTAGAAATTAAAAATTGAGAGCACATAGGGTGATAATTATATCTCATCAGTTCCAGTCATTCCCAGAGCTGAAATTATGTACCACAATTTTACAGGAAAATGAACAACCTGTGGCACATGTTGAGGTGAGCTACCTATGCATATAGTATCATAGAGAGTATTCTCACTGATCTTAGAATGTTCTGTGCTCAGCCTGTTCATCTGCACCCCACCCCAACCACTGGCAACCACCAATCTTTTGACTGTTTTTCAGAGAAAATTTTTAAAACTATTTTCACACATCAGTCCTTCAAAATACCATTAACTACACTTATACATTAGAGAATCTCCTACATATGTAAGTTAAGTATTAAGTAAATGTTAAATATTTAAAGGGGAAATCACAATACAATATTATAAAAATTAATAATAAATATAAAGGAGCTAACTGATAACAACACAATAATACTAGGAGACTTTAACACTCCACTTACATCAATGGACAGATCATCTTAACAGAATATCAACAAGGAAACAAGAGCTTTGAATGACACACTGGACCAGACGAACTTAACAGATATATTCAGGACATTCCATCCTAAAACAGCAGAATACACATTCTTTTCAAGCACACCTGGAACATTCTCCAGAATAGATCACATATTAGGTCACTGTAAAACAGGCCTCAATGAATACAAAACGATTGAAGTCATACTGTGCACCTTTTCTGACCACAATGATTTGAAACTAGAAGTCAACCACAAAAAAAACCAAAAACCAAAAAACAGGACAGACCAGAAATACATGGACATTAAACAGCATGCTACTAAACAATGGGTCAAACAGGAAATGAAAGAAGAAATAAAAACATACGTGGAAATAGATGAAAATGGAAACACAATGGTCCAAAACTTTGGGATGCTGCAAAAGCAGTCCTAAAAGGGAAGTATATAGTGATACAGGCCTACCTCAAGAAGCAAGAAAAATCTCAAATAAACAACTTAACCTTACATCTTAAGGAGCTACAAAAAGAACAACAAATGAAGTCTAAATCCAGCCAAAGGAAGGAAATAATAACGATTAGAGTAGAAATAAATGATACAGAAACTAAAAAGACAGTGGAGCAAATCAAAGAAACCAGGAGCTTGTTCTTTGACAAAATGAATAAAATTGATAAACCTCTAGCCGGACTTATCAAAAAGAAGAGAGAAAGGACCCGAATAAATAAAATCATAAATGAGAGAGGAGAAATAACAACCCACACCACAGAAATACGATTATAAGAGAATATTATGAAATACTATATGCCAACAAATTGGACAATCTGGAAAAAATAGATAATTTCCTACAAACATATAAACTACCAAAACTGAGACAGGAAGAAAAAGAAAACTGAAATAGAAGAACAATCAACAAAGAAATTGAATCAGTGTTCAAAAATCTTCCTGCAAACAAAGTCCAGGACCAGATGGCTTCCCAGGGGAATTCTACCAAACATTTAAAGAAGAGTTTATACCTATTCTTCTCAAACTATTCCAAAACATAGAAAAGGGAGGAAAACTTCCAAATGTGTTCTTTGTGGTCAGTATTATCCTGATACCAAAAACAGATAAAGACTCCATGAAGAAGTACAGAACCAGTATACCTCACGAACATGGATGCAAAAATCCTCAAAATACTAGCAAACTGAATCCAACAATACATTAAACCAATGATTCACATGATCAAGTTGGATTTATTCCTGGGCTGCAAGCATGATTCAGTATTCACAAACCAATCAAAGCGATACACTACATTAATAAAAGTAAGGATAAGAACCATATGATTCTTTTGGTAGATGCAGAAAAGGTATTTGACGAAGTATAACATCCATTCACGATAAAAACCCTAAACAGAGTCGGGTTAGAGGGAACATAGTTCAACATAATAAAGGCCATCTATGAAAAACCCACAGGAGGGGCTGGGTGGCTCAGTTGGCTAAGCATCTGCCTTTGGCTCAGGTCATGACCTCTGGGTCCTAGGATTGAGCCCCTCCTCAGGCTGTGGGGAGTCTGATTCTCCCTATCCCTCTGCCCCTCTCTCTCTCGTGCTCTCTCTTGCTCTCTCAAATAAATAAAGAAAATCTTTTTTTAAAAAAGAAAGAAAAACCCACAGGTAATATCATCCTCAATGGGGAATAATTTATGGTCAGGAACAAGACAGAGATGTCCACTTTCACCTCTGTTATTGAACATAGTACTAGAAGTTCTATCCTGAGCAATCAGTCAACAAAAAGAAATGAAAGACATCTAAATGGGCAAGAAAGAAGTGAAACTTACACTATTTGCAGATCACATTATACTCTATATAGAAAACCTGAGAGACTCCACCAAAAAACTGGCAGAACTGATGAATTCAATAAACATGCAGGATACAAAATCAATGTACAGAAATCTGTTGCATTTCTATAAATCAATAATGAAGCAGCAGAAAGAGAAATTAAGAAACAATTGCATTTACAATTGCACCAAAAACAGGAAGATAACTAGGAATAAACCTAACCAAAGAAGTGAAAGACCTGTACTCTGAAAACTATAAAGAATTGATGAAAGAAATTGAAGATGACACAAAGAAATGGAAAAATATTCCATGTTTATGGATTGGAAGACAAATATCATTAAAATGTCTATCCTATCCAAAGTAATCTACACATTTAATGCTATCCCTATCAAAATACCAATAGCATTTTTCACAGAGCTTGATGTGGAACCACGGAAGACACTGAATAACCAAAGCAGCCTTGAAAAAGAAAAGCAAAACTGGAGGCATTACAATTCTGGACTTCGAGTTATATTTAAACTGTAGTGATCAAAATAGTATGGTACTGGCACAAAAAATAGACATGTAGATCAATGGAACAGAATAGAAAATCCAGAAATGAACCCACTACTATATGGTCAATTAACCTTTGACAAAACAAGAAAGAATATCCAAAGGGAAAAAGAGAGTCTTTTCAACAAACGGTGTTGGGAAAACGGACAGGAACATGCAAAAGAATGAAACTGGACGCTTTCTTGCACCATACACAAAAACAAATCCAAAATGGATAAAGACCTAAATGTGGGACCAGAAAATATAAAAATCCTAGAGGAAAACACAGGCTGTAACTTCTTTGGGATTGGTCATAGCAACTTCTTACTAGACATGTCCCCCTAGACAAGGGAAGTAAAAGCAAAAATAAACTATTGGAATTTCATGAAAAGAAAATACTTCTGCACAGCAAAGGAAACAGTCAACAAAACTGAAAGGCACCTTACCTAATGGGAAAAGATGTTTGCAAATGACATATCTAATAAAGGGTTAGTATCCAAAATACATAAAGAATTTAAAAAACTCAATACCCCAAAAATGAATAATGCAATTAAAAAATGGGCAAAAGAGATGAATGGACATTTTCCCAAAGAAGACCTGCAGATGGCCAACAGACACATAAAAAGATGCTCATCATTATTTACCATCAGGGAAATGCAAATCAAAATTACAATGACATCATCTCATACCTGTCAGGATTGCTGAATTCAATGACACAAGAAACAACAGGTGTTGGCAAGGATATGGAGAAAGGAGAACCCTCTTGTACTGTTGGTGGGAATGAAAACTGGTGCAGCCACTCTGGAAAACAGTATGGAGGTTCCTCAAAACATTGAATGTAGAACTACCCTACGATCAAGCAAATACTAGGTATTTACCCAAGGAATACAAAACTATTAATTCAAAGGGATACATGCACCTCAATGTTTATAGCAGCATTATGTACGATAGCCAATTTATGGAACAGCCCAAGTGTCCATTGACTGATGAATGGATAAAGAAGTAATATATATATANGCATTTTGTTGCCTTCTTTAAGCATTCCAGATTTTCCAAGTTTTCCACAATGAGAATGTACTCCTTTGATTACAGAATTTGTTACAGCAATGAAAACTTATCCCGGTACCTATAAAATCTCAAAATAATGCATACAATGGGAGACATACTCTCACAAAGATTTTTATGTCCAGAACCATAATTTTCCAAGTCTTCTTCACATGATAGCCCCCTCTCTGCCTATGTATAGCATCTGTGGTCGAAGTGACCATTTGCTGGAAACAAGGTAAATTAGCTTGCAATCATTATCATTTTTCCTGAAGTACTTGTTTCTGATTATGATGTGTGAAACATGAAAGTAGCCCAGAGGGGAATGCCTCCCATCCTAAATTCACAGGTTAGGGCCTATGCTATCAAACTTCCCTGCAGTTACACATTACTTTATGAGACAAGGTGGTAATACCCAAGGATAATATACACCAATAGGGCAAATACTGATAATGATTTATGATGATGATGTTGATGATATATGAGAAAACCAGGAATTATTAAAGAAAGACAACCAAAAACAGTCTATGGCCATACCACCCTGAACGTGCCCGATCTCATCTGATCTCGGAAGCTAAGCAGGGTCGGCCCTCATTAGTACTTGGATGGGAGAAAGACAATAAAAAACAAACAGAAATAGATTCAACAGACCACAGAGAATATGTGTCAAAATGAATGTAACAAATAAGTTCAAGGAAATGGAAGTATATGGAAAACATGGAGCGGAGAAAGTATTAAAAAAACAGTCACCCATAGATAATTAGCAATGAAAATAACAAGGAAAGACTTCCAAAATGGGAGAGATAACAGACTTGATACAGTTGCAAATTACATCAGGAAATGGAAGACTGGCTCAAGGGTATCTCTCAGGAGGCATGAAAGGCAGTGATAAAAATGGGAAACTAAAAAAAAAAAAGTAAGAGATATGTAGAATGAAATTAGAAGGTTTTTTTTTTTTTTGGCTTTGTTTTGCGGGGTTTTTTAAAAGATTTTATTTAAGAGAGAGAGAGAGCGCCTGCGCGCGTGCGCAAGCGGGGNAGGGGCAGGGGGAGAGGGAGAAGCAGGCTCCCGCTCAGCAGGGAGCCTGACTTGGGCCTCAACCCCAGGACCCTGGGATCATGACCTGAGCCAAAGGCAGACACTTAACCAACTTTAGGATCCAGGGAAGAAAGAAAAAATTAAAGATGGCAGAAGTTTTGGAAAAAACAACCATGGCAGCTTCCTGGCAAAATAGTTCTATGGATTAAATGTTTATGTCTCCCCACCAAACTCTTATGTTGAAACCCAAATCCCAATGTGATGATATTTGGAGATAGGCTTTTGGCAGGAAATTAGCTCATGATGGTGAAGCCTTCGTGAACGGTTTAGTGCCCTTATAAAAAGAGACCAAAGTGCAACCTAGCTCTGTTTCTGCCTTGTGAAGACACAAGACAATGGCAATCTGCAACTGGGAAGAGGGCTCTCACCAGTCCTCGACAGTACTCGACAGTGCTGACACCTTGATCTCAGACTTCCAGCCACCATAAGTGGGAGAACTGAATTTCTGTTGTTTAAAAGACGCCCAGTCTATGGTACTTTGTTATAGCAGCCTGAACTGACTAAAATAGCATATTGAAACAAATGTATATGATTCTTCCTTCTAACATTCTGCTTAATTTTTTTAAAAGATAGTAAAAGCTTTTTTCAAAGACATAAAAAAATTAAGGGTAGCACAGAAGAGAATAAAACAGCAATGCAATTTTGAAAACTGAGAAGCAGATGGATTAGTGGGAATTGAATTAGTTTTGGTATTAATGGGTAAAAATGATCATCAATCTGATGTACACATTTGAATCCTCTGGAACTGGCATTGCTGGGTACCTGTGGAATTGAATCTTGGGAAGAGTTATATGAATGGAGGAAGATTTTGAAAATAGCATAAAGAAAGCAGAGATAAGAAAAGTAAAGCAATTCCATGGGATCGTGTCCGTGTCGGGCTCCTTGCTCAGTGGGGAGCCTGCTTCTCCTTCTGCCTGCTCTGCCTGCCAGTTCCCCTGCTTGTCCTCTCTCTCTCTGACAAATAGATCAATAAAAATCTTAAAAAAAATAAAAAATAATAATAAAAAGAACGTAAAGCAACTATGAATATGTATGCAAACAATTGTACAGCCTTAAATTATGCAAAGCAACAACTGACAAAAATATGAAGAGAAATGGATAGATCAACATTTATAGTTGAAATTTTAAATCATTTTTTCTCAGACTCTAATACAAATATGGAAAGATAAAGAAGGTTAACATAAGATTAATATGTTCAAACCAGTAGATAAATGTCTATTACTTTAATTGACAACAAAGACCTCAATGTTCCCTTTCTTTTTTTTTAAGATTTTATTTATTTATTTGACAGAGAGAGAGACAGCCAGCGAGAGAGGGAACACAAGCAGGGGGAGTGGGAGAGGAAGAAGCAGGCTCCCAGGGGAGCAAGGAGCCTGATGTGGGGCTCGATCCCAGGACCCTGGGATCACGCCCTGGGCCAAAGGCAGACGCTTAACGACTGAGCCACCCAGGCACCCCTCAATGTTCCCTTTGTAAATGACAACTATGATCAAGAAGAAATTTTCTCACCACAATAAAAGCTATCATAATACAAAAACTCAACTACATATTTAAAAAAATCAGATTGACACAAGTAAAGGAACAACAACAAAATCTTCAAATCTAATCTCTTTAAGATTTCAAACATTAAGAATTCCTGCTGCCACTTCTATTTGATATAAAAGTGGAGGTCCTAACAAATGCAAGAAATAAAGAACAAAATTATAAGAATTAAAAGATAAAGAAAAAATCCTGTTATATTCTCACGTAATGTGATTATGTAGAAAACTGAACAAAATCAATAGGCAAGCTCTTGGCACTAACAAAAGAGTTTAGCAAAGTTGCCTCATACTAGATCATCTTCCATTCCACATGTACACTAAGACCTGGAGTTTTGATGCACTTTAAATACCTATTATAGAATTTACATCAAACATTAGGTACACATAAATACTTTTTATTGAAGAGAATTTAATAAAGAAAAAAATAAAAGTTCCCAAAATAGAGGCTCTCCACAAGGTATACTACAGCAATCTACAAAGTCATAACAAAATACAAAACAAACAAAACAATGTGATATTGGCTCATGAATGCCCAGGTAAAGCAATAGGGTATAATAGGAAGCTCAAAAGCAGTGTTATGTACATAGAGAAAATGAATATATTATAACCAGGCCATCAGAAATAGTGTGGAAATGTTATATTGTTTGTTAGTTGGTTTTGGAAGTTAGTTGGGTCAATATGTAGAGAAGAAAAAGTATTTTACCTCTACCTCTTACCATCATTTAAGTGCATTTTAAATGGATTAAAGATCTGAATATAAAGTATAGAAATATTAAACCAATAAACTAAATCGTCAGAATTACTA
>NW_024423319.1:95910407-95913100 GCF_017311325.1 Ursus maritimus
AGGCTCCCGCTCAGCAGGGAGCCTGACTTGGGCCTCAACCCCAGGACCCTGGGATCATGACCTGAGCCAAAGGCAGACACTTAACCAACTTTAGGATCCAGGGAAGAAAGAAAAAATTAAAGATGGCAGAAGTTTTGGAAAAAACAACCATGGCAGCTTCCTGGCAAAATAGTTCTATGGATTAAATGTTTATGTCTCCCCACCAAACTCTTATGTTGAAACCCAAATCCCAATGTGATGATATTTGGAGATAGGCTTTTGGCAGGAAATTAGCTCATGATGGTGAAGCCTTCGTGAACGGTTTAGTGCCCTTATAAAAAGAGACCAAAGTGCAACCTAGCTCTGTTTCTGCCTTGTGAAGACACAAGACAATGGCAATCTGCAACTGGGAAGAGGGCTCTCACCAGTCCTCGACAGTACTCGACAGTGCTGACACCTTGATCTCAGACTTCCAGCCACCATAAGTGGGAGAACTGAATTTCTGTTGTTTAAAAGACGCCCAGTCTATGGTACTTTGTTATAGCAGCCTGAACTGACTAAAATAGCATATTGAAACAAATGTATATGATTCTTCCTTCTAACATTCTGCTTAATTTTTTTAAAAGATAGTAAAAGCTTTTTTCAAAGACATAAAAAAATTAAGGGTAGCACAGAAGAGAATAAAACAGCAATGCAATTTTGAAAACTGAGAAGCAGATGGATTAGTGGGAATTGAATTAGTTTTGGTATTAATGGGTAAAAATGATCATCAATCTGATGTACACATTTGAATCCTCTGGAACTGGCATTGCTGGGTACCTGTGGAATTGAATCTTGGGAAGAGTTATATGAATGGAGGAAGATTTTGAAAATAGCATAAAGAAAGCAGAGATAAGAAAAGTAAAGCAATTCCATGGGATCGTGTCCGTGTCGGGCTCCTTGCTCAGTGGGGAGCCTGCTTCTCCTTCTGCCTGCTCTGCCTGCCAGTTCCCCTGCTTGTCCTCTCTCTCTCTGACAAATAGATCAATAAAAATCTTAAAAAAAATAAAAAATAATAATAAAAAGAACGTAAAGCAACTATGAATATGTATGCAAACAATTGTACAGCCTTAAATTATGCAAAGCAACAACTGACAAAAATATGAAGAGAAATGGATAGATCAACATTTATAGTTGAAATTTTAAATCATTTTTTCTCAGACTCTAATACAAATATGGAAAGATAAAGAAGGTTAACATAAGATTAATATGTTCAAACCAGTAGATAAATGTCTATTACTTTAATTGACAACAAAGACCTCAATGTTCCCTTTCTTTTTTTTTAAGATTTTATTTATTTATTTGACAGAGAGAGAGACAGCCAGCGAGAGAGGGAACACAAGCAGGGGGAGTGGGAGAGGAAGAAGCAGGCTCCCAGGGGAGCAAGGAGCCTGATGTGGGGCTCGATCCCAGGACCCTGGGATCACGCCCTGGGCCAAAGGCAGACGCTTAACGACTGAGCCACCCAGGCACCCCTCAATGTTCCCTTTGTAAATGACAACTATGATCAAGAAGAAATTTTCTCACCACAATAAAAGCTATCATAATACAAAAACTCAACTACATATTTAAAAAAATCAGATTGACACAAGTAAAGGAACAACAACAAAATCTTCAAATCTAATCTCTTTAAGATTTCAAACATTAAGAATTCCTGCTGCCACTTCTATTTGATATAAAAGTGGAGGTCCTAACAAATGCAAGAAATAAAGAACAAAATTATAAGAATTAAAAGATAAAGAAAAAATCCTGTTATATTCTCACGTAATGTGATTATGTAGAAAACTGAACAAAATCAATAGGCAAGCTCTTGGCACTAACAAAAGAGTTTAGCAAAGTTGCCTCATACTAGATCATCTTCCATTCCACATGTACACTAAGACCTGGAGTTTTGATGCACTTTAAATACCTATTATAGAATTTACATCAAACATTAGGTACACATAAATACTTTTTATTGAAGAGAATTTAATAAAGAAAAAAATAAAAGTTCCCAAAATAGAGGCTCTCCACAAGGTATACTACAGCAATCTACAAAGTCATAACAAAATACAAAACAAACAAAACAATGTGATATTGGCTCATGAATGCCCAGGTAAAGCAATAGGGTATAATAGGAAGCTCAAAAGCAGTGTTATGTACATAGAGAAAATGAATATATTATAACCAGGCCATCAGAAATAGTGTGGAAATGTTATATTGTTTGTTAGTTGGTTTTGGAAGTTAGTTGGGTCAATATGTAGAGAAGAAAAAGTATTTTACCTCTACCTCTTACCATCATTTAAGTGCATTTTAAATGGATTAAAGATCTGAATATAAAGTATAGAAATATTAAACCAATAAACTAAATCGTCAGAATTACTATGTAACCTTGGGATGGGAGTGAACTTCTTAAATAATATTCCGAGAAAGAGAAAATTGTCAAAATTTTGATAAATATGATTGAATGAGTGCAAAATTACAGATTTTTATTCAACAAAGGATGTTATATGCAGTGTTTACAAATGTATAACAGACTGAGAAACAGAATATAAATATCTAAAACTGAAAGATGATAAATATGTAGGCTATAAAAAAGATAGAACATCCAATATAAAATGTGCATGAGGAAATAAGGAGTTAACTCACAAATGGAAAATTCTAAAAGGCTTAAAACTAACTAAATAAAAGTGCAA
>NW_024423319.1:95913110-95951776 GCF_017311325.1 Ursus maritimus
TGAATTTCTGTTGTTTAAAAGACGCCCAGTCTATGGTACTTTGTTATAGCAGCCTGAACTGACTAAAATAGCATATTGAAACAAATGTATATGATTCTTCCTTCTAACATTCTGCTTAATTTTTTTAAAAGATAGTAAAAGCTTTTTTCAAAGACATAAAAAAATTAAGGGTAGCACAGAAGAGAATAAAACAGCAATGCAATTTTGAAAACTGAGAAGCAGATGGATTAGTGGGAATTGAATTAGTTTTGGTATTAATGGGTAAAAATGATCATCAATCTGATGTACACATTTGAATCCTCTGGAACTGGCATTGCTGGGTACCTGTGGAATTGAATCTTGGGAAGAGTTATATGAATGGAGGAAGATTTTGAAAATAGCATAAAGAAAGCAGAGATAAGAAAAGTAAAGCAATTCCATGGGATCGTGTCCGTGTCGGGCTCCTTGCTCAGTGGGGAGCCTGCTTCTCCTTCTGCCTGCTCTGCCTGCCAGTTCCCCTGCTTGTCCTCTCTCTCTCTGACAAATAGATCAATAAAAATCTTAAAAAAAATAAAAAATAATAATAAAAAGAACGTAAAGCAACTATGAATATGTATGCAAACAATTGTACAGCCTTAAATTATGCAAAGCAACAACTGACAAAAATATGAAGAGAAATGGATAGATCAACATTTATAGTTGAAATTTTAAATCATTTTTTCTCAGACTCTAATACAAATATGGAAAGATAAAGAAGGTTAACATAAGATTAATATGTTCAAACCAGTAGATAAATGTCTATTACTTTAATTGACAACAAAGACCTCAATGTTCCCTTTCTTTTTTTTTAAGATTTTATTTATTTATTTGACAGAGAGAGAGACAGCCAGCGAGAGAGGGAACACAAGCAGGGGGAGTGGGAGAGGAAGAAGCAGGCTCCCAGGGGAGCAAGGAGCCTGATGTGGGGCTCGATCCCAGGACCCTGGGATCACGCCCTGGGCCAAAGGCAGACGCTTAACGACTGAGCCACCCAGGCACCCCTCAATGTTCCCTTTGTAAATGACAACTATGATCAAGAAGAAATTTTCTCACCACAATAAAAGCTATCATAATACAAAAACTCAACTACATATTTAAAAAAATCAGATTGACACAAGTAAAGGAACAACAACAAAATCTTCAAATCTAATCTCTTTAAGATTTCAAACATTAAGAATTCCTGCTGCCACTTCTATTTGATATAAAAGTGGAGGTCCTAACAAATGCAAGAAATAAAGAACAAAATTATAAGAATTAAAAGATAAAGAAAAAATCCTGTTATATTCTCACGTAATGTGATTATGTAGAAAACTGAACAAAATCAATAGGCAAGCTCTTGGCACTAACAAAAGAGTTTAGCAAAGTTGCCTCATACTAGATCATCTTCCATTCCACATGTACACTAAGACCTGGAGTTTTGATGCACTTTAAATACCTATTATAGAATTTACATCAAACATTAGGTACACATAAATACTTTTTATTGAAGAGAATTTAATAAAGAAAAAAATAAAAGTTCCCAAAATAGAGGCTCTCCACAAGGTATACTACAGCAATCTACAAAGTCATAACAAAATACAAAACAAACAAAACAATGTGATATTGGCTCATGAATGCCCAGGTAAAGCAATAGGGTATAATAGGAAGCTCAAAAGCAGTGTTATGTACATAGAGAAAATGAATATATTATAACCAGGCCATCAGAAATAGTGTGGAAATGTTATATTGTTTGTTAGTTGGTTTTGGAAGTTAGTTGGGTCAATATGTAGAGAAGAAAAAGTATTTTACCTCTACCTCTTACCATCATTTAAGTGCATTTTAAATGGATTAAAGATCTGAATATAAAGTATAGAAATATTAAACCAATAAACTAAATCGTCAGAATTACTATGTAACCTTGGGATGGGAGTGAACTTCTTAAATAATATTCCGAGAAAGAGAAAATTGTCAAAATTTTGATAAATATGATTGAATGAGTGCAAAATTACAGATTTTTATTCAACAAAGGATGTTATATGCAGTGTTTACAAATGTATAACAGACTGAGAAACAGAATATAAATATCTAAAACTGAAAGATGATAAATATGTAGGCTATAAAAAAGATAGAACATCCAATATAAAATGTGCATGAGGAAATAAGGAGTTAACTCACAAATGGAAAATTCTAAAAGGCTTAAAACTAACTAAATAAAAGTGCAATCAAATCTTATTGGCAATTAGAAAAAATGAAAATTAAAATGGCAAGGAGGGACCACTTATAGTTATCAGAGTTGCAAAAATCTTAAAGACATCTAATGCTAAATCTTGATAGAATGTGTTGAGATAGGAACCTACATATTCTTCAGGAAAGGAGTGCAAAATATTAGAAATAATCTGGAGAGCATTTTTTAAAAGTACTTAGTTACATATGCACACACTCCATGTCTGGGGTGATTTTATAATTTTTCATACAAACTCTGACACATCATAACTATGCTAGGATAATTGGTATAAACAGACCATTCTGGATAAAGTGGGGTACATGGTCATCCCACACATTATATCAGTCCCATCCTAAATACATCCAAGAGAAATTAAAGCATAAGTCAATATAGGAACATATTATGTATATGTTCATTACTGTATTGATTGTAGTAGTAGAGAATCACGAAAACTAAGTGTCCCTTTATACGGAAAGGGAAAGTAAGATGAGGATGCACACCATGCAATGGTTAGGTGCAGTGAAATAAATATATATTCAGCAACATTAAATATTGTTGGGTAAAGCAATAAACCTATATATTCACCTTAGGATACATGAGTATTCATATATATGTATATATGCTGTCTATGGATGGGGTGTGGACTAGAAAGTAAAATGTAGTATAAATTAAAAGAGTGGAGGAAAAATAGTAAATACAAAATTAATAGAGGGAAAAGACTGCCGTTGAACTAATGAATATCATTAATTCAATCAAACATAAATAATCTTTATTTTTTCAATTTTTTCTTAAGTAGGCTCCATGGCCAGCATGGAGCCCAGTGCGGGGCTTGAACTCACAACCCTGAGATCAAGATCTGAGCTGAGATCAAGAGTTGGACACAACTGACTGTGCCACCCAGGTGCCCCCCAAAATAATCTTTAGATAGAAATGTTCTTTTTCCTCATAGTAGTAATATAATTAAAACTGAACATGTTCATCAACTTCTTACACCTAATTGCTCATCTGTACATACCGTGTAACATTGAAAGGGATCATTTACCTTTACAGTGATCTGTGTACAGTGTTTGAGGATTCCTAGTTGAAATATTATTGTGATCATCTTTGCTTCCTAAGTCACCTCTGTGTTTTTATTGATAAATTGATTGAAGAGCACTTTTATTTCCTTGGCCGCTTCAGGGAGAAAAGATAGTGATGTAAAAAAAATCCTAAAAGCATAAAAGGTTTTGACTCATTGGGATTTTCAATCTTCTGTCTTCAACAGAGGTAACAAGTGAGCAAGCTCTTTTCATATCGATGCTTTTGATGCAAAGCTAGTCAGAGAAGAATGTAAGTTTAAATTAACCATTAACGAATACTAGAAAAATTAATTTAACATTATATTCACAAAAGTTACAGATTATCTATGAGATTCGTGGTAGGTATTACATGACAGCAAATGCAAGTAGAAAATATACTGGGTTTAGAAGGTCAAGTTCAAAACTCTGGTGAAGGTCACACACACGTGAATACACATTTATACATTCAGGGAAATGACCATATGGTCTTTCTGACCCTCACATTGTTGTAGTGATTGTTTTTCAATAGACTGAGTAGGGTTTTGATGTCATGGAGACAAAACCTATATAAAGGATAAACTAATCTGTTTGGATTTGAACATAGACAAGGAACAGAGCAGTAGAATTGATTTTACAAAAGGAACCTGATGAAACAAATTTGTTCCATAAGTCCATTTTCCATTTGCTTTCCCCCTGTTCCATAGTGACACAAAAAGCATTAAAATTGCTGATTTATTTTAATGATTCTTGTTAGGTTTTTCTTTTTGGGTGTTTTGGATAAATCAACTGCAGATTTACTTATTAGAAAAAATTGCTATATTATACTACTCTGTGTTGGCAAATGTCCCTTTTGTTTTCTTTAAGGAAGGCCCTAAGATGTAAGGAAATCCTCACAGTATTGAGTACATCTCTGAATTCTGATAACTGAAAGACATTGGTTTTTCTTCATCCTAGTTAGATTTCTTCAGAAACAATGAAAAGACCACATATTTCTGCCCTTTTTTTTTCTTTTGGATCATAGTTTCACAATTAACTAAGCATATATTTCACTCCTTTGCAAACATCATCTTCTTTCCTTGCGTGCTATCCTTTTTTTTAATCTTGTTTTTTTACTTCTTTATCCATAATCCCACCTCCATTCCTGTCCATTCATGAGCAGTTACTCCCACACTGAATAGACTTGAGGTCTTGAAAACCAAAGTTTTAAAAACAAAATACTGCTTACCCTGTGTAGTTTTTTTTGCCTCATTCAGGGTCATGAAAGGTGAACCCATGTTTTGGCAACACTTACAAGGTTCATATTACTGTGTATCGGTAGTCATCATGGTGTTCATATTCTGGCCATTTATTTGTTCTGGCTTCATCTGTTACTTTTATATCCAGCTAGTTATATCACTTGCTATTCATAAATCTTCTAAAATACAGAATGTAGTAGAAAATAGCTGTAACTATACACACACACACACACACACACATTCTCACTCACACACAATCACCCTGACTTGTATGCAGGACTTTTTTCTGAAGAAAAATTTTTCACTAAAGACTCTTTCTTCTCTTACGTAATGCATGTACTGTCACAAATACTTCTAAATGTTTTTTTAACTGTTTTAATTTAATTGTAAAATCACAGGAAGTTGCAAATGGTCCCATGTACCTTCCACCCAGTTCCATCTGATGGTTACATCTTACATAACTATTATGCAAAATCAAAACCAGGAAATTGACATTGGTACAATGTGTGTGTTCTGTCCCATTTTATTACATGTGTAGATTTGTCCAACTACCATCACAATCAAGGTACAAAACCATTGAATCACAAGGATCCCCCTCATTTTATTCCTTTATAGACACACCCACCACTCTCCCCTCTACTATTCCTAATCCCTGACAACCACTGATCTGTTTTCCATCCCTGTAATTTTGTCATTTCTAGAATGTTGTTTATGTATCATGTAGTATGTGACATTTTGAGATTGTCTTTTTTAATGCAGCATAACACCTTTGAGATCCATCCAACTGGTTATGTATCCATAGTTCATTTATTTTTATAGCTGAGTAGTATTCCATGATAAGGATAGATCGTAGTTTGTTCACCATTCACCTTTTGTAGAACATTTTCATTGTTTCCAGTTTTGGGTCATTACAAATAAGCTGATATGAACAATCATGTACAGTTTTTTGTGTAGATATAAGTTTTCATTCCTGTGGGATAAATGCTCAGGAGTGAAATTGCTGGGTTATATGAAAAATGTATATTCCAAACTTTAATATTTATTTTCTTGGGGTTTTTCCCATTATTTCTTTATGTGTTTCTGTTATATATTTCTTCATCTTATACCCAAGGATGAGCTGTGCATGGCAAATAATTTAACATGGGCCCATGAAAAATAATAAAATGCAAAGCAAAAAGAGGTTGGCCACAAGGATTTGCAAACAGAAGTCCACATTCTTTTTCTCAGATTTAAGATCATCTATAATTATTTCTTCTAATTTGGGAAAGTTGGACTCCAATCTCAGCTCTCCCCCTAGTTCTTTGGTGATATCTTTCAGCTAGCTGATATACTATAATGCTACATATTTATTTTATGTATCCATGAGCTTGAAAACACCCCTGAGTTTGTAATGTCACCCTCCTCCCTGGATTTTACCCTATTTCTACCCCAGTCTAGTTTCTAAATCATGGTTCAGTCTTTCATAAATGATTCTCTCCCTTCCTTCCAGATTTGGCATTACATTGTTACTTCGGCTTCTATAGTTAAGCTCACCCTTAAACCTTTGGCTTGACCCACTCCTAAAGTTCTATTCCTGATTCAAGCTAACTCAGAAATGCAACTTAAGTTAGTATCTCAAAGATAGTTGCAGGGCTATCAGTCAGGACCCAGAAAGTTAAGACAGGGTGAGAGCCTGCATAACCTCAAGCAATTTAGTTAATACCTGTGGCCTTCAATTTCCTGAACTGTATATGATCTCCTCAGTTAATGTTAACCTATTATTTTGCATTATAAATTACCGAAAGACTGAAGCTTTTGTGATTATTTCTATTTACACTTCTCATTCCATTCTTAGGTCAGTACTCGTTCTTTTATTTTCTGAACAAAATACTAACTCTGTCTTGGTACCAAGTAGAATGGATTCAACAGATTTTCTGGATTTTTTTTCCCCACACATGTTTCTTATCCAATCTCTCTCTCCTACAAGAATCCTGGTCAGTCCCCAGAGTCTAACCTTTCTCTAAAATCATCTCATCAAGCTTCTTCATGCAATGCCATGCAAGCATTAGTCATCATGCTTGTTTAAGCTCAGTGCAACTAGAGTGCCTTTCTAAGCTCTAAATTCTCAGTCAGTTCTATTTTTTCTCCACCAGCATTACATGTACACCTCAGGCTACATATGCCTTCCAAACTTGCATTGTCTTCTTTAGGAAACTAATACAGGAAAACTCCTATCTGAGTGATAAAACCGGATTTGTGAAGGGGGCTATTCCAGTTATGTAATGCTCAATAAATAATTGTTTTAGAACGATAATTGTCCAGAATTCAAGAGAAGCTAAACTGGGTGTTTTCTGTTCAGTGTATCTCAAAAAGTTGCAGTCAGACAGTGGCTGTGCCTAGAGCCATCTTGAAGGCTTCTTCATTCTCATGTTTAGTGTCTGGATTGGCATGACTGGAATAGTTAGGATTCTTCAGCTATCTTTGTCTCTCTATGATTTCTCCTAATCTGTGTAGCGTGGAGATTTCAGGGCAGCTGAATTTCTTACATCTTGGTATATTGGCTCAGGGTTTCCAAGGCATAGGGGGAGGAAGGGATGGTGGGAAGGACAGAGAGGAGATTCTTTATGACCCAGGCTTGCAAGTCATATATCATCATTTTCCCCAAATTCTATTAATCAGTTATAATGGTCAGCCTATATTCTTGGGAAGAAAAACATACTCCACCTCCCGATGGAAGAGTGTCAACTTCAAATTTTAAGAAGAACACGTAGGATATTTATTATTACAGTCATCTTTGAAAACAAATTTGCCAATATGGTCGCATTTGAATTAGGTATTATAGGATAATGTAGAGGTGATTTCCTAAAGTTATTTCTGGATTTATGTCATCTTTCACTCCAAGGAAAGGAGGGCAATATCTGGGAGAATGTCCCATATGATATTGATGATGGGTAAAATGACAGAGTAAATATATTTATATTAACATGTTGAATATACAATGTTTAACTAGATTTTCTTTTAAATACTTGAAATTCTTGGGTTCTGGGAACAGTGTACCTGGTAGAAATCTCAGTTGCAAGCCTTCTTTACTGTACACATTATATAAATTCTTCATACCAGTTTCTTCATGAGGATATAGAACTACTTAGAAGATCAAATAAGACACCATAGCAAAATGTTTAGTGCTATCATTACCCCATAGAAGTAAATCAGGAGATTTTAGCTAATTATTACCATCATCCCTTTATTGAAATTTGTTTTACATAAATTAAATGACCTTTCTCAGACTCTAGGAGCTTTCTGTTTATAAATTTATATCATCGGAGCTATAAATCAAACTGAGAACTTCACAAACATGACAAAAAGTTAAGCAAGGAATTCACATACTGGTGTAAATCCTTGAAGAATAGTAGTCTGTAATGACAAAATACCTTTGTATCATCCTCACCTCAGATTTTTCAAGAAGTAGAAATTTCTATTTTTATTTCCCAGCTTTAGGTTACTCTGTTTATCTGATTTTGTTTCCTCTGGAAAATGAGTTCATGGAATATAGAGAGATCAAAATAGGCTTTGTTCAGAGGTGGATTAATATGTTTGAGGCTATAAGCACTAAAATGCTATCATTTGCCAACTGCTCGCAACTCCCTTCTGCCAAGAGGCCACTATGAGGTATTAAGAAATTAAGCCATAAAATAAAATTGCAAATATCCAAAAATGTCCAACCTTTCAATTTATGACTAAACTGGAACCTTATAATATGTCACATACTATATAATATCCTATTGTTTTATTATTTTGAGGGTACTTCTTCTTTGCCAGTGCCCTCAATACATGCTTAGTCAGCCCACTGATTATCCAAAAAAAGTCTGTTTCATTTGTGCACAATACATATTCAATTTCACTTATAAGTCATTTATACTATTAGGGTTTCAAGCATAGAGTTTGTTAAATTTGCACCATAAGCAAAGTTGTCCAATTTCATAAAGACCATAGTAAATAGAATTTGCTTTCTTGTGTTAGAGATTTAAGGCAAGTAAATATGTATATGTGTATATATACATATATTTATTTATACATACATATTCATATTCATGTATGCATATATTTTTTACTTATTACTTTTATTACTTATTTTATTTTTTATAATAGTAACAATGTATGCAGAGGATAGTAAAGAAATATGTGAGGTTTTTTAAATTTTTTTTATTTCACTTAAGAGTAAAATAAATAAATGGCAGGAAGGCAGGAATGCTGAGCTCTGAAGTCAAGCAGGCTCAAGAGAAAGCAATCTGTAATAAATAGTGAACAGACTTCTCTGTTTGATTTCCTCTTTTCTACTCTTAAGAATCAAGAAAAGTGAAACACCTAAAAGAACAAGTCTGATGTCTACCCATATAGCTTAAATTTAACTGGAGTACCCACAGCATTAATGCAGCACTCAGATCCAAAACAAACTTAACTACACAAGTCACTCTGGGGCCAGAATAGTAGAAACAGATGTTAAAAATAAGGCTTATATGGAGGTTCCTCAAAAAATTAAAAATAGATCTACCATATGATCCAGCAATTCCACTTCTGTGTATTTACCCAAAGGAAATGAAAACAGGATTTTGATGAGATATCTGCCCTCCCGTGTTTATTGCAGCATTATTCACAATTGCCAAAATATGGGAACAACCCAAAATGCTCATCAATGGATGAATGGATAAAAAAGATATGGTACATATACATAATGGAAAATTATTCAGCCACGAGAAAGGAGGATATCCATCCATTTGCAACAAGGTTGGACCTTGTGCACATTAGGCTAAGTGAGATAAGTCAGAGAAAGGCAAGTACTGTATGATATCACTTATATGTGGTTATCTAAAGAAGTTATTAAACCTACAAAAAACAGAGAGCAAATGGCAGTTACTAGGGGATGGGGTGGATAAGAGTGATGGTGTTTAAGGGTATAAACCTGTAACAAGAAGTAAATAAGCCATAGGAATCTAATGCACAGTATAATGAATATAGAAAACAGTATTCTGCTATAATTATGTAATGTAAATATTGCTATATCAGCAATCATAATATATAAATTTATCAAAATAACACACTGTGCACCCTTAACTTCACAATGTTACATGTCAAATTTACTCAATAAAAAAATCAGGCTGATGAACAAAAGTGTCTTAGTAATAGTAACAAAGGAAGCATATTCAGAGGTAGGGGTAAAACGATTATCAGAAACCTGCCAAAAATCAGCCTCCAGGTAATTCTGAAGAATCTTCTTTATGCAGGACTTTATGCTTTGTATTGAGGAACCAATAATGTCTAGAATGCCTTTCATGAGGATAAAAAAATAAGAGTAAGAATGAATCACATTTTTTTTTCTTTTTTCACTTACATGCAAATGCAATTTCCACACAGATTTTTCTCACTCTCATTTTTGCTGTGTATGATGTATTCTTTGTGCTTTATCCTTTTGTTCCAATCACACTTGCAATTAGCTGCCAAATTAACTTAGAATGATGTTCAAAAATGATTTTGGTGGTTTTATTTAAAAGATTGAGAGAAGTGTATGGACACTTCTGGGAAAAAAAATGGATGCAAAGAGATAATTAGTTTCAAATAAGCTTAAAAAACAATTATAAGCCTCCATACTTGGCTAAATTTGATAGATACATAGTACACAGAAAATACATACATTATAAATACATATTGTACACAGAATTGGAATAAGTATGTTGCATTACGAACTAAAAATATGGTACAAAAAGAGTGTTAATGTATTAATGTATACACATTTTTATAAAAAGTACTCAGAATATTTTGTGTGCATGATTTCTGTAGTACTTAATGACAAGTACTGAGTTAACTCCACTTATAAGTTAAATATACAGAGAAAGAAAAACAATTAAAGTGGAAGATAGAAATGAATGGGTCCCCTATCATGGCTTTCATCTGGGTCTTTTGTCTCAAGCTGGCTCTTCACAAGCAGCAACTAGATGTTTGATCCTTGAGGAATGACTCCAAGTTCTAATCATATGAAGATTAATTATTTAAACCTGTGCCTTAAATGGTATAAAATCGAAAATACAACCTTAGTTAATATATAGTCAAGAATTGTTTGAAAGTAGTTATGGTGATGGCAAACTGCAAAGTTAACCCAGTTCCCTCACACACTCAGGAAGCTCACTCCTTAGCTTTATTGAGATACAATTGCCATATAACATGGTGTAAGTTTGAGGTGTACAACATAGTGATTTGATATATGTATGTATTGCAATGTGATTACCACAATGAGTAAACACATTCATCACCTCACATAGTTACAATTTTTTGTTTGTGTTGAGAACTTTCAAGATCTACTCTCTTAGCAACCTTCAGTATATAATATAGTATTGCTAGCATTATGCTAAGTGAGCTAAGTTGGACAAAGAAAGAAAATATTGTATGATCTCACTTATATGCAGAATCAAAAAAAAAATCTTAACTCAGAAACAGAGAACAAATCAGTGGTTGCCAGAGTCAGGGGGTGAATGAGTGAGGGGAAATGAATGAAGGTGGTGAAAAGGAGGCTTTGGAAAAGGTTTTGGAATGAAGTTGAAGCATTCATTTCATTATTGCTTCTTATATAGTATGTAGATTTTGGAGCAATATGGAGACTATCATGGAAAAACAAGATGAGACCTAAAGTATAAAAATTTTTAGTTTGATATAGGTTATTGTGCTTCAGCTTCCTGGAAAGCTGAACCCCTCTGAAGCATTGTCTGGTCATCTTCACAGTGATTCTCAAACTTGACTGTGCATCAGAATCACCTGGAGAGCTTCTTAAAACACAGATTCCTGGGCCTCACCCTAAGACATTCTTATTCAGCAGATGTATGGCTATGGAGAATTTACCATTCTCATAAATTTCTGAGTGATGTTGATGCAACTGACGTAGGGACAACTCTTGGAAAGCACTGCTTTAGACAAGAGCATTTCACAAATAATTTCCTGAGGTCGTCAGGTTGAAAAGAGTAACCATCAATATTATCAGCCTTCCACTTTCTCCATTTTAACCTCTTGTATTTTTTTTTATTATAAGGGAAAAAAAAAGTATGACCTCTACATTCTCATTCCAGATCCTCCAATCCTGTAATACCTCACTGCCCATTCTCCTTAAAACACCCCAAGAGCAACAAGCCAATGATAGGTGAGATAAGACCATGCATTTCTCACCAGGCCCATTGGCTGATTTTTATTCAGTGTCTCTAGTTAACTGTAAGATTTGGTTGCAGTAGCTGATTACAAAGATTCAGTATGCATATTTTTCTTTTTCTTTTCTTCACAGAGTGTATTTTGGGTCCATGATTCATTTTTATACTTTTATATTAATTACAGACATGTGCCATTTAAATCAAAGTGAAAAAAAAGAATAATATTCAACTGACATGCAGGAAAAAGCTAAACTAGACACACAAATAATGCTATATACAAGATAAGGTAAGTGTTATAAAAGGTAATAAGTAAATAACTCATTGTCCTTTCCTGGTTATCAGTTTGTGTTTGAGTTTCAACGACTTCGGCCATGGTTGATTTTGCCTTTAGTTTGTCACTACTTCCATCTGCTCAAATATAGTGGCTACAATTAATTAACTCAAACAATATTTTAACATGTCACTGCCTCAAGTAACTCTCTTTTGTTTATCTCCTCAAATCCAAACTCCTCTAACATAATATTTCCCTAGACACAGGTCAAACTAACCAGCAAAAAACTGCTCAGCAAAGACATGACCTATTCTAAGGATCAGTGCTCATCTTAATCAAACCTCTTTCAAAAAGAGTGTGGATCATGGAGTGAAAAAAGGACAGGAAACATGGTTTGTGGTTCATACTACCAAGAGAGAAACCTGCAAGAAAAAGAATGAATTTTTTTTTCAAGTAAATTTTTAAATTCTTTTTGAAAGATGAGAATAAGCCACAGTCCTGCTGAAAGCAGTAGAGAACTTCTTTCCCAAAACAGGGGCAGTAATAGTGACTATAGTGATAGTGTACCTGCTTAGCACTGTAATAAACACTAAGACATGTTTTGAAGCTCAGCATTTATATTTTAATCCAGAAAAGTTAGTTCTGTTTAAAATCTGTCTTACTATATAATTATATAAACATATAATTGGAAATGATACTATTTAATATTCAATCTGTGGATCCTTGCTAGACGACCATCCAGGTTCTGCTTGAATACAAGTGACAAGGTGATTACTGCTTTATTATCTCCAAAAAACCTATTTCATTGTTGAACAGCTTTGACTGTTTGACTGTCATTATGGAAACTTTATTTTATATTTTTCTGACAACTGGCCAATTATCTATAATATTTTAGAGAGCCTGCAAAGGTTGTTCTGCAGATTTAAAATGATATATTGGTTAAACAGCATTTCCCAATGGCCAAATATATTTTTATAAAAGTATATAAAATTTATGTCAGTATGTTTGATAATAGTGTCAGGTTCAGAGGCATTAGTGATTGGGAGGTCTTGGGAGAAGGGCTTTTGATTTCTCAAAGGAAAGCCTTTTGGGTACCTCTAAAATGCAATTCTGGGAAGCAACGCAAACTTTTTTTGCAATCTGTTGGATAAAGTAATTAATTTTGCATCTTAACCCATGCAACAGCATTTACCTACTCCTGAGACAAACCTAAAACAAATTTGTTCAAAGATCTGGCCATTTCACAAATGAAATTCCAACTGTTCTGTGCAGCTAAATTGCCCTGGCACAGTCACAAAATAAATACAAAATTAGTTTGATGAAATAATTGCTAATTTTATGTGTAGTTATAGTTTTAACACAACTGAACTCATTAAGGCATTTATTTAAGCAATTTGTTTTATAATAAGACTATATACACACACACGAACACATTTAGAATATTTAATATATATACATACATATATATGTATGTATACATATATATACATACATATATATGTATGTATATATATTATATATTCACAGACATTTTAAGTAAATACATACATTCAGAATAATTTAAAATATAGTATTATATTGGACTATTGGCTATAGTTTCTATGTTTATTTTGAAGAATGTTTTGTGCTGCTCAAACAGCATATAGATTACATATAAATTCATATAAATGAGCCATTTTTATTACTATAAATAAATAAAAATAACATTAGAGAACAACTATGAAGAAATATAATAAAATACATTCTTAATTTCACTTAATTACATTGTTTTAAAAATTGATTTTCCATCCTTTATGGATAGGTCATAATGCCTTCTCAGACACTTTAAAGCACTCAATAAATTTAAATAAAAAGAAGGGAAAAGAACAAGCAAAATACATTTTTAAGCAAATATTTTTTGTATAATACTTTGTAAGTCACCACAAATATCTACTTTTTCCTTCCATACTATTTATATGCATAACAAATAAATTATTTTTTAGATCAGTTATTTGAGCATTTCCCAGCTATAGCCATTCAAGAGTCATTTATTTCTAAAGCTTCTCTTAGTATGTAAACCAATAGAGGTGAAATACAGTTTTATTGACACTTTTCAATTTTTTAAAAATTTTTTGTTATGTCATGTTAGTCACCATACAGTACATCATTAGTTTTTGATAACACTTTTCATAAAAAAGAGGCTTATTTACATTTTTAGATGTGACTGTTTACATAAATATGTTTGCTTTCAATATCAGATATTAGCTGTTTTAAGTAACATATATATATATTTATTTATTTATTTATAGTAATTAACATCATCTAAAAATACTAAGAGAACAAGTAAAATGTTTAGACCTGGCTTGCAGAGGTTAAGTTTATCCATTACCTTGTTAACACATTATAAATTTAATTTAGTTTGTAGGTATGTAAAAAATTTGCTTAAGCAAAATATTTAAAAATATTTTCCCCTCACCAAAAGAATAAAATTTTATCACAATATGGGCTTTGATCAGCTTGATGGATTGCCTAGTATAAGACTTGCTTGTTTCCCAACAGAAAAGCACAATGAGTTTATCTCAACTTACCAAGAAAAATGAATCTCTGGAGAATTGGCATTAAATCCTGTGGTTTGGCTTGTCTCAGCTTTGATGGATGTCCTATTACCTATGTTCCCGTAAGTAGAAGAATTAAAATTAAATGGCTATACTGGATGTTTTAAGGTTATCATGACATTAAATACTCACTACGGGCATTAAAAAAGGATTAAATTACATTTTAAAATAGAATGATGCAAATTGACAAGGAATGAAATAATTAAACTAAGGAAATCTATTATGACACATCACTTCTAATATTCCTTAAGATATCTTAAGGTGTATTTAAAGTCGAACAAAGAGAAAAGATTCTGTGAAAATTGTCTGTTGAATGATTAGTGTCTTATTTCCTATGTTTAATGAAGGTATCTTACATAACTGCTTGAAAAAAATAGTTCTTGTGTACTTAGGAAATAAGAAGGCTTCTGGGGAAATTGCAATTCTAACATTAACTAATTCCTGTGGTATTCTTACCTTCAAAATTTTAAAAATATATGTAAAGGAAACACAAGCCCACCTATTTTAGAAAAATTTTGGTAAAGAAATTAGTCTGGGGGCGCCTGGGTGGCTCAGTCGTTAAGCGTCTGCCTTCAGCTCAGGTCATGATCCCGGGGTCCTGGGATCAAGCCCCACATCGGGCTCCTTGCTCAGCTCTCCCACTCCCCCTGCTTGTGTTCCCTCTCTCGCTGTATCTTTCTTTATCAAATAAATAAAATCTTAAAAAAAAAGAAATTAGTCTGTACCAATAATTAGTATGGTCATTTGGATTAATATACTGAAAGGAGAAAACAAATTTTTGTTAAAAATTTTGCTTTCTTTAGAATCATAACTGGTGTGTGTGTGTGTGTGTGTGTGTGTGTGTGTGTATGTGTGTGACAGGCTTGTGAACTTCAAAAGCTTGAAGGGATAGAGAATAAGTTTATTTTATTGTTTTAGTGATTGGTACTAGAATAAAGCACATTTTATAATTTTTCAATAATTATCACTACTCCGATTTTTTTCAATATTCTTACTTAAGATGTAGTTTTTTAGAATTATTTCAAATTTACCTAAAAATAAAATGAATAGAGATAACTCAATTTGGAGCAAACTATCAAATATAATATTTTTTCATATATCTAAAATAATCTGAATTAATATAAAATAAAATATTGCCATATAAAAAATAAAATATTTCATGGAAATAAAATATTTCCCTATAAAAATAAATGATCCTATATGCTCCAGTACTTTGTATTTAGTAATTACTAAACAGATATTAAAAGAAAAAGGAAATGCATTATAATTCTATTTTGGTAGATTTGATAGAGACCAAAGAGTTTATTTTTCTTAAGCTGTAGGATAAGTGTAAGAAACTATACTAATCATTCATACCCAAACAGTAGAAAGAGTTTACTAGCTAAAACTGCAGCATCTGTTTGTCACTAAAGAAATAGAGCAGAATCATGTGGGGAAATGATTTACCCAGGAAATGGGCTGGTCCTAATTGAAGTGGGGGCGAAATCACAAGAAACACACATCATCATTGTATTTTGCACTGGCAGTGATAAGATCTACTTAAAGTATTTCATTTTAAACTGGTCTGTGTGGAACTCTAAGAATGTGTAGACTTCACTCAAGAGCTATGATTATTTTCAAGGCTCGGTTAGATGCTCTCATTCTCTTTATTTTCAACAAGAGAAGCTTTCAGTTTATTGAATTTAAAAGTTGATGAGACCAAAGGAAAAATGGCTAAAATAAACTTGAAAAACAAGGAACTAGGGTGCCTGGCTGGCTCAGTTGGTAGAACATGTGACTCTTGATCTTGGGGTTGTAGGTTCGAGCCACACTTTGGGTGCAGAGATTACTTAAAAATAAATTTTTTTAAAAAAACCAAGGAATAAATGGCAAATGGAGACACAAGTACACATGAGTATAATTTTGCTCTACAATTATCTAGAGCAATGCATGTTATATATTTTTATTTTTATAGACCAAGTTAGTCTAGAACCCACTAGTACCACATAAAGTCCTGGAGGGCTTTAATAGTATGTAAAATAACAAAAAAAAGTTAAAAATTTGGGGGAAGAACTGTCTCTCATGTCCTTCCTCTGGATGATTTATCCAAGCCTTCATTAGCTACCTACTTACTGGCAAGAAGGCCATTAATGGCAGGTAGCTCCACTGTGCCCTTGTCATAGTTGATCATGGGAATCACTTTTTTGAATTCACCCATGTTTAGTATCCAAATCAAGGTCATCCACCCATTGTCACATTAGTGACCTGGCCACATCCTAAGTTGTTGTGTGTCAGCTGGGCACAGACTCCTTTCTCCACAGTCCTCTTTTTGTGTATATCATGGAAGCTGCATACAAGCTTGAACCCTTCAACTTCTTAAACTCGAAACCTTGGTGTCCTCTTCCATCTCCGGACTGAAAAGATTAATTTTCTCATAATTCTAAAACATAAACTCTATTCACTGGTTGTCAGAAGGAGTAACTGTAGGGACCTTTAAGGAAAGTTCAGATTTCTAAAGATTTCCTTTCTCCTTTTCAGTGTGTAAGTAAAAAGCAGATTTGCTTTGTTTTCCCCTGGTAAATCCATAGCAACTGATAATGAACCAAGACAGAAGTACTCGTCTCATTCTCCCTGCATGTACAGTCACTTCTCATTATTCATGGTAGTTATGTTCTATAAGTTCTCTACAAATGCTGAATTAGTGAATACTGAACCATTGCTTCCAGGCAAAATACAGAGTTTTGTTCTTGCAAGCTTCTGCTCACAGCATTTTCATCAGCCAATCAATAATTGTGTTTTATGTGTGTTTCTGTGTGTTTATATTAGATAAGATGGCTTATCTAATATCTATTCATGATTAATTAACATTGAACTCACAATAAACATACGATATGCTTGAACAAACCTTATCTAACATATGTATTTTATACATAAGTCACATCACAGCTTTCTTGCACTTAGAACACTAGACAACACTTTAGCATTATGCTTGGGTGCCATTTTAAACAACAAAAAAAGCACAAAATAAGGAAAGGTGGCACTGAATAGACTGTAGCAAGGACACTTGTTTACAGTATGAGAGCCAAAATGAGGCAGAGTGTGGCCTTGTTCAGTCACAGCTAGGAAGATGCATATTGGCTGATTCAAATTTTTCACTGCTCTGCACATGTCCACAAATGACCATGAAATCTATAAGTATTGATTTTGGGGTTACATTTAAATTTTAGTGAGTGGGCAAATTTGCAAATATGAATCCGTGAATAATGACAATTGACCAAAAATATGTATGTATTAATAATTATTACATATAATAATATGCAAGAATTATTATATATGTGTAGATTATCACAATTATGTGAATTGCTTTGGCCTTATCACCACACTGAGAATTATTAAGCCAAGTGCAATAACTGATCATATACATTAAAATAATATTTGGCAACTACACTTACTTGCTTTTGATCACCAAAGAGTATTACTAAGTCTCAAAAGAGTTGTACAGAGCTGAAAAACATAGAGAAATTAAAGAGGACTTGAGTATAGATGGGGAATATAATTTTATAGGTCATAGTAAAAAACTAACTCAAAATGGACTGAAAATTTATTTATTCAAAAAAATAATGACTATGGGGAAGTTATGAGAAGAATATTGCTATTATTGATGACAAAGGTGCTACCTGAACTTTGGTTCACATGGAAGGTGGAAAAATTAACCTGAAGATCCACCAAATATAAATTTAAAATTAGTAAGTAGTTCATGTAACATTATGACATAAGCCAAAATTATTTATTCATTCATTTATACATTTATTTATTTCAGTGATATAAAATGCCACAGTTTCTAAGAGCTGTTGATTATATTTGAGAATCAGTTCTGTGGAAAGAAGTTTTCCAAATTTAATGAGAAAACACAAATAAAGGAGAAAATCTTTTCTAGAATGTTTTTTAATAGTTTTTAGGTAGGTAATGAGTTATATAATAGCTTCATAATTTAGTGTCACTGTGCTTGTACTCTGCCAGAATTCAGGATTCTGTCCCATAGCAGAATGAGACAGGCAGATTCACAATTAGACATTTTCTGTGGAATAGGACAGGTAGTGGGTGAGGTAGCCCAGTGTAAATCTTGGCAATCAAAATTCCATCTTTCTGAAAAGGATGGGGACTTCATAAGATGAACAGTGGAATCTTTCCTGACAGATGCATGGAGTAGAGTGGTAGTTACTCTGATGTGTCAGCCTTCAGAACTTTGGTAGACAACCCACTGACTTTGCATGGTCGTCTGGGACCCCAAAAAGAGTATGGCATGCTTTCTGTATGCTAAAGCAATCTAGATAAAAGGTAATTTCAAAACCTGTACTTGGAGCAAGGGCTAAAGCAGACTGAGTTCTGAAGGTCATCAGAAACAGGTAATCAGGATCAATCCAAAGCAAAATTACCTGATTGTAAAGCAAAGCAAAATCACATCCGAATTGAGATTCAGTTAAATCAGGAAAGTTGAGAATATGTGAACATACAAGTACCACATACACAATTTCTCTGATAAGAAAGAAAGGAAGGGTTTGGGGGAAAAAGTTCCAATAGAGAATTCCTATGCCAATCTTTACTGGAGTGTGGTGCAGGATAGTGAGCAGTGATAGCAGGCTTTGGGTATGTGTAGGACATTCGGATGTCAGGTCTTTGTACTTCAGAGAGAAACTGAATTGTATTTGACTCATTCCCCTTTTCTCTGAAGTTTTCTATATCCACTGATCTGTATAATGAAAAATAGACCATTATAATGTTAAATACTAGGCAGTCTAAAATCTTGGTAAGTTAATATTTCCAAAATTAACTTTCTAGGCTTCTAATCCTATATCTCAGCAAAAGCAGAAAAACAGTGTATATGTAATATACACTATGTCATAGCATAGTGTGCTCCTATGGAGTATATAGATATAAACATCTTTGTGCCATTTAAGGTGAATAATATTGAGATTTTTTTAAAAAGTAGTACTCTGTTCATGGAAGTGAGAGAAATACGACACTTCTATAAATTTTGCCAGAGTAATAAATTAAGCACCTCTATACAAAACCAAATGTTCCAACACTGTATTAGAGTGAACATGACCTCTTGATAAATATCCGACTCCATCCTGAGGACATCTTATTTTAAGCAATTAAACATATATTCCTCAAATTTCAGAGTATTTTACTATGATGTCAAGTCATCCTCATATAAAATTTTCTTGCCAGCCTGCTGTGCCTTTTACATGCTTGAGATAGCCGTCCTTCAGTGGGCACTAAAGTATTTCATTTGTAATTTGTAAATCCCCTTATGGACTGTGACGATGAAACTACTTGTTAATGGTATAAATGTGAGACTGGGATTCCAAAAAGGGGGAATATATGTGAAGCTATTTAATCTCAAACTACTCTATTAATTTATTTATTTTCTTTTAGGATTAGTCATCACACTAAAAATGGAGACAGTATGATAGTGAATTTCAGTATCATTTCAAAAATGCTATTTTTGTGTTAAATATATGCTAATCAAATTTAATTAATTTAAAATCTTGTAATAGGGTGTCAACTTAAGAAAAATTAGAACTTCTGTCAATATCTCCTAGAATTGAAGAAGTGTTTATAGTGCATTTGGGCAGTTTTGTTGCATTTGGTCTCATTGTTTCAAATAAGCAAAATAAAGAAAAGCACCTTGATTATTTAAATTTATAGAAAATGTAAATTAAAGTATTTATTATTATTAGCTTAAATTCAGCACTTAGGAAATAACATTTGACTCTTAACATATTTTAAGAGATGTTCAAATCTCTGAAAATATTCCACAAGATTTAGAGGGCAAAAGCCAGTTTTTGATTGAAAACAATGAACATGACAAAAAGTGGTCTATAAAAATATAGTTTTGACCTCGGGTTTGGTGATGAGTTTTTAGATACACCACCGAAAGCCAAATCCATGAAAGGGAAAGATTTAAAAGTTGGACTTCATTAAAATTCAAAACTTCCATTCTGCAAAAGACACTGTTAAAAGAATGAAGACAGCTCCAAAACTAGGAGAAAATGTTTGCAAATCACATATCTAACAAAGTACTTTTATCCAGAATATACAATGAATGAACACTTAAAACTTAATAAGAAAATAAATTACCCAATTAAAAAATAGGCAAAAGATCTGAACAGACAGCTCACAAAAAAAGATACACAGATGGAACATAAACATATGAAAAGATACTCAGCATCATATGTCCTTAAGGACTTGCTAATTAAAACAACTACAAGCTACGTCAACACACTTATTAGAATGGCTAAAGTCAAAAACACCGACAATACCAAAGCTGGCAAAGATGGAAAGCAACAGAAACTCTTTCATTGCTGGTGGGAATGCAAAATGTTACTACTTTGGAAGGAAGTTTGAGAATTTCTTACAAAACTAAATATACTCTTACCATACGATCCAGCAATCACACTCCTTGGTGTTTACTCAACTGAGGTGAAAACTTGTGTCCACACAAAAACCTTCACAGAAGTGTTTATAGCAGTTTTATTTATCTTTGCCAACACTTGAAAGCAACAAAGATCTCCGTCAATTGGTGAATGGATTAAAAAAAAAAAAAACCGTGTGCTAAGTGAAATATGTCAAGCAGAGAAAGACAACTATCATATGGTTTCTCTCATCTATGGAACATAAGAACTAGGAAGATCAGTAGGGGAAGAAAGGGATAAAGAAAGGGGGGTAAACAGAAGGGGGAATGAACCATGAGAGACTATGGACTCTGGAAAACAAACTGAGGGCTTCAGAGGGGAGGGGGTGGGGGAATGGGATAGGCCGGTGATGGGTAGTAAGGAGGGCACGCATTGCATGGTGCACTGGGTATTATACACAAATAATGAATCATCGAACTTTACATCAAAAACCAGGGATTTACTGTATGGTGACTAACATAATATAATAATAAAATCTTATTATTATTAAAAAAAAGAAAGATGTGATGTCTCTGAGGGAGATAGATAAGTAAGTTGATACAGATAACTTTCTTCATTTATTCATAAATGCATCAGAATATGACTACTGGGTGTTTATGATATATCGGAAACTACTCTGATCTCTAAAGATTGGATATACAAAACAAATATAAGAAACAAATAAATAAGACCATGTCAGGGCTAAGTGCCATGAGTAACATAAAACTAAGTGATAAAGCTTCAAATTGGCCATGAGAGAGCAATTGATACTGGGCAATACTTCTGACTATAAACAATTATAAAACTAGTCAAAATATGTGAGGCAGTTATTTTCCAACTTTGGTACAAATGTGAGATTTACAATCTTTATGGATTTCTCATGTGGGGCAATTTTCAGACTGTGGTGAGGGAAGGTGGAGCCCAAGCTGAACACAGTCACATTCAACTTTGATGAGCGAGATCAGAGTTCATGACTGTTTGGGTAGCTAATATTCATGTGTTTGATACTAGAAGAGAGAACTACAGAGAACAAACTCCACAAATTTGTATATAAATCCATTCTAGTCGTTGGGAAAGATCTGAGTTAGATTTCCAAAGTGTGGGACTCTATGAGGCCTAGCCATGAAAAATTGTTAAAAGGTTGTGAAATTACTGGAAATACATTGCTATTCACTAAATCACAAAGTGCTAGAAGGCACAGAAGTTCTGTCATGCTGGATTATGGAGAACATAATGACACTGGCAGTATTCATTGATTGCTCTAGAAAAACCAGGCCTTAGGAGTTGGATTACTAGAGCCCTAGAGAAACAGTTACACTAGACATCCTCTAGTAAAGTTTAAAAGCAATCATTCAATGCTTGAAACTGATCTACTGGTAAATTAACTGATTGCCAGAATAAATCTTGGTAGTCTCTTATAGAAGAAACCAAAATTTGGGAAACAAACTGAGGGTTACTGAAGGGAGGGGGGTGGGGGGATGGTGTAACTGGGTGATGGGTATTAAGGAGGGCATGTGTTGTGATGAGCACTGGCTGTTATACACAACTAATGAATTGTTGAACACTCCCTCAAAAACTAATGAGGTACTATATGTTGACTAATTGAACATAAAAAAAAGAAAGAAACTAGAATCCAGACTGTCAACATACAAAATCTAAAATATACAGAATAAGGGGGCCTGGGTATCTTGGTCAGTTAAGTGACCAATTCTTGATCTCACCTCAGGTTGTGATCTCAGGGCCGTGAGTTCAAGCCCCACATGGCGGGGGTTCCTTAAAAAATAAAATAAAATACACAAAATAATGTAAAAACTAATACGTGTGCAAAGAAATGACCCATTTCCAAAATAATAGCCAAAATAAAATTTGAGATGAGGCAGGAGTTTAGTTATCACACTGGACCTTAAAATAACTATTAATATGTACTCAGATTTTTTAAATAGTTTTTTATTTGAATTCCAGTGTGATTAACATACAGTATTTTATTAGTTTAAGGTGTACAAAACAGTGAATCAGCAGTTCCATATATTACTCAGTGCTCTTCAAGATAAGTGTACTCTTAATCCCCTTCATCTATTTCAACCATTCCCCCTACCAAACTCCCCTCTGGTAACCATCTGTTCTCTAGAGTTTCTCTCTCTTTTATTTTCCTTTGTTCATTTGTTTTGTTTCTTAAATTCCATATATGAGTGAAATCATATGGTATTTATTTTTCTAACTGGCTAGGTGAAATAAGTCAAAAAGAGAAAGACAAATACCATTATGATTTCAATCATACCTGGAATTTAAGAAACAAATGAACATGGGGGGAGAAAAAGAGAGGCCAAGAAATAGCCTCCTGACTATAGAGAACAAACTGATGGTTATTGGAGGGGAAGTTGGTGGGGGAAGTGGGGGGTGTGTGCGGCATGGTTTAAACAGGTGATGGGTATTAAGGAGGCACTTGTGATGAGCCCCAGGTGTTGTATGTAAGTGATGATTCACTAAATTCTACACCTGAAACTAATGTTAAGTAGCTGGAATTGAAATAAAAACTTGGAAAAAGAAAAAAAAAACTTAAATTCCAAATACAGGGGAAAATGCAATGGATTTCTGTACAGTGATTTTGTATCCTGTGACTTTGCGGAGTTCATTTATCAGTTGTAGTAGTTTTTTTGGTGGAGTCTTTAGGCCTAGTTTTCTATATATAGTATCATGTCATCTGAAAATAGTGAAATTTTATTTCTTCCTTACCTATTGGGGTGTCTTTTATTACTTTTTGTTGTCTGATTGCTGTGGCTAGGACTTCTAGTACAATGTTGAGTAAAAGTGGTGAGAGTGGATATCCCTGTCTTGTTCCCGACCTTAAGGGAAAATCTCTGTTTTTTCCCCATTGAGTATGATGTTAGCTGTGGGTTTTTCATATAAGGTCTTTATTATGTTGAGGTATGTTCCTTCAAACCTACTTCATTGAGGGTTTTTATCATGAATGGATGTTGTACTTTGTTAAATGCTTTTTCTGCATCTATTAAAATAATCATATAGTTTTTATCATTTCTCTTGTTGATGTTATGTGTCATATTGATTGACTGATGAATATTGAACCACTCTGGCATCTCAGGAATAAATTCCACTTGATCATGGTGAATTTTTAAAAATATGTTGTTGGATTCAGTTTGCTAATATTTTCTTGAAGATTTTTGCATCTATATTCATCAGGGATACTGGCCTCTAGTTCTCTTTTTTTGTGGTGTCTTTATCTGGGTTTGGGATCAGAGAAATGCTGGCTGCATAGAATGGATTTAGAATCTTCCCTTTGCCTTCTATTTTTTGGAATAAGTTGAATAGATTAGGTATTAACTCCTCTTCACATATTTGTTAGAACTCACCTGTGAAGTCTCTGGTACTGGACTTTTGTTTGTTGGGAGCTTTTTGATTACTGACTCGATTTCATTACTGGTAATCGATCTTTTCAAATAATTTTCTATTTCTTGCTAACTCAGTTTGGGGAAGTTATATGTTTTTAGGTATTTATCCATTTCTCCTAGGTTGTCCCAATTTGTTGGCATATAATTTTTCATAATATTCTCTTACAATCATTTCTATTTCTATGGTGGTGGTTGTTATTTCTCCTCTTTAATTTACGATTTTGTTATTTGAGTCCTCTCTTTTTTTGACGAGTCTTCTAGAGGTTTATCAATTTTGCAGATCTTTTCAGAGAACCAGCTCCAGGTTTCATTGACCTGCTCCATTGGGTTTTTTGTTTGTTTGTTTTGTTTTGTTTTTGTTTTTTTAGTTTCTATATCATTGTTTCCTGCTCTAATTTTTATTATTCCTCTCCTTTTGGTTTTAGGGTTTTTTTTCTAGCTCCATTATGTGTAAGGTTAGGTTGTCTATATGAGATTTTTCTTGCTTCTTGAGGTAGATCTCTATTGCTATATACTTCCCTCTTAAAACTACTTTTGCTCTATCCCAAAGACTATGGACCATTGTGTTTTCATTTTCATTTCTCTCCATGTAATTTTTTATTTTTTGTTTGATTTCCTGGTTGACCCATTCATTGTTTAGTAACATGTTATTTAGCCTCCGTGTATTTGTGCTCTCTCCAGTTTTTTTCTTGTGTCTGATTTCTAGTTTCATAGCTTTGTGGTCAGAAAAGATGCATGGTATGATTTTGATGTCTTTGAATTTGTTGAGACTTGTTTTGTGGCCTGTCACTGTTCTATTCTGAAGAATATTATGTGTGCACTTAATAAGAATGTGTATCTCCTTTTTAGGATGGAATGATCTGAACAAATCTGATAAATCCATCTGTTCCACTGTATCATTCAAAGCCACTGTTTTCTTGTTGATTTTTTGTTTGGATGATCTAGCCATTGATATAAGTATGGTGTTTAAGTCCCCTACTATTATTGTATTACTATCGATTAGTTCCTTTATGTTTACTACTTCCTGCTTTATGTATTTGGGTGCTCCCATGTTGGGTGCATAAACATTTACAATTGGTGGATCTTCTTATTAGATTGTCCCCTTTGTTATTATATAGAATCTTTCTTTGTCTCCTGGTACAGTCTTTATTTTAAAGTCTACTTAGTCCAATGTAAGTGTTGCTATCTTTGCTTTCTTTTAATATTCATTCGCATGATAAATGTTTCTCCATCCCCTCATACTCAATTGCATGTGTCTTTAGGTCTGAAATGAGTCTCTTATAGGCAGCATAAAGATGGGTCTTGGTTTTTTGTGCATTTGTCATCATATGTCTTTTGACTGGAGTGTTTATTCCCTTTACATTCAAAGTAATTATTGATAGCTATGTGTTTATTGCAATTTTGTACTTGCTTTATGTTTTTGTAGTTCTTTTGTGATCCTTTCTTCTCTTGCTCTCTTCTTTCATGGTTTGTTGACTTTCTTTAATGATATACTTGGATTCCTTTCTATTTATTTTTTTTGCATACCTATTATTGCCTTTTGATTTGTGGTTACTATTAGGTTTGTATATAACATCTGCTGCAAATAACAGTCTGTATTAAGTTGATGGTCGCTTAAGATTCAACCCATTCTTTACTCCTCTCCTCCCCATGTTTTAGATATATGGTGTCATACTTTGCATCCTTTTATTTTGTGAGTACCTTGACTGATTTTCACAGATATACTTATTTGTACTGCTTTCGTGCTTCCTACTTTTCTTACTCTTACTTATGGTCTTTCCTTTCCCCTCAAAGAGTCCTGTAATATTTCCTGTAAGGCTGGTTTAGTGGTCATGAATGCCTTTAGCTTTTGTTTGTCTGGGAAACTCTTTATCTCTTCTATTCTGAGTGATAGGCTTGTTGGATAGAGTATTGGCTGCAGGTTTTTTCCTTTCAGCATTTTGAATATATCATGTCATTTTCTTCTGGACTTCAAAGTTTCTGCTGAAAAATCAGCTGATAGCCTTATGGTATTTCCCTTGTATATAACTGTCTTTTTATCTCTTGCTGTTCATAAAATTCTCTTTATCATTACTTTTTGCCAATTTAATTACTATTGTGTTGGTGTGGACCTACCTGGGTTGGTTTTGTTGGAGGCTGTCTTTGTCTCCTAGATCTGGGTTTCTGTTTCCTTCCCTGGATTAGGGAAGTTTTTACCTATTGTTTCTTCAAATAAATTTTCTGTCCCCTTTTCTCTCTCTTCTCTTTCTGAGATTCCTATAATATAAATGTTATTACACTTGATAGAGTCACTGAGTTACCCAAGTCTATCCTCATTCTGCATAATTTTTTTCTCTCACCTGTTCAGCTTGATTACTTACCATTACTCTGTCTTACAGTTTGCTAATTCATCCTTCTTCTTCCTCTAGCCTACTATTTTTTCCATCTAGTGTATTTTTATTTGCATTTATTGTGTTCTTCATCTCTGATTATTATTATTTTTTATTTCTTTACAAGGGTCTCATTGATGTCCTCCACTCTTTTCTCAAGTCCAGTGAGTATCTTTATGTTCATTACATTAAATTCTATATTAAGCATATTACTTATATCTGCTTTGCTTATGTATCTTGCTGTAGTTTTGTCCTGTTCTTTCTTTTGGGACATATTCCTCTGTCTCCTCACCTTGTCTAAATCTCTGTGTCTGCTTCACTATTTTAGGAAAGTCAGCTATATCCCCTGCTCTTGAATGTATGGCCTTATGAAAAAGAGGTCCTGTAGTGCCCTGCAGTTCAGTATCCCCTGTTCACTAGAACCTGGTGCTTCAGGGGTGTCTCCTATATGTGCTGCATGTGCCCTGCTGTTTTGTCCTGGCCACTTTTCCTACAGTCCAGTCATTTGCAGTGGTTCCCTTTGCCCATTGTGGGCAGTGTTTGGTTCAGTATCCAAAGAAGATATACGAATGGCCAATAAGTACATGGAAGGATGCTTAACATTTGTCACCAGAGAAAGTCAAATCAAAGCCACAGTAAAATAGAACTTCTCATCCAGTAGGATGGCCAAAATAAAAAAGGTAGATAATAATAAGTGTTTAAAAGGGTGTGGGAAATTTGAAACTTTTATATATTGCATATGGGAATATAAAATGGTGCAGCCACTTTGGAAAACAGTTTGGCAGTTCCTCAGAAAGATAAATATAGAGTCATCATATGATCCAGAAATATACCCTTAGGTATATATCCAAGAAAAATGAAAAGATATTCTCACAAAAACCTGTACATGAACGTTCATAGCAACATTATTCATAATAGTCAAAATGTGGAAATAACCCGAATTGCCATCAATTGATAATAGATATACAAAATGGTGTATAACTCTACCACAAAATATTATGCAGCAATAAAAGGAATGAAGTACTGACATATGTTACAACCAGAATGAACCTTGGAAACATATGCTAAATGAAAGAAACAAGTTATAAAATATCACACAATGCATTATTTTTTATATAAAATGTCTGTAATGAATAAATCTAGAGACAGAAAATAGATTAGTGGTTACCTAGGTCTGGGAAGGGTAGTGTCACAGAAATGGAGAGTGACTGCTAATGGGGAACTGGTTTCTTTTAGAGGATGAAATGATCTAAACTGATTGTGATAATTATTAAACTATGTGACTATACTAAAAACTATCAAATTGTACTTTAAATGGGTGAATTAGATGTATAAGACAAATGCAAATTAAAAATAAGGAAAATGAAATAATTTCTCTTGGTACAAAGAGAAAAAGAGACTACACTCTCTCTTAGAACACTTACAGAAAAGGAAAAAAAAAAGTAATTGTGAATCTTCTCTCTGCCACATTTTTTTCTCAAAACCTGGCAGCCATCTCTTTAAAATGTACTAATTACAAAAGATAGCACCCACATCTTCTGTTTTCTGTGGGAGGATAAGAATCTAACTTTAGCTGATGCCAGGCTCCAAGTTACAAATGTACCTCCTATAATAAAGATATGAGTAATTTATTTTCCTTTTTAAAACCAATTAACAAACACAAGTGGCTACCCTAATTATAAGATGAACTTAGGATAAATCATGTGTGACAAATGGTGATGTCATGTTTTTACTTGGGGAATAGTTATCATTTATCATGAGAATATGTATGCAACTGGATGTATCTGCTTGGCCATGTAATAGGATAAAATTTCTTTCTGTCTTTGCAGTCGCTTTAGCAGATTGCCCGTAATGTGCATCACATTCTACTTTAATGCTTATCCGATAATAAAACAGTTTTCTCTCTCTTCTACTTTTGTGGAGAAGGCTTTTGGGTTGGCAGATTTTATTTTTAATTATATTTCTCTAGCATGTGGTATGTGAGTCATATCTTAATAAAGCTGTTATTTTAAAAATGAAGACTACAATACATCACTTTACTCTCTTTCATTTATAATATCATTGTCAAATATTTCCTCTACATATAATGAGAAACACATTAGACTCTGTTATAACTTTTGCTTCACCCACAAACATAATTTAGAAAGCTGAAGAGGAAAAGGAAAGTCTATTTTATTATATTCAATCATATTTTTGCTCTTTCTGTTCTTGCTTCCTGATGTTCCAGCATTTCATTCACCATATTTTTACTCAGGCCCTGGATTAGTTGGTTCAGGGTGCCATAAAAAATACTATAGACTGGGTGGCTTAAACAACTGAAATTTATTTTCTCACAGTTCTGAAGGCTGGAATGTGAGATTATGGTACCAGCATAGTCAGGTTCTTATGAGAGATCTCTTCCTGGCTTGCATGAAATTACCATCCTGCTATGTCTTCATATGGCAAAGAGATATTGATAGAGAGTAAAGAGAGAGAGAGAGAGATCTTCCTTTTTTTATAAAGCTACAGTTCTATTAGGACTGTATTCGGACTCCCTCTTTATTTTTTTTTTATTTTTTAAAGATTTTATTTATTTATTCGACAGAGATAGAGACAGCCAGCGAGAGAGGGAACACAAGCAGGGGGAGTGGGAGAGGAAGAAGCAGGCTCATAGCGGAGGAGCCTGATGTGGGGCTCGATCCCACAACGCCGGGATCACGCCCTGAGCCGAAGGCAGACGCTCAACCACTGTGCCACCCAGGTGCCCCTAGGACTCCCTCTTTATGACCTCATTTAACCTTAATCTCCATAAAGCCCCTATAACTAGATTAAATCACACTGGGGGTTAAAGCTTCAAAATAGATATTTGGGGGAGACACAATTCAGTCCAGAGCAGACCCTAAGGTTCCTAGCCAGTCTGCCGCCTTCTCTTCAACTGTCAGTGTTGTCTTATGTTGTTTTATATATAATGTCTAGGGATTTTAGTTGTGTTTAATGGGAAGAAAAAGGAATAGTGTATCTACGGCGTCCTTCGAGGAGCAGGAGACTACCCAGGAATAATTTTGATTTCTACACTTCACTCAAACTAGTAAAATGTCAACACCAGGAGACTGATGAACAATATATAAATAATGTAATATCTATAGCAATAACACAAATAAAAAGGAGATCTTCAAGCCAAGATGGTTTTACTGGAGAATTCTACAAACATCTAAAAAAGAATTGTCATCATTGAAGACATTGTACTAAGTGAGATAACTCAGAAAGAGAAGTACAAATGCTTTATGTTATCACTTATATGTGGAATTTAAAAGCCAAATTCATAAAAATAGTGAATGGCCGTTATGGAGGGAAAGGAAGGAAATTAGGGAGATTTGTGTAAAGGTACAAACTTGCAAATAGTAGATGAATAAATTCTGGAGATCTAATGCACAGTGTAGTGGTTATTGTTAATAATACTGTATTATAAATTTCAAAGCTGCTAAGAGACTAGATCTTAACTTCTCACCACATAAAAGAAATGATAATTATGTGACATGATAGAAGTGGTGCTAACACTATTATGGTAACCATATTGCAATATATAAATGTATCAAACCTACACATTGTACACTTTAAACTTACACAATGTCATATGTCAATAATGTCTCAATTTTTAAAATTTTAAAAGAATTATAAACAATTCTACACAATCATTTCCACAAAATACAAGAGGAAAGAGTAATTCCCAACACATTTTATGAAGCTATTTTTAACCTGATACCAAAAGCAGATATATAAAAAAGCAGATATATACAAAAGCAGTATATAAAAAAAGAAATCTATGTACCAATAAATCCCTCATAAATATCAATGCAAAAAACCCCTAAAATATTATCAAATATAAATCAGAAATGTAAAAAAAAGATACAATATGACTGATAATGGTTTTATTTCAGAGATGCAAAACTGGGTTCAATATTTGAAAATCAATTAATGTAATCTTCCTAATAGGCAAAAGAGGAAAAATTATATGATAGTATCAATAAATGCAGAAAAAGTATTTGACAACCTTAATAGTATTCATAAATTCTTTTAAAAAATATAAATACAGGGTACATTCCTCAACTTGATAAAGAACATCTACAAAAATACTATAGCTAATATCATAGCCGTGGAAGAGTTAATACCTATTCTCAAACTATTCCAAAAAATAGAAGAGGAGGGGAAACTTCCAAATTCATTCTATGAGGCCAGGGTGACCCTCATCCCAAAACCAGATAAAGACACCATGAAAAAAGAGAACTGTAGGCCAGTATCTCTGATGAAAATAAATGCAAAAATCCTCAACAATATATTAGCAAACCTAATCCAACAATGTTTTAAAAAAGTCATTCACCACAATCAAGTGGGATTTAGTCCAGGGATGCAAGGGTGGTAAAATAGTCACAAATCTATCAATGTGATACATCACATCAATATGTGAAAGGATAAAAGCCATATGACCCTTTCAGTAGATGCAGAAAAATCATTTGACAAAGCACAGCAATGATTCATAATAAAAGCCCTTAAGAAAAGAGGTTTAGAGGGAACATACTTCAACATAGTAAAAGCCATTTATGAAAAACCCACAGCTAACTTCTTCCTTAATGGGGAAGAACTGAGAGCTTTTCCCCTAAGGTTAGGAATAAGACAAGTATGTCCACTCTCACTACTTTTATTCAACTTAGTACTGGAAGTCCTAGACACAGAAATCAGACAACAAAAAGAAATAAAAGGCATCTGAATCAGTAAGGAAGAAGTAAAATTTTCACTCTTTGCAGGTGACATGATACTCTATATAGAAAACCCTGAAGACTCCACCAAAAAAACTATGAGAACTGATAAGTGAGTTCAGAAAAATCACAAGATACAAAATCTACATACAGAAATCTGTTGCAGTTCTATACACCAATAATGAAGCACCAGAAAGAAATTAAGGAATCAATCCCATTTACAATTGCACCAAAAATAGTAAGATACATAGGAATAAGCCTAAACAAAGAGGCAAAAGGCCTGTACTCTGAAAACTAAAAAAGATTAATGAAAGAAATTGAAGGCACACAAAGAAATGGAAAAACATTCCATATCCATGGATTGGAAGAACAAATATTGTTAAAATTTCTGTAGTACCCAAAGCAGTCTACACGTTTAATGCAATCCCTATCAAAATGCCACCAGCATTTATTTGGAATTGGAATGAACAATCCTAAAATTAGTGTGGAGCCACAGAAGATCCCAAATACCCAAAGCAATCTTGAAAAAGAAAAGCAAAGCTAGAGGCATCACAATTCTGGACTTCAAAGTATTTTACAAAACTGTAGTAATCAAAACAATATGGTACTGACACAAAAAATTGATACATAGAATAGAAGAACACTAATTCAGAGGGTTATATGCACCTGTACATTTATAGCAGCATAAATAAAATGGTGGAAGTGGACAGTCTTACTAACTAAATATAGCTCTTTAATTCTAAATATAGGAAAAATATAAGTTACAAAAGCACTAATGAATGCTGAAACTTGAATGTAAAATAATGATGAGCAAGAGGATATTTATGTAGTCTTAAAGTAGCTCCATATAATTTATTAATTTTAAGAAGGAAAATTCTAATTTTATAGGGGAAAACCTCAGCAGACAAAACCTTAACCAAATGTTTAAAGCTACCATTATTGATTTGGGGACAAACCGTCCTCATGTGTCCCTTAAGTGATGCACTGAAAAGGACAAAACATCACATTTGTGGTATTCCTGCAAAAAGTGCACAACCTAACCTAATCTTGAGGAAACATTTGACAAACCCTGAGTATATTCTACAAAATAACTACACTCTTCAAAATGTCAAGGTCAAGAGACACCCAGAAATGTTGAAGACATGTTCCACATAAAAACAGAGTAAAGAAGTATGGCAATAAATGCAATATGTGATCCTGAATCGAACTTGGACTGAGAAAAATAAATAGCTCTGAAGGAAAATATTGGGCAACTTCACAAAATTTGAATATGGGCTCTGGGCTAGATAATAGTAGTGTGTTAGTAATTGGGAACTCCAGAATAGAAGCCCTAAATTTTAGTGTTTCATCCATTTCCATGGACTAAATACTCTCACCATGACTGATTTCAGCCTACCAACAGTTTAACAAAGTGTGTACAAAATTTCTAAATGTGTTTCGATCATCCAGCTCCATCAAACCATTAGAATAGAATTCTATCAATTTAATTTTTTAAAATTTTATTTTAATTCCTGCATAGTTAACTTACAGTGTTAAATTAGTTTCAGATGTACAATATAGTGATTTCACAATTGTGTACATCACTCAGTGCTCATCATGGTAAGTGTACTCTTAATTCCCTTCACCCATCATAACCATACTATCAGCGCATAAGAGAAAGCCTTTTTTTTTTCCTTAGGAAAATCTATTAAAGTACTTATAAACACAGAGAAATGTTTCCAAATTACCTTCAAGTGGTGCAGAAAAAATAAGTTGTCTTTCTGTGTATTTTTACAGAGATAACAAGAAGCAAATGAAGAAAATGTAAGTGATGTACAAATGTGGGTATAGAATATCTAGGGGTTCCTTTATTATTCTTGTAATTTTTGTAGGTTCGAATATATTATTTTCTATTATATGTGAATTAAACAAATTATATATTATATAATTGATAAGTATATATTTTAAAGTACTTGATAGAATAGAAACTGTTGATTTATGAAATGTGGTCAAGGAAGGACTTTCTGATATGGTGGCATTTTAGTCGAAGTGTGAATGATGAGAAAGCCAGTCATATCAAAATCTATGTTATGTGTAAATTACATCTCAAAAAATCTGGGGAAAATAAATTTCAAAAAGAAAAAAATCTAGTTCAAGATTTTAGGCCAAGAATGCAAGTGATGAAAAAGCATTGGGATTGAACAAAATAAAGAAGAATGGAAGAAGCAGGGGTTTGAGAGTTGGGAAGTAAACCTCGCTGTATCATAGCTCAGGTAAAAATTAATACAGGAGATATACATATGTTGTTTTCATGAATTTTAAATTATTTTTAATTTTATATATAGATTGTAAAGACATTGATAATATGGATATAGGACAGATATGTTTATCCTATATCACCTATCTCAGTACCATGCTAGAAAAATACACTTAAAAAGTGATGGGCACTGGGTGTTACATGCAACTAATGAATTGTTGAACACTACATCAGAAACTAATGATGTACTACTATATATGCTGGCTAACTGAATACAATAAAAAAAAAAGACTCTAACTCTCCCTCTGTCCCTCCCCCCTCAAATAAATAAATAAATAAAATCTTTAAAAAAGTAGTTGTTGGCACATTGCTTGGTATTTCTTATTTTACTTTAAACCAGGTCACCTGTTTATGAAAGTGTTACATTTTTCAGAATATAGATCAAATAATTCAAATTTCAGTTAAGTTACTACTCTTTTTCATCCTTTCTTACTTCTGTTTAGTAAAAGCAATTGATGTCTTCTGAGGTGAACATGACATGTGAATAAACTTAATTGCATTACTACATCATCTGATACTAGTTTATAGCTGAACAGTCATTGGGTCAGAATAACAATGGTATTATGTACCATCATGAGAAATTCGCTCTTTATTTATAGTGACAGGGAAAGAGAATACACTTTGAAACATCATCTTTGGATTGCATAAGCCTTCTGCTTGAACTTTGCTGTGCTACATTTAATTATTTTGTAAACAAATTTTAAAGTTTGTAATTATTGGTGGGTGTTTCTTATCTTTTAAATATTCATTATAGTTGCTTCATCAGGAAAGATTAAGTACTTGAACTAATAAGAAGTATAGTCTAATATTTCTAAGGAGTTTGCCAAAAGAGTTAATAAGCCAATAAGCATGAGATCTCATTTCAAGGTCACAGTCTTGGTGAAATGGGCCAGTATAGAACAGGTTTCTGCTTGTCATGAAAGAAGCAGTATAGGAAAAAAAAAAAAAAAACAACAACACTGTAATAAGACTGGACACTGGTCACTGACTACAGCAGCAGAAGTGGGCATCTCATTTTTTCCATGATATTTTGAAACATGTCTGCTCTCCATTTAAATTCTTAAATAAATTCTTAAATAAGTTCTTAAATAAGAATTCAGTTATAGTTAAACTATGTTCTAAGGGAATTTAAAAATGCTGCAAACAACTGTAACTATTCTATTCTATAGTCTTTGCAAGGGATGCCTTGAAACCAATTTGAAATACTCAGAGAGATGGGCAATTTTTGACACTATGTTTTTCTTCACTCACTGAACCCTAAAAAAATATATCTTTCTTTTGAGAATTATATTACATTGATATGTCTATTGGGGTGAGGCGGGGGAGGGGAAATCTTACCCCTTACTTAATCTATGAGTATATCCACTGATTGTTTGGAGCACATGTTGTAATATTTTTTCACATGTCAACTAATGGGCAGAAGCCATATAATTGATTTTATTTGTAGACCTTGTCTTTCATTCCATCAATATATCACTACATAGTGAAGTTAGTGATTTTCAATTCACAATTATAATTATGCAATCATGATTTATTAAAATCCTAGGTAAGCGAAGTAAATGTATTTTCCTACTGACTAAAGATTTCCTACTGACTAAAATTTCATAAGATTTTATATTTCTTAACTGCAGTTAAATTTTTACCCTAAATCTTCTGTTATCTAATCTTGAATGGTTTTCAATAGTTTTAAAATTGAATTTTTCCTTGTTTAAGTCATTAATACTTCTGGAATGTTTTTGTGTAGTATGGAAAGTAAATCCCTATTATACCCTAACATGTACAGTCATTTTTTACCATCATCATTTGAAGTATCCAAAATTCTTCCAATGATTTTTATGACTTATGTCATATTTTGAGTTCCCATATCACTGTTGGATCTGCTTCCAGCCTCTTTATTCGTCCTTTTGACTTGGTGTTACAATCCCTGTGCTAATGGCACATGGTTTTAATTACTGTAACTTTATAATAATTCTTACTTATAGTAGGATAGTCTCATTCCATATTCTTCTTCAACAAGCTGACTGTGGCTACTCTTGGACATTTATGCGGTTTAGAATCCGTTAGTCGCGTTCCATAAACTTCTTGAGAGATTTTTAAATGAAATTACATTAAATGTAGAGGTCAACTTAGAAAGAGTTGACCTTACATTGGTGTCACAATAAACACGACATAACATTTTCATCGAATGAGCTCCTTTATTTTCTAAGCAAGCTGTCCATAATATATAACAGACCGATCTCTTGTTTCTACTTCAGTAATGGCGATGGTGGTCTAGAAGTCAATAAACAAATGTGTATGAATTATTTCAATGTTTTTTTTTAAGTAAATACAACAGCTACAGTTTGGCTTAAAGAATATACAGCTTCCTTTCTCAAAGAGAATCAATTGCTCCACTGTTGATTATTAGAAATTCATTCCCCAATCCTTCTGATATTTACTGATAAGTATTATTAAAATAGGACATAATTTCATCTGAATATCTGGATTTTATCTTTCCCAAATGAAAATATTTTCTTTGGAACTGAGATATTTAACTTCAAAATAGCACCCAGATTTTATACACAGATGTGTGGATGGATAGATAGAAAGATAGATAGATAGATAGATAGATAGATAGATAGATACACATATATACACATATATACACACACACTTGCCATTAAACGTTTAAGAGCACTTATTACTTTGGTAAATAAATTATTGAAAAAAATTGCATCTCATGTATAACCTTTGACATTAAAGTGATTGTCTCTTATGATCTGCACCATCTTATCTATAGATTTATCACATAGATTTTATTATATCACCAAACTGAGAATCCTGTAGATAATGCCATTTCCAAACATTGCACAGTAACGCAAACCATCCTTCAATTATATTGTGCTATTTTCTAAAAGGGATACTCATAATTGTTTTTGAATTATTGTTTTCTTAGATGTTTAGTTTACTAAGTTATATTTATCTTCTTAAATCAATAAAATAGGATATGAGGCATTATTCCAATTATACAAATGAAAAATCAGGGACTTAAAGATTAAATAACCCAAAGCAAAACAGCTAATAAATAAGTGGGAGAGGCTAGAAAACTCAGCTATGTCTGACAGTAATGTCAATATTATTAAGTACTTTTGTATACCATTCTAAAAACAATAAGGGAGAAACAATCCTAATACATCTATAGTTAAGTGCTGATTATTCACTTACTGATTTGAGAGATTATTTCAAGTTTAAATTGACATTTTAGTTGCTTGTATAAACGCATGTTCACTGACACTGAAAGACCTTGACAAAACTTGAGGGTCTTAGAACCATACAACACTATCCATGCATTTCTTAAACCAGTGTTCACATGTGTAGGAGAGGGAAATGGCCCCAGAAGACAAGTAAAAACTTACAAAACCAGAAATATGTAAAACCAATGGCCTCAATGTGAGTTATATACTTGAGTGTCTTTGAGTTAAGTATGCTTCAGAGAATTTCGATTATTATGTTTTTCTATAGAGAAGGAAGACTTGAAAAATATATCTCATTAGTTATGGAACATACTGTGAGTAGGTAGACTTAAAGGTCAAAGTTCTCACACAAGAAGAATCCATTGATTTAATTCTAGAGTGAAGCAAGGATGCAATAATTTCAATTATTCCTGAAAAACTATAAGTAATTACCAAAACTAATTATATTGGTCTGGCCTGAGGTTAATGGCTGGCAAAGAGTGACACTTGGCTCTCTACAAAAGACAAACAAATACAGATGTTTGCTTGAACTCATTGTGAATAGATTTTATGAAAATCAAATTTAAGTTAATATGCATAAAGATCTGAGTCGGCACTTCAATGGATAATACATGAAATTTTAGGATCAGAGTATAGATATGTTATGGATTAGTAGGAAGCAAAATCACACTCACACAGAGTAAAAGGTAAACTTTCCAATTTAATTTTCTTGAAGTACAAATTCTTATCAGATGTAAAGTGGCAGCTTAGGGTAGAAAGCAGATGCAGCAATTTTCAGCAAAATTTATCTTGGTCCCAGAGTCTCTAACAAGAGGAACACAGAGGCTGGTGACATGGATTGTGCAAGGTGAGAGAAGTTCTTGCTATCAAACTGCCCCCTTTGACTCAAGTCTTGAATCACCAAATAGAAATAACTTACACCAATAACTGAAATATTTTTGTTTACAAAATTTTTTTATTAACCTTGGTTCTTGAATCAAATTCAGTATCAAAAAAGGAACATACTTTCCTAAAGGAAAAAAAAAGTACACTTTCCTTGAAGAGTATTCTTAACCCCAGCTTTCTGGTGTTCAAAAGAATCCCATTCCCCACCCTCTGGCTGATTTAATGGTCCTTTATCTGGAGATTGAAAGACAATTGGATTACACATGGAGCTGTAAGCCAGACAAAACAGAAAAATTAATTTTTCATTTCAAAAAGGCCTGGGTACCTGCTGATATTTTTAATTTATATCTGTTTACTTGGAATTTTTGCTATGCTTTAAAGTGAATGCTTCATAGTCCAATAGTTTGAGTGCTAGTTCTCTATTATCTACTAACTTTGATGGACCACAGGTTTTCTTTTTTTTAATATAATTTTTATTTTGTTATATATATTATATATTATATATATTATATTATATATTATATATATCACATATTATATATATTACATATATATCACATATATTATTATATATTTGTTATATATATCACCATACAGTACATCCCCAGTTTTTGATGCAATGTTCCATGATTCATTATTTGCATATAACACCCAGGGCACCATTCGTTATTTGCATATAACACCCAGGGCACCAATATGTGCCCTACTTAATACCCATCACCGGCCTATCCCAATCCCCCACCCCCCTCCCCTCCGAAACC
>NW_024423319.1:95951786-95999295 GCF_017311325.1 Ursus maritimus
TCCCCGGCCTATCCCAACCCCCCCCCCCCCTCCCCTCCGAAACCCTCAGTTTGTTTCCCAGAGTCCACAGTCTCTCATAGTTCATTCCCACTTCTGTTTACCCCCCTTCATTCTTCCCTTCCTTTTCCTACTGATCTTCCTATTTCTTATGTTCCATAAATGAGTGAAACCATATGATAGTTGTCTTTCTCTGCTTGACTTATTTCACTTAGCATAATCTCCTCCAGTCCCATCCATGTTGCTGCAAATGTGTAATCGTTCTTTCTGATGTCTGAGTAATATTCCATTGTATATATGGACCACATCTTCTTAATCCAGTCATCTGTTGAAGGGCATCTCGGCTCCTTCCACGATTTAGCTATTGTGGACAATGCTGCTATGAACATTGGGGTGCATATGGCCCTTCTCTTCACTACGTCTGTATCTTTGGGGGTAAATACCCAGTAGTGCAATGGTTGGTCATAGGGTAGCTCAATTTTTAACTTTTTTTAAGGGACTCTACACTGTTTTCCAGAGTGGTTGTACCAACTTGGTATTCCCACCAACAATGGAGGAACCCCTTTCTCCACATCCTTTCCACCAATTGTTGTTTCCTGCCTTGTCAATTAAATTTTTGCCATTTTAACTGGCTTACAGGTATTCAGTGTGGTTTTGATTTGAATTCTCCTGATGGCTAATGATTTTGAACATTTTTTCATGTGTCTGTTAGAAGCCATTTGTATGTCCTCATTGGAAAAGTGTCTGTTCATATCTTCTGTCCATTTTTTTGATTTGTTTATTTGTTTCTCATGTATTGAGTTTGAGAAGTTCTTTGTAGATCTTGATACTAGTCTTTTATCTGTAGTCACTGCAAATATCTTCTCCCATTCTGTGGGCGTCTCTTATTTTTTTTTTGACTGTTTCCTTGGCTGTGCAGAAGCTTTTGGATCTTGATGAAGTCCCACAAGTTCATTTTTTCTTTGTTTCTCTTGCCTTTGGAGATGTGTCATGAAAAAGGTTGCTGTAAATATGTCAAGAGGTTGCTGCCTCACGTTTCTCCTCTAGGATTTTGATGGATTCCCTTTTGTCCCAAGCACGAGGTCTTTCATCCATTTTGAGTTTATCTTTGTGTATGGTGTGAGAGAGTGGTCAAGTTTCATTCTTTTGCATGTAGCTGTCCAATTTTCCCAGCACCATTTATTGAAGAGACTGTCTTTTTTCCACCAGATGTTTTTTCCTGCTTTGTCAAAGATTAGTTGCCCAAAGAGCCGAGGGTCCATTTCTGGGTTCTCTATTCTGTTCCACTGGACTATGTGTCTGTTTTTGTGCCAGTCCCATGCTGTCTTTGTGATCACAGCTTATAGTATAGCTTGAAATCTGGCAATGTGATGCCCCCAGCTTTGTTTTTCCTTTTTTTTTTTTTTTTTTTTTTTGCAATCATGATTAAAATCTAACTTTATTTTTTTATAATCATATTTTTTTATTATATTATGTTAGTCACCATACAGTACAATTCCTTGGTGACCCGTGTCTCTTTTCTGGTTCCACAAATTCTATGGCTGTTTGTTCCAGTTCTTGAAAATGTCATTGGTATTTTGATTGGGATGGCATTGAAAGCGAGATTGGGCACTCTGGGTAGCATGGACATTTAATCCATGTTTATTCTTCCGATCCATGAGCATGGAATATTTTTCCATCTTTTGTGTCTTCTTCAATGTCTTTCAAGAGTGATTTGTAGTTTCTAGAATATAGATCCTTTACCTCTCTGGTTAAGTTAATTCCGAGATAACGTATGATTTTTGGTGCTATTGTAAATGGAATCGATTCCCTAATTTCTGTTTCTTCAGGATTGCAGTGGTTGAATTTAGGAGGGGTCCTCTCTGCCTCTTGGACACGAATGCTTGTTTCCTTTGCCAGATTAGGGAAGTTTTCAGCTACAATTTGTTCAAATATCTCTTCTAGACCTTTCTCTTTCTCCACCCCCTTGGGGATGTCGATGATTCTGACATAGGAACGTTTTATTAAGTCAGTAATCTCCCGTAATCTACATTCTTGAGATTGGATTTTTTTAAGGCAAGTTTCTATTTTAACTTTCTCTTCTACCATCCTGTCCTCCAATTCACTAATTCGTTCTTCTGCCTCATTTACCCCGGCCGTCAGAGCATCTAGTTTTGACTGCAGTTGATTCATAGCATTTTTAATTTCTGCCAGACTTGCTCTCATTTCTGCCCTTAGATATTCTATATTCTTGTTAATATTTTCATTAATAGTTTTTTCAAGCCTACACATCATCTTGAGCGTTGTTACTCTGAACTCCATTTCTGACAATTTGGTTATATCTGTATCCATCAGTTCTGTGGCAGAGGCCACAGACTCCTTATCTTTTCTTTGCTGGGGGGGATTTCTCCTCTTCGTCATTCTGATGAGGAGAGGTTGCAGGATTGCCCAGAGCCCAAATTATTGACCAGGACCCAGGCAGTGTGCTCTTGTTTTATAGGGACCTTAGGGATGTGGGCTTCTTGATTTTTCAGCCTGCCTTCTGTGCGAGGGGCCTGCCACACTGATATTCAGGCAACCCTGTTTGGGCAGAGTCTCCGTGTCCCCTGCGAGGGGGGATGGGGATGGGCACAATGTGAGCCCATATTTCCGGGCTTTTGTTCTCTGGCGGTTTTCTGTGACTCTTCTGAGAGTCAGAGCAGCAGTGGCCGTATCCTAGCCTCTGTCTTAGAGATCACAGACCGCTCTCCACTGAGCTCTCTTGGCCTCTTTAACTCTGTTTCTGTCAGTGCTGCTAAAAACCCTGTAGTGTCCCAGGATGTGCGCCCCACCGCCAGTGTCCCAACCCTCACTTCCAGGGCCTGCACGTCTCTGTCCTTTGTGCTTCTAACACCGTCAGCCGCCCCCAGTTCCTGCATGCTCGCTCCCGAGCTCCCTGTTTCAGTATGGTTCGCATGCGCTCTGGCGCGCCGTGCGCACTCCCGAGCTCTCAGTTTCAGTCTAGTTCGAGTGCGCGCTTGGGGGCTCCAGTTTTCAGTTTGGATGTGTGCGCGCGTGCTCCCGAGTTCCCGGTTTTAGTCTGGTTCCAGTGAGCGCTCCGCAGCTCTGGTTTTCAGTCTGGTCGCTCGGGTCGGCAAGTCCAGCTCGCTCCCCAGCGCAGGTGGCTACTGCTTCCCGGCGCCCGAACGCGGAGGCTCCCTCCCCCTTGCGTTTATCTTCCGATATCTGCGCGGATTCACTGCTCCCCGTTTCATACCTCAATATTCAGCGCTGGAGATGTTCATTTGTAGAGATCCAGATGCATCTTCCTGTGTCTCAGGCTGATTCCCTGAGTTTTCAGGATGGTCTTGTACATATCCAGCTCGACTTGGGCCCAGCTGAGAAAGGGTCTCCTACTCCTCCGCCATCTTTTCTCCTCCTTCGGACCACAGGTTTTCCATGATGAAAATTTGAAGAAATACAGGTACAGTGGGGGAGGACTGGCTGATTTTAACTATAATGAATACCTTAAAGTGAGATCATTATAAATTCAGAGTTTAAAATTCCCAGCTTGTGGTACCATTATCATTAGTCCCCAAAAGTTCTTAATCCAAAGACTTCAGATTAAGGATGCCTGGGTGCCTCAGCTGGTTAAGCCTCTGACTCAGTTTTGTTTCAGGCCTTGACCTCAGGATTGCGAGATGGAGCCCTGCCTCATGCTCTGCACTCAGCTCGGATACTGCTTGAGATTCTTTCCCTCTCCCTTTCCTTCCCCCTCGGCTCCTCCCCACACTCATGCGCATGTGTGTTCTCTCTCTCTCTCTCTCTCTCTCTCTCTCAAATAAATAAATTTTAAAAAGACTTCAGATAAACCAGGCAAAAATCACTTACAAAGTCTGCTTCCATGGATTATTGAACTACGATATAGATTGATTTCACAACCTCACCAAGTTTTTTATGGGAACAATATAGGGATAAAAATAAGACCCTGAAAAATAAGATGGTGCTATTTGGGAGGATTTGGAGCCCTCTGAGTAACTCAAACCTTACTTAGCCTCCCTTGATGATAGAAACATCGTCTTTGTCCCATGCGAGATGAAAATGTTCCAGGTTTTTAAGGAAATAGCTTTATTCAGATATACTTCCCATACCATAAAATCTACCCAGCCAAATTAGGTAATTTGGTGTGTGTACTCACAGATATGCACAAGATGTGCAACAAGCACCACAGTCAATTTTATAACAATTTCATCATCTCAAAAAGAAACCATGTATGAGGTATTTAAATGAATCAAGGGGCACATGGGTTGCTCAGACAGTTGAGTGTCTGACTCTTGGTTTTGGCTCAGGTCACAGTCTCAGGGTCCTAAGATCGAGCCCCACATCTGGCTCTGTGCTCCGTGTAGTCTGTTTAGGATTCTTTCCCTCTCCCTCTGCCCCTCCCCACTCCCCACTCCCAGTCTCTCTCTCTCTTTCTAAAAAAAAAAAAAAAAAGAACAAGAAGAAAAAGAAAAAGAAGCAATTAAATTAATCAAAATCTTAGAGACAGAAAGTAGAAGTTTTTGTTTGCAGCAGGGGAAAGGAAGGGAATAGCTGTTTTTCAATGGATATACAGATTCACTTTTGCAAGATGAAAAAGTTTTAGAGATCTGTTGCACATTGTGCATATAGTTGACACTACTGTACTGTACATTTAAAATGGTTAAAATGATAAATATTTATATGTTTCTTACTACAGCAAAAATTTTTAAAATGCATCCTTTAGCTATCACTCTTCTATTGACCTACCCCCACCCCAAGCCTTAAGCAACCACTAGTCTATTTTTTGTGTCTATAGTTTTGGATATTCCGGACATTTCATAGAAAAGGAATCATATGATATCTGGTCTATTGTGATGGGCTTCTTTCAGTTAACATAATATCTTGAAGGTCCATCTATGGGGTAGGATGTTTCAGTATTTTATTCCTGTTAATGGCTGAGTAATAGTTCATAGTATGCATATATGACATCTTGTTTATCCATTAATCAGTTTATTGATATTCATACCTCCAGTACAATGTTGAATAGAAGTGGCAACAGTAAGCATCATTTTCTTGTTCTGTTTTTAGTGGGAAAGCTTTCAGTGTTGTATCATCAATTGTGATGCTAGCTGTGGGTATTTCATAGGCACCCTTTGAAAGGCTGAGGAAGTTTGCTTCTATTCCTGATTTGATGAATGAGTTTTTGAGTTTTGTTTGTTTTAATCACGAAAGGGGTTTGGAATTTGTCAAATGCTTTTACTGCAACAATTAAGATAGTCATGGAGTGCCTGGCTGGCTCAGTCAGAAGAGCATGTAACTTTTGATCTCAGGGTCATGAGTTCAAGACCCACGATGGGTGTAGAGATTACTTAAATAAATAAACTTTTAAAAAAGAGATGTGTTTTGGGGTTTTTTTTTTGGTTTTGTTTTTGTGTGTTTTTAAATTTTTTTGTTTTGTTTATTTAAAGATTTTATTTATTTATTTGAGAGAGAGAGTGAGCAAAAGCATGGGGAGAGGTAGAGTCAGAAGGAGATGGAGAAGCAGACTCCCTGCTGAGTAGGGAGCCTGACACAGGGCTTTGTCCCAGGACCCTGGGATCATGACCTGAGCCGAAGGCAGACCTTTAACTGACTGAGCCACCCAGGTGCCCCTGTTTTTTTTAAAAAATTCTATTATTAAAGTGTGTGATTTCAATTAGTTTTTTTAAACTTTAATTGATTTTTGGATGTTGAGTCATCATTGCATTCTAGGATAAGTCCCACTTGTCGTAGTATATAATGCTCCATATATGATTCTATATTTGGTTAGCTCATATTTTGTTGAAGATATTTGCCTCCAAAATTCTAAAATATGTTGGTCTATAATTTTATTTTTTGGTGATAATTTGTCTCATTTTGGTGTCAGGGTTATACTGACCTCATGGAAAAAGTTGGAAACTGTTATCTTATTTTTTGAAAGAGTTTGTGAGGAATTGATCTTAATTCTACTTTAAATGTTTGGTAGAATTCAGCGAAGACATCAAGGCCTGGGCTTTTCTTTTTTGTAATTTTTCAATTATTAATAAAATATCTTTACTCGTTATAGAATGCTCAGATTGTTTATCCGTTCCTCAGTAAGTCTTGGTGGTTTATATCTTTTTTATTTTAATATTTTATTTAAATCCTAGTTAGTTAATATATAGTAAAATTGGTTACAGGTGAAGAATTTAGTGATTCATCACTCACATGTAACATCCAGTGCTCATCACAAGTGCCTTCCTTAATCCCCATCACCCATCCAGCCCATCCCATGCCCACCTCCCTCCATCAACCCTTGTGTTTATTCTGTATAGTTAAGAGTCTCTTATGGTTTGCCTCCCTCTCTTTTTTTTTTCTTCCTTCCCGTACGTTCATCTGTTTTCTTTCTTAAATTCCACTTACGAGTGAAATCATATGGTATTTGTCTCTGACTTATTTCACTTAGCATAAATACACTGTAGCTCTATTCATGTCATTGCAAATGGCAAGACTATTCTTTTTATGGCTGGGTAATATTCCATTGTATATGTATACCACTTCTTTACCCATTCATCAGTTGATGGACATTTGGGCCCTTTTCGTAATTTGACTATTGATAATGCTGCTAAAAACATCAGGGAGGATGTGCCCCTTCAAATCAGTATTTTTGTGTCCTTTGGGTAAATACCTAGTAGTGCAATTACTGGGTTGCAGGATAGTTCTATTTTTAACTTTTTGAGGAACCTCCATACTGTTTTCTAGAGTGGCTGCAGCAGGTTGCATTCCCACTAACGGTGTAAGAGGGTTCCCTATCACTGCATCCTCGTCAACACCTGTTGTTTCCTGTGTTGTTAATTTAGCCATTCTGACAGCTGTGAGGTGGTATCTCATTGTGATTTTGGTTTGTATTTCCCTGATCTTGAATGATGCTGAGCAACTTTTCATGTGTCTGTTAGCCATCTGGATGTCTTTGAAAAAATGTCTGTTCATGTCTTCTGCCCATTTCTTAACTGGATTATTTGTCTTTTGGGTGTTGAGTTTGATAGTTCTTGATATACTTTCAACACTAACCCTTTATCAGTTGTGTCATTTGCAAATGGCTTCTCCGGTTCTGTAGGTTGCCTTTCAGTTTTGTTGATTGTTTCCTTTGCTGTGCAGAAGCTTTTTATTTTGATGACGTCCCAATAGTTCATTTTTGCTTTTGTTTCCCTTGCCTCCAGCAACGTGTCTAGTAAGAAGTTGCTAGGGCCAAAGTCAGAGAGGTAGCTGCCTATGTTCTCCTCTAGGATTTTGATGGCCTCTTGTCTCACATTTAGATCTTTCATACATTTTGAATTTATTTTTGTGTATGGTGTAAGAAAGTGGTCCAGTTTCATTCTTCTGCATGTTGCTGTGTAGTTTTCCCAGCACCATTTATTGAAGAGACTTTTTTCCATTGGCTATTATTTCCTGCTTTATCAAAGATTAGTTGACCACATAGTTGAAGGTCCATTTCCAGGTTTTGTACTGTGTCACATTCATCTATGTGTCTGTTTTTGTGCCAGTACCATACTTTGCAATATAGCTTGAAGGTAGTTTGCATCTTTCTATGCATTTGTCCACTTAACCAAAGTTATATAATTTTTGACATCAAATTGTCCATGGTATTACTTTATAGTCATTTATTTTCCTATTAGGTGAGTACTAATGCTCCCATAGCATATCTGACTCTAGAAGCTTTACTTTCGTTCTTTTTTTTCTTGGTCAGTCTAGCTAATATTTCACAGTTTTGTGGATGTTTAAAAAAAAAACAGCTTCTGGTTTCATTGATTTTTCTCAATGTGGAATTTAAGAAACAAAACAAACAAGCATAGAGAAGAAAGAGAGAGAGGCAAACCAAGAAACCAAGAACAAACTCATGTTTACCAGAGGGGAGGAAGGTGGGGGGATGGGTTAAATAGATGATGGGGATTAAGGAGTTAACTTGTTGTGATGAAGAAAGGCTGATGTACAGAAGTGCTGAATCACTACATTGTACACCTGAAATTAATTTTACATAGTATCTTAACTAACTGGAACTTAAATAAAAACTTTAAAAAACTTTATTATTTCCTTCCTTCTGATTACTTATATTTAGTTTGTTCTTTATTTTCTATTGTCTTAAGGCAGAAGTTTAGGTTATTAATTTGAGATATTTCTTCCTTTTTAATGTAGGCATTTATAACTATAAATTTTCCTCTCAACATTACTTTAGCAGCGTCCCATAAATTTTGGTATGTTGTGAATTTATTTTCATTCACCTAAAAGTATTTTATAATATCTCTTTTGATCTTTATTTTTATTTATTTATTTATTTATTTATTTATTTATTTATTTATTTTAAGTAAGATTTACACCCAATGTGGGGCTTGAACTCATGACCCTGAGATCAAGAGTTGTATGCTTTACCAGCTGAGCCAGCCAGCACTCCTCTTTTGATTCCTTTTTAATCCATTTTTCAGGAAAGTGATTTTCAGTATCCACATATTTTTGAGTTTCTCAAATCTGTTATTGATTTCTATTTTCATTGCATTGTGGTTGTAGAAAATGCTTGATATGATTTCAATCCTTTTACATTTATTAAGCCCTATTTTGTGTCTTAGTATATGATCTGTCTTAGAGAATGTTTCTTTGCACTTGAGAAGAATATATACTCTGTTCTTGGGTGGAATGTTCTGGAGTTGTTTTTAAGGTGTCGCTGGATTACAGTGTTATCCAAGTCATTAATTTTCTTGTATATCTTCTACATGGTTGTTCCCTCACATTACTGAATGGGTGTGTTGAAGTTTCAACTATTGCTGAATTGTCTATTCTTTCATTTCTGCCAATCTTTTTCTCATCTATTTGGTAGTGGGTTATTAGAAGCACATGTGTTTATGATTATTGTACCTTCCTGATGGATTAACCCTTTTATCATTATAAAGTTAATCACTTTACCTCAAGTAACATTCTATGTGTATTTTGTTTGATATGTGTATTGCTACTATATTTCTCTTGTGATTGCTACTTGCATGGTATATACTGGTTCCAGAAACCAAATTGGCCTATCAGCCATTGTACTATTTTTTTAGTAGTAGAATGTGTAAGATGAAATAATTTGTTCTTTCAAGAAGAAATCTCAACATGCCCTAGACCAATGAACCCTCTCAAACTTTACTGATATGCCAGGAACTTGAATCCTCATGAAGCTTATCTTCTACCCTCTGGAGGGTATGTGACTTGTAAACACCTCCAAAGTATTTGCCACTTCTTGATAATCTGGTCCAATTAACATGATATCATTGATATAGTGGACTAATATGATATTTTGCAGCATGTCCAGAAGATCCACTTCTATTCTGTTTATAAAAGAATTTATGGGAGCCTCTATGCCAGGTAAATATGCTCTTTCTGACAAGGATGGAAGAGAATCCATTCTCAAGATTAATAGCCACATGTATCAAGACTATATTAATCTGCTTTAGCGAGAATAATATACCTGTATTAACAGCTGTAATGGGGGCTAATACTTGGTTGAATTTGTTGTTTCACTAACACATCATCCAGAATTTGTCTAGATGTTGAGCATCCAGACTGGTGAATTAATGGAAATATGATGGGAACCACAACCACTGCAACCTTTAGGTATATATAATTGGCACAGATCACTTGCATTCCCCCTGGATGTTTATCTATATGCAGATATATAAGCATATATCTCTATCTATTTTACTACCTCAGAGGGGCAGAGGGTAGTAGAGGATGTTTCCAAGGTACCTAAGTCTTACTGCTCATGGAGAGAAAAAAAAAAACTAATATGGGATTTATGCCAATCCCCAAGTATGTCCACTTAAATTATAAATGTGGGGGATAGGGAAATAACAAACGGTTGGGTACTTGAGCCCATTGAACTTTCTAAGCCTTACTGGGACAGACCTCCAGATATTACCTGGTCTCTATATACTCCTGTTCCAACAGCTGTGGCATAATGATGTATCAGGTCTCCAAGTATAAATAAAAACTCAGACTTCATGTCTAAGAGTACTTTAATCATTTGAAAATTTCCCTTTTCCCAGGGTGCAATTACGTAAATAGGTCGATATAGGTCTTTGGGGGAATGGACTAGGAACATAATTACCATATTCCCCTGTTATAGAATCTTTTCTCCTGGGGAACCAGATTCTCCTTCAGTCAGTGGGTTTCTGGTCTAAAAACTGGTGCTGATTCAGGAAGTAGGCAAGGGATTATGACCTTTATTGTGGTGGCTTTTCTGTCTCTTGATTATCCATCTTTTGTTTCTTCTAGTTTTATAAATTGATCAATGACCTTATTGGCCACTCATCCACAAACCTCTGTATGTCAAGGCCCCCTTGCTGTCATGCTGACTTCACTATTTATTATAATAACTGTGCCAACTTTGCCTCCAATGTTTAAGCACAGTGTCATGGTCTCTTATTTTGGAAACTATCATTCTCATTGTTATCAGGTAGCTCATTTCGGTAAAAGAGTCTTCTGGCATCAGCCTTGGCTGATTGAAGATAGCCACCACTGAACTGATACAGTGATACAATTGCCCCTTTTACTAGAGCATTCCTTGCTGCTCTGGTAAACAGAAAATTATCTGGGCTCCCCATCTGACAAAATTATCTGGTGATTTTCCATCCTTATATAACATACCACTCTAGCATATCCTCTTCTCATAGACTTTTGTTAGGTTCTTCCACTCTCTGTCACAGCAGTTCTAGCATTTCTACTTTACTCGCTGTGACCCAAGTGAACTTCTCTAAACTTCTAAGAGTCATGTTAATAGCAAGTCAGTACCTTTTCCAGGGTCCTCTCTAGGGAGTTAAATTCTGTACTCTGGGAATATGTTCTTTCTTATTTAAGTTTATGTCCAGCCCTCCTATCCCCTTCATCCAGTACATTCGAATCCAGTTCAAGAAATACTTTTCTGGCTCTTGTTGGTATATAGTGACTAGACCATGCAGCCATGCAACTCCTTTTGGATAGAATCTCCTTCTTTTCTCAGGAAGTCCTACATTTCTCTGGCCAGGTGATAATGGAACTTCACTCCAGTTTTTGATCTAATGATCAGGATGAGTGGTAGAAATATATTCTGAAGGAGATAGCATTTGCTTATAAGGTAGAAGCCTCTGTATCATCTTCAGAAAAAGGGTAAGTTGTGGACTTCAATAGGAAAGAGTGGGTCTCTTCTGAAAGTCCAGTGGATTCCAGGGACCAGGGAGATTCAAGATTTTCAAGTGCATCAGTTTAGATGTCTCCCATATCATACTCATGGTCCAACTCTTCCCAATAAGGGAACTGACCTGCTGTAGCAGACCTTCTTGGGATGAGAAGTCAAATAAATCTTAAGCTCTGCTACTCTTGGCCCTGGGCTTGGTCCTCAACTTGTTCTTTCCTTTTCTAGCAGGGAATTCAATAGTTTTTAGTGCTACTAATGAGGCTTTTTTGGTTTCACACTTGCTCTTCAACTATGATTAATTACTCTCAGCCTTTCATTGTGTCTCTTCCAAGTATTTATTGCCTCCAGAAACAGCCATCTAATTCTATTATTCTTATAACTACTAGCTCTTTTTTACTTATCATATGCCTGATACATTACCCCAGCCAGTGCACGCCCTTCCATGGTACACCATTCCAGGTCACCATGGCTGAAAGTTTTAACCATTGGAATGCCACCAGGTGCCAGGTGTTATTAGGGCTCCATCTTCCACCAGCGAGGGAGTTCTCATTGCTAGCTGAGCCACAGGTGATCATTTTAAAGTATGACCTTAGAATTTGCTTTCTGGCAACAAACCAGGCACCAACTGTTGCAGTTCAAATCCCCTTGAAAGGAGACTCTGAGATGGAGATTACCACTCAGGAATTATTCTTAATATCATCACTTGTGGAGGGCTGAAGTAAGTAGTATTTAGCAAAGAGAAAAGATGGTCTGTGACGCAGTCACAACAAAGGACTCGGCCAATTTCACAAGGAGCTCCGAGGTTGGGACAGATCCTGCAGAAGAGTCCCAAGGTGGGAAAGGAAACCAGGCTTTTAGATTTCTGAATTGACCAGTCACTGGATATGCGTGTGACCTCACAAGACAACACTCCTCAGTTGAGGGCAATAATAAGCAGATGGACTCACCCGCAAGCTATTAACTAGTAATATTCCCGAAAGCTGGGGAATGAGTGCTTCAGTCCTGAAGATGAAGGATCTTGTGGCACCACCCGGTATCCACTATAATACATGGGCATGATTGTTATATTTTTCTGGCAAGTTTTTGTTCTTAAGGGTGATTGTAGGTATACCTTCACCAGCTTTTTGGGTTAGTAATATGTTATAATGTCTTTAGTCTATCTTTATACGTAAAAACTTCCCATTCTCTGGGTTTGTGTGTCTTTTAAACAACATACCTTAAGAAATGATGTATGTGATGCTCCTTAAAAACTAAGAATTTTCTCGTCTTCTCATTTCATGGAATCTCACCCATCTCTCATAGTGACACTATGTTAATATTTTATAAATTTTAAGGCTTTTTTATGGATATACTGTCTTCTCTTTGGTATGTATCTTTGTATTTCTTTATGTGTAAATAGCCACATTAATCAAGATGTTTGTTCAAAATTACTGCCTTATATCTTGCAGTATAACCTTATTATTTGAATAATTAAAAATCTGTTTTGTTTTATGTGGGATTTTTGGTGGCAAATTTTCTGTGGTCTTGTGATTCCTAAAAATATTTTAATTATGATCTCACGTTTTAATGATAATGTCATTGAAAATTACAGATTTCAGGTTCAAATTCTCCATCCTCCAAATCACTAAAACTCAACTCTGTAAAGCTGCACTGCAGCAGACTCTCAGCCTAGGGTATGTGATAGTCTAGAGAGGCCAAAGAAAAAACCAGGAGACAGTGATCAAACCTAGGTTTATTGGTGAAACTTACATCCAGGGAGTCCAGGAGCAGCAAACTAGACAAAGCATCTCCTCTTGGGATTTAGGGGCAGCAAATTTTTATATCACAGCAACTGTCAGGTGGCCCTTCCCCACCTTGCATGGCCGGTGTTGGGATCAACATCTACCACCTGAACACTGTTACAGGGGAGACGCTCTGGGTTGGCCACCTGCAGAGCCTCTGACTTTGAACACTGAACAATACATGTTGCTGCACATTCTGCTTGATGGAAATAGTGAGGGAAGACAGGATCTCTACGTTTTCAAGGTAGTGGTTAACAGAGGCATGTGGGGGAGGCTTGCACAAACTAGCTATCCAGCATGTACCATACAGACCCTTATTTCATTTTGAAAGTACTTTAGTTGAGGAGTTTAACGGGTGTACAATCTATTCTTTCTCACTAAAAATTCTTCACAAATTTTTCTTTGTCTAGGGTATTCTTAAATTTTAGTAAATTTTTTCTTTATAATCTTTATCACTCAATGGATTTTTTCAGTCTGACATTTTTTGAGCCTATAAATTTATTTCAGAATTATATTTTATGAAACATATATCCACTCTTTTTTCAAATATATTTATTGCTCCATTTTTTGGTATTTTTTTTAAAGATTTATTTATTTATTTTAGAGAGAGAGAGATGGAGAGAAACAGAGAGCAGGGTGCAGGGGTGGAAGAAGGAGAGAATCTCAACACCACACTGAGCATGGAGTGCCACGTGGGGCTTGATCTCACGACCCTGAGACCATAACTGGAGCCGAAACCAGGAGTCGGACGTTCAACCGACTGAGCCACCCAGGCACCCATTTTTTGTTTTTTTTGTTTTTTTTTAAATTTACCCATTATTCCTATTATCATTCCTATTATTGGATTTTTGAATTTCCACTTCTATCTTCCATATGTGTTTTAAGTTTTCTTTTATAATTTTTATTCTCTTATACTCTTTTCTTCCATGGGAGTTTCTCAACCTGGTTTTTAAATGACAGATGTTTCCTAAGCTGTGTACATTCTATCATTCATCTTGTGTCATCTATTATATTTCATATTAGCATTTTACCTGTGTTCTCTTATTACAAGTTTTTATTCTCTCATATTGCTCATCTATTGCCTTATTTCTTTTACTACATGTATCTTGCTTATTTAGAAAGTTTAATCTATCTGTACCCATTTTGCAGTTATTTTTCTTTGAATATAATTTTACTGTGTGGGTGTCTTGTTGTTTGGGATTGTGAACTAATGTTTCTGTTGGGTGTATCAACCACTCTTTCTGATAAATTGTGTAGATGAAGTACTGAAGGACCTCCAGCTGCAGAGAATTCAGTGTGAATGGAAGGATTGGATAAGTCTGAGGCACCAGAAAATTCCTCTTAATCATTCCTCACACTTTAAAGAAATTCATCATCTCTAACCTTTACCTCAAACCCTTAATGAGAACCAGCACTGGAAGGTTACCATCTCCCTATAGTATAAAACACTGAATAGTTGGGGTAGAAAACTAGATTAGCATGAAAATTATAAATACATACTTATTCTTTAACATTAGCATAAACTTCTGATTTATTTTACCAAAGATTCTGAATTTTACTGGAAATAAGATGGCCACAGATGCAGGATACTTAGCAAAGCTGTTTTTGGCTTCCAGGGGACCTGAGAAGATACACGGTTTACAGTGACAAGATTGTGCAAAATAGTGTTTCACCAGACCTGGTAAGATCAATTATTATTTTTATATTGCCTTTTTATATTTAGCATGTGGATCTCCATTCAGGGAGGACTCACATGATGAAAACAAAATGTTTGTTAATAAGTGCTGGGCTTGGGGCGCCTGGGTGGCGCAGTCATTAAGCGTCTGCCTTCGGCTCAGGGCGTGATCCCGGCGTTATGGGATCGAGCCCCACATCAGGCTCCTCTGCTATGAGCCTGCTTCTTCCTCTCCCACTCCCCCTGCTTCTGTTCCCTCTCTCGCTGGCTGTCTCTATCTCTTCAAAAAAATAAAAAAATCTTTAAAAAAAAATAAGTGCTGGGCTTTTCCAGTTTTGGATGGAATTCAGCATCAACAAGGGAACATTTTTTATGTGGGAAAACTATTAGAATCTGTACTTATATGTCCCTGAACAATATTTTGCCTCCGGAATGCCATGACTATTGAATGGTCATTACCCCTCAGCAGTAGTTACTCAAAATTTTAGGTATTTGAGATATTCTTAAAGTAATAAGGTATTTTTAAGTTGATCTTTAAGAATCTGTATTTTAAAATGGTGAGTTGAATGCCATTATCATCAGTAAAATAATTAAGTAGCCTGATCTCTTATTTATTTACTGAAAAAAATTAAAATCTTCTTTAAAAGCTACTCTTAATTAATTGTAAGAAATCATATTACTTATGTGGAATGGTAATCACTTACTGATGGAAATATTTATTATCCAGCATTAAAATATGAAGTGTGGTTCATTTAAAAAATCATCAGCTTCAAAAATTACCTTTGTAGTATAGTAGGAATTAGGTTGTTTGTTTATATTATTTTAAAACAATTACGTGAAAATTTTATATACAAAGGCTTTAAAATGATCACTATGCAGAACTTTCCCCTCAGTTCAACAGAAATTCTATTCTCAAAATTTTTGTGAAATTTCTCTTTTGGACATACTGAGAGGAGCCAGCAATACATTCTTTGGAAGGTGCTCAGTGGTTACTAACTCTCATTTCCTGAAATGAATCTGATTCATAGAAATAAACTAAGGTTATGCAAAACTTTACCTCTTGAAAATGTGAATGACAAAGCTAGCACATGCCACCGATTTGTAAGATATTTCCAAGGAATTAACTCCTTTGTTGAAATATTTTTTTTTTCCTTAGAAGGTGTACAGAGCCTTCAAAGATTGCCTCTTTGAAATACTGAACTTATGTTATATAAAAACATGGGTGTATATCTATATACATGTATACATATGTGTGTGGATATATATGTGTATATATATATCCTGTCTTTATGATTATACTTAATATACTGCCAGAATGAAAAAAAATAAGAAAAAGTATGATTGTTTATTTGCTTTTTTCTGTTCTGTTTTTTCCTCTTTGATGATCAGAATTACCCAAATGATCTATTTGGATTTATTCTATTTTTCATTAAACCTGGTCCATTTTGCCCGTGGCAAACAAAACACAGGTATCAGAGTAATTATTCTATTATTATATTAAGAAAATTGAAAGAGTGTATCATTCATTTCATTGATACTGAAATAAATCAGTTGTTTAAAAATTTTTTAAGTTATTTCAAGAATTTAAATTACTTGACATTGAGGAAGAAGCTATTTAAACAAAGTAGAATTTCATAAGTAACCTTTACAAAATATCCTTAATACAATTGATTATTAAGAAAATAATATATTTCTTTTACAAAGCTTTTAATAAAATATTGATTGCTTGTACAGAAAAAAAGATCTATTATTTAATTACAAAAAAAGCAGTACTTCCAAGACAATAAGGAATGTAACTCTTCATTGAGCACATTAAATCACTTTATATACTGGAGATTGAGACCAGATGCCTTTTATGATCTTAAATTATGCAATTATCATTATGTGTTTCCATATTTTGTGAGCAACAGACCCAAGAATTTCCTGAATTGAATGAATTACATTTTCAATTAGGTATTGTTGACTGAAAAAATAGCCAACCTCAAAGTAGGTTAGTAAATGCTTTATTTGTTGTCTTACCGAGGGCTAATAGTCTGGGAGACAGTATTTCAGATTGCTCTGAAAGAGCTGCTCTGAAGCTGAGTTCACGGGGGATTATATTGAAAAGGGGAAAGAGGTATGCGTGCTTGGAAGCAGTTCTCCAAGGTATAATTGAGAATTACAAGGTATGATTTATTGTAAAAACTGAGGTGTATTGATTTCCACATAGACACGTGAAAGACCGTTAGGTCATCTTAATACATTATGTTTCTATCGTATCTGATTGTTCAAAAATATTGACTGCATGCTTCTACTTAACTGGTTTTCTGGCTTTTCTTGTTTTGAGTTTCTTTTTGAGGTCACTTGAGCAGTAACAAGAGGCTGACATCAGTCACTTTCTGCAGTTTTAGTGCACATTTCCTCCTTTTGGTCAAATCGTCACCTATGGGAGACAATGGTGACCAAGTATCACTTTGTCCCATAGCACTAGGAAGGCTCATTCCTAGTTGTTCTGATGTATGTGAGACAAGAATGTCCTGAAAAGGATAGCCATCTCTAAATTTCTAAATTTGCTCAAGTTGAGGATTTTATAGCCTGAGATGTTTCACTGTGTCTAGGTATAAATCGTCAACCTTTTATAGAGAATTATATATGTTATTTATAGCATCTACAAGTTTTACTGTTGTTAACTTCATGTCTGTCTGTGTAGACCATCACGTACAAAAGGCTAACAATTTGTATAGACATCATGTTAACAGTAAAAAGGCTAATATCATAGCTAGAAATATTAGAATATATTTAAACCAAGAATTTCAGAACTAATTTCCCCGATATTGGGTGTTGGGTCACTTCAGGCAGATAATTGTTTTGATTAGCTTATTCTGAGCATAACGGAGCCCTCTGACTTAATCTGCCATAACTGAGTTATCCATACTAATCCATCCCATATCTGGAATAACTTTTCATTGAAAAGTCCTTGTGGTATGGTTACAAATTAACATTCTATCCTTTTGACAAGATTTTTTATGTTTAGTAAAATATCACAGATCAACATTGTTCCCTAGTAGCTGGACCTTAGGTAATAAGTCTGCTCCATATCTCAGGAACCAGTCTTAGTCTTGAGAATAGGTTAGTTCAGTTAAACAGTTGTCTCATTTTAGCAGGTGGTCCTGCAGGTGGGCTCTCAAAGTTCAGGAAATTAATAAGAGGCATTTCTTATGGAAACAAAAGAAAAACACAGGTTAAGTTGCAGCAAATTAGAAACCTAGTGTCTGCATTCTGAATACTGCCAGTGAGATCACTCGACGTCAGGCTCGAAGTATCTTCAGATGGAGTGAGGGCAAACAGTGGCAATCTGACAGATTTTTCTGGCCTGCAGTTTGAATGTCTCTGGTGATTTTTCTGAGTGGCCCAAACAGCAATAGCCATGTATACATGGGCCATTATGGCAGTTTCTCTGAAGTTGACCTCAAGTTGTCCAGCTTCAGTTTGCAGGGCTTCAGGAAAAAAAGGGCAGTTATTGTTTGCAATGATTCCAAGTCAAAGGAATGAGAGGGCTGGATGGGTGAAATAGGTGATGGGGAATAAGAAGAGCACTTGTCATGGTGAGCACAGGGTGATGCATGGAAGTTTTGAATCACTAAATTGTACACTCGAAACTAATATAACACTGTATGTTAACTAATTGGAATTAAAATAAATACTTTTTTTAAAGATTTTATTTATTTATTTATTTATTTATTTATTTATTTATTTATTTGACACAGAGAGAGAGAGACAGTGAGAGAGGGAACACAAGCAGGGGGAGTGGGAGAGGGAGAAGCAGGCTCCCCGCTGAGCAGGGAGCCCGATGTGAGGCTCCATCCCAGGACCCTGGGATCATGACCTGAGCTGAAGGCAGATGTTTAATTGACTTTGCCACCTAGGTGCCCCTAAAATAAAAACTTTTTTTAAAAGTGCAAATTATAAAAATGAAGAAAAAAGAATGGGTTTAAGTTGGAAATCTTAGTCTGGAGAGTCATATCCATGTACCCAAGGAAATTAGAAGAATTCGGGACCCAGACCCATATTGTAGGCAAAAAATAAACATTCAGAGAGAGTTATTCAGAACGAGATGTGTTACTGAAGCATAATTTTTCTCTGTAAAATCACCCTCATTTCTACCAAAGATACCTAAATTAAGACTAATTTGTTTAAAAATAAGTGCAGTTTCAAAAAACTTGGCTTGATTACTTACTAAGTGCAGCAAGAATAGCGATTAACTACATTGGTTCTTTTTAAAATCGATTTTGCTAGAACTTATCTTGGGGAATATCAGATTAAACTTTTAATAGCCCCCAGAAGTTAAGAAGAGAAGCTAAATAGTTGCCATTAGACTCATCTGTAACACCTATTGATTTGGCTTACTTCCTCTCTTTCTCAAGATTCCCAAAATATTCTGAGGTTACTAAGCCTGCCAGGAAGTGACCTTCCTTACTCACCTGGTGAGGGTCTTAAGATCCTTGTAAGGAAGGTACCAGGCCAATTTTTTCCAAGGGGCTTTAGTGGCTCTATGATGTCAACCTTAGTTCCTTAAAACTGTGTGGTCATAGGGACACCTGGGTGGCTCAGTCGGTTAAGCCCCATGTTACTAATTCTCGCTGTGTTTGAGTCACGTGTTCCCACTAGTTCCAGTTCTTAGTTTAGCTTTATGAACATAAGAGTGTTAGAAATCCATATGTGGGGGCTCCTGGGTGGCACAGCGGTTAAGCGTCTGCCTTCGGCTCAGGGCGTGATCCCAGCATTATGGGATCGAGCCCCACATCAGGCTCCTCCGCCATGAGCCTGCTTCTTCCTCTCCCACTCCCCCTGCTTGTGTTCCCTCTCTCGCTGGCTGTCTCTATCTCTGTCAAATAAATAAATAAAATCTTTAAAAAAAAAAAAAAAAGAAATCCATATGTGTCTCCTCCAGTCCCGTCCATGCTAAGTGAAATAAGTCAAGCAGAGAAAGACAATTATCATATGGTTTCACTCATTTATGGAACATAAGAATAGGAAGATTGGTAGGAGAAGAAAGGGAAGAAGAAAGGGGGGGGTAAACAGAAGGTGGAAGGAACCATGAGAGACTATGGATTCCGGGAAATAAACTGAGGGCTTTGGGGGTGGGGGAATGGGATAGGCTGGTCATGGGTATTAAGGAGGGCATGTATTGCATGGTGCACTGGGTGTTATATGCAAGTAATAAATCATGGAACTTAAAAAAAATTAATTAAAAAAAAGAAATCCATATGTGTCAAAAGTCCTTTCCGTTAATCTCTGTAAAGCTGAAACATATTTGCAAGAGGTTCAGAGTCAAACTGTAAAAACTGTAAAAACTGTCAAACTGTAAATGACACACACAAAAAAAAAACTCAAAAATGACCATGGTTAAAGATGCAATGAGAGTTCATCATAATGCAGTTTACAAGGAGATACTTCATGACATACAATACCTCAGTAATTAGAATTCAAGTGATGACATTATACCAGGACATATCAGAACTTGAGGAATTTCATATAATTTCTGGAGCAGTTATATTAATAGCGTTTACCCATACAACATAACCTAAAAAGGTTTATTGTCACTTATCTGACAACGCTTCCATGTAATTTGACGTACCATGTAAACGAGTCAAAAAGACTTCATTTAGAATTTGAAGTTTGGAAAATTTGTCAAAAATATTTTTTAAATATTAAAAAAAATTTAATAGCACATGCCTAAATAGAATTACAGATAATTTCATAGTTAATAATTGCATAGTTAATCTTATCACCAAGGTGATAAAAGATTCTAAAGGCGAATAGAGGTTACACAGTTGTTACCAAAATTAGCTCTTTGAAACATTGAGAAAATTAAGATATCAAAGATCTGATAAAAACAAAGCATGGAAACTTTATGTTTGTAGGTAGATTACATTAAAGTTAAAGAAAAACCTTTGTTTACAATTTTGTGTTAAAGTAGACCAATAATCTAAGAAAATCTCCATTTTGGTGGAGGAAAAAAACAAATTCCAATCTTGTATCACTGTACTTTTGATACTAAAACTTACTCATTCCAGTCTTAGTCAGTCCTGACCATGCATAAAGTTCTTTTCCAAAGATTCCTTTCTCACAAATTTTCTGCAACAGTTTTACATTTAGATTTTGTCCCAAGTTCTCTCTCTCTAAACAACTAGTCTCATTTTAGCACAAAATTGTTTACTTTACTGTCAATAAAAATATGTTCTCATTCTTTTTTAAAAAATTATTTATTTTTAAATTGCAAAGCAATTAACATACAGTGTTAGTTTCAGGTGTACAATATAGCGATCCAACAATTCTATGCATTACTCAGTGCTCATCAGGGTAAGTGTATTCCTTAATCCCTATCACCTCTGTAACCCACCCACCTCCCCGCTGGTAACAATCAGTTTGCTCTCTAGAATTAAGTCAGTTTTTATTTGTCTCTTTGGTAATTTGTTCATTTGTTTTGTTTCTTAAATTCCACATAAGAGTGAAATCATATGGTGTTTGTCTTTCTCTGACTTATTTCACTTAGCATTATACCCTCTAGATCTAAAGTGTATTCCCATTCTTCATACCCCCCCCTTTTAAGCGAACACACATACCTTACTTTCCTTGCATATGATTGTTTCCCTTATTATTTCCAGTAGTGTCAGTTACCTTTATTAGAATGCTTAACTCTTAGAAACTGTAATTTTTAGTGAAAATGGAGTAGTAAGCAATTATGAACTGTTACTTCAGGATTTGTTAGATTGAAAATTCATGGTTATATTTCATAATTTTTAGAAAATATGATTCTTCACAGTACAGTCTTTCAATAGAGCACAAATTGTGTTTATTAACTGGCTCAAATATTTTTAATTTCTCTGTAATAGGAAGCCAAAAGTAGATTAAACCTGTGTTTAGTAACTATGTTTCAGTATTTTTTCTTATTTGGAAAGGATCTAGATATTCAGTGACTATCCATCATGTAATTTATCTTAGCAAAACTCTAAGGTTTTAAGTAACCAAAAAGAAAAGATTTGGGAAAACTATTTAAGTAGACACAAATATTGCTAAAAATTCATAAACTGTAATTTTCTGTTTACCTCACTTGTTCTTAATAATTATGATAGTCATGAAAATTTCTTGACATTAAACAGCTAACCATCATCTTTAAGTTGTCTTTTTTGCTGACAAATTATGTAACAGAGTTAACCTAAGCTTATTTGACTTTAGTAAACGTAGGTAGAACAAAAGTATTAGTTTTATTGCTGACAGTTCTAAAACGCACCTGTTTTAATTAAACTAACACATTTCAGTTAGCCTTATTAAAGATTAATCTTAGATCATGTGAACTTGGAACTTATTTGGGCTAGTGCTATTGTATTTTGAGATTCATATAAGTTCTTAATTTTCTTTAAGCCAGTTCAATAGAGCTCTTTAACGAATTAATTTTGGCAAAACCATCTGGCAGTGGAAAATAACACATATCTACAATAGGTGCTGATGGACACAAACAAAAACCTTATAATCATTGTTTAAAATTTTTAGCCATGAGACCGGTGTGATAATGCAGAACTCTCTAGTTTATAAAAGAGAAGCTGGATCCAGATTGATTTTCTGGCAGATAGAATAATTTAAGGTCACCTGTTCAGATGGCTAAACCTTTCTTCTGTTAACATTTGTGGAGAGGACACTTAAGATTTGTATTTATCCTTGGCAAGTAACCTTACAGAAGCTGTGGGCTAGATTTTGGGCAAGGGTGCTTCTAGAGCCATTTGTATTTTTTAAAAAGGTTTCTTTTTCCTTGTTTTCCCTTCAGTTTTAGGAAAAGGAAATGCTCTAGATAAGCATTCCCAGAGAGGTTATAAGACTTTAGAGATAAATAGGGAGTTATGGAGATTGGTGAAAAGGACAGATTGAAGGACTTTGAATTGTTTCTGGGGCCGTATTTCTAGTTTTGCAAAGATCTGTAAGATAAGGACAGTTGCTTTTGATCCTTCAAGGAATTGGATTGCAACTTAAATGATATTCTAGGTTGATCTATCCATCAAGCCTCCTCTGGGTTTGCTTCTTCCCCTCTGGGTACATAGTTCTAATTTTAACTTAGGGGAGAAGGCCTTAAAAAAAATTCCTATCAGGCTCTGAATACCTGCTTCAATCTGGCCAACTCTTGATGATGGAGCCCTAATTGCCTTAGCATGGTGAGGAGATAGAGGCTTTGATTTTAATGCCTAGTTCCCTGGTAGCTCATTTAAAGAATAAGGAGACGGAGCAGTTAGAAGTACTTCAGGAGTTGCTCATTTTGAGCTCAAATTAGTCACTATTTCAGAAAGTTTCTTAATAGTTACGTAGATAGTATCTTGTCAGTGTTCTCTTGGAAGCTTCCAAATACCAATCAAACTATGCATCTCACTTGGTTGTTTAGTTAAATAGCTGGCTCTCTTGAGTTGGGTGTGCAGTTAAACTAATTAGATATTTCAAAGGATCCTCCTTTAGGCCACTTGAGTGTTAAAATTATCCCTAGTATAATTTTCCATTTATTTATGAACTTGAAAGTTGTACGATTCATGTGCATTAAAGATGAATCCAGCTAGGGTCTTGGAAGCTGATTCTCCATCCCATTTCTCCTATCGTGATGGTTTTATCTCCCATCCTAGTGGGTTTGGATGCTCAGCACTACCTAAGGGGTTTTAGTTGTCAACCCATGTGCTGATGAGAGGGATCCCATTCCTTCAGGTATCAACCTGGTGTTGGTTGATAGTATTTACTTTGTGTCTCATTTTTCTGTTGGTTGAGCCTAGCTGTATCAAAAGTGCCCAGAAAGCTGACTAGCCAGCTCTCATATGCATCCCCTGTCAGAGCAACTAAATAATTTGTATCACAAATGGGAATCCCTGTGGGACTGCTGCATGGCATGAGGTTAACCTCTGCCACTCTCTAATGAGAGGAGCTAATGTCTCTTGTCTTCCAATTCATTAAAAATCTCATCTATGTAGGAACACTACATCAAAAACTAAGGATATACTGTATGGTGACTAACATAATAAAAAATTATTAAAAAAAAATATTAGGATTATATTCAAAGTAAATGTATGATGAAAGAAAAAAATCTCATCTATGTAACTGTAGCATCAAGCATTCAAATTGGCAATACTGTGAAAAATTTAAAAATTTTTAAATTTCTGGAACGAGGATTCATCCCTCCAACAGATGTGCAACCTGTGCTTCACACAGAATGGAGCCCCTTCTGACTCACGCAGAAGAGACAACAGATAAGACCTGAAACCTGTGTCATACACAGAATGCTGCCATTTCCTGACTTCACAGGAAAAAGGAAACAACAACAAATAAGGCTCTGGACTTTCTACAACATAGGGAGGTCAGGATCCCAGGAAGGAGTCACCCAGTCGTTTTGGCTCCATCCGAGTCAGGTTGAACCCAAGGGGCCTGTACTGGGACCAAAGCTCCAGTTTCTCATGGAGTTCAGGCAAGAATGTGGCATCTCTTCTGAGGTCCCTCTGTCGTCCCCAAATTGTTGACTGAAAAACAAAAGCCAACATCAAAGTAGGTTAGTAAACGCTTAATTATTGTCTTACCGAGGATTAAAACCACGGGAGACAGTGTTTCAGATTGCTCCCAAACAACTGCTATGAAGTTTGTCCATTTATAGGGGATTATATGCAAAAAGGGGAAGGGATATGCAGGCCTGAAAGCAGTTCTCCCAGGTGTATCATAGGGTATAATTTGTTTTGTAAGGCTTATTTATTGATTTCCACATAGACATGTGAAAGACCATTAGGTCATCTTAATACAGTATGTTTCTATCCGATCTGGTTGTTCAAAAATATCGCCTGCATACCTCCACTTAACTGGCTTTCTGGTTCTTCTTGTTCTTGGTTTCTCCCTGAGATCACAGAAGGCTGACATCTGTCACCTAGTGCAGTTTTAGTGCCCAGTGTTGCTGACTATATTATTCAGACTGCTTGTACTGCTGTTTAATAAGTTATTTGTTTAGATTTTATTTAAGAGAGAGAGCAAGCGAGAGAGCACAAGTGGTGGAGAGGGAGAAGCAGGCTGCCTAGTGAGCAGGGAGCCTGATGCGGAGCTCGATCCCAGGACCCTGGGATCATGACCTGATCCAAAGGCAGCTGCTTAAGGGACTGAGCCACTCAGGCACCCATTGAGAAGATATTTAAAGCATGATTCAAAACCAAATGAAGTTAAAGGCAATCCCAAAGAAATTGGAAATAGTTTGTTTTTCCTTGCTTTAAAATTTAGAAATTATATATCCTCAGTTTTATCACTGTTTCACAAACCATAAGCTATCGTGTTGTACTCTACCCTGAAGATCATGATGTGAAGGTTGTTTTCAGTGTTCTCCGTTTTGCGTTTATTTTCTTCATTTTTCTAATTTAGTGTACAGGTTTTCCCCGCTCCCTGAAAGTAGGGCATTCCTACAAAACCTTTTGTAAGCCAAAATGACCTAAAGTAAAAAGCAATTACCTTAATTTATATGCAAGAAATTTCGAGCATTTCCAGTCCAAAAAATAACCTCTCTTAGGCTTTTCTAATACCTTAGGGCACATCTTGTTAACTGATGCTCAAAATAAATCAAGATAAAGCACAAATCTCACACAGTTCAAAGCTATGGTGGCTAGATGCAGAGGTACTGAGTATATCCTGGGAGAGAGCTTAGTGGGGGGGGCCACTTTAACTGCTCAGGTGCACCGCTGACTCTTCTAATGGCTCACTGCAAAACAAACTCAGAATGCCATTTTCACTTTTTGTGGTTTTTCGTAAAAGCAAAAGTCCTCTTTGGATTTCTTTCAGTTAGCAAAAACAGGAACTAATGCAAGTCTTTAGGAAAAGCAAAGTGACCCACCATGAACTTTTGAAAGACAGGGGTTACCTGTATTGACTTTTCAAGTTCTTTAGTTGTTTTAGCCTTCCTCGTGTGTAGTATTACAGGCCTTGAAGAATTGAAAGTGTTTTGCGTAGCAGTTGTTCTAAGAAATCACACCACAATGCCAACTTAAAAAAAAAACCTGCCAAATAAATGCAGAAAATACTACTTTCATTCTGAATGACTTCCAGAAACTCCATGCTAGTAAAAATTTGCTTTCAATAGAAATTTCAACAAAAATTTTATTGAAACAGATTACATGACATAAGCAATATTCAAAAAATTGTTTCTTAAGCAAAATAAATCAGCTCCCAAACTGTTTATTTTTTAATATTCTAAAAGAAACTTAATAACTATGTTATTGTCATTTAAGAACAATAGAGGTAACAAAGACAGTCGATCAATGAGTAAAGTGTTTTGTTTTGAAGACTGATGCTGTTATCAAAGCAAATTTCACTTTTGTTTAAATCACTCACATGTACTATTTATTTCTGTCTTTTAGATACACTTATAGAAAGAGAAAAAACTGCTTTCCTATGGCTTTCAAGTACACCAATATCCTATATATACAGTGCCCTACATACATCACTGAGCTTATTACTCAAAGCTATAAGTAAACTAATGAAAGTTTTAGCAAGAACTGAGTGTTCCCTTGAAGTATCCATTAGAGTTGTCAAATTTCAGTATATAAAAATAAAATAAATAAAAACTCTTAAGCCTATTCTATTTAACAATGAACTAAATATATATGCTAATAAAATAGTAGGCTATTATAGAATCATTCTTGGTTTCGAACCCTGACAAAAGATAAATCTTGGCAATTTGAATGAAGATTTACATTTATAATCAGATGGATTAATCATTCCTTAAACTTGTTAAATTACTATTATCAATGAAACACAATAGGGCATTTGACACAGAATTCATCTTAACAATGGAAGTGAATTATTGATTTCCAGAACCTTTATTTCTTTAATTTTTAAAATTTTTTTGGGGAATACTAACAACGTTGGTGATAGGGATAAAGAAGTTAAGATAAATAGGAAGCTCATAAAAGCCCCTTGTCTCTCCTCACTTGAGTAAATGATGAGAGACAGAGTGTCCTCTGATTGTCCTCGTTGGAGGTATTAACTCATTTTGTCACATACCAAAGATGAAAGGCAGAGTCTTCCACAGGGAAATCCTTCCCACCAAACTACAAGGTCCAGGAAAGGTTTTATATCCAGAAAGTTGAACATTTAGGATAAATAAGGGTGTTCTATAGGAATAGAGTGGGGTGCAACATTGGTGGTATCTGAAAAACTCTGATTTTCTTTATTTTACCAAGGAAACACTTGGTGATCTTTATTTTACCAAGAAGATTTCCATCCAGAAGTGCTGATTCTTTTATGAATAACTTGACTTTACCCCAGCTGACCTAGAATCTTTATCTTAGGGCTTAGAGATGTTTGTTTCCTGAAGATGGCCAAGAGGCCATTGTTAGTAGCTGGTCAACAGCTATCAGTCTAAGATTTATAAGTGACCAGGTTTAGGACTAAGAGGACATCTAACTAGACCATGACCCTTCTGTCTATGAATATTTGTAATATACAAGTTCTTTGAGTTTCAGAAGATGGACTTGGAATTATGAAGACTTAAGCCTTATGTAGAGGCTCCACCAATGCTAGTTTTGCTACTTAGCAGAGAAGACACTGAGAAGCTCAAGTTATCAAATAAGTCAGTCCCTCTTGTCTGGTGTAGTGAGATTCCAAGTTGACCATGATTTTCCCAGATTATGGTAGGTATAATACATAAAGAACAACATTTTTAATGGTTCAGAATTAGTGGTAAAACTTCATGTTTCTCACTATTAAATATGATGTTATCTATTTATTCTTAATGCTGGATAGTTTTCTGTGCAGACCTTGCACACTTTTAAAAACCCTCATTCACAGTTGTTTAATTTATGTATATTGTTGTAAATGGTAACTTCCAATAAAATCACTTAAATATTTATATTAACCTTGCTATAAGCAATGTTGCTTAAAACTTACTAAATATCTGACCTTTATTCTGTAATAAATGAGTACCAAAACAACTGACTCAAGCTTGGATCCTGAGAGCCACTTAGCTAGTTTTATATATAACACCCTCATTAGAACTGTAGTTTCCTGAGATTGCAACTTTAAAGCAAACCATGAAAGAAATCTAAAGATTACCAACTACCTAATTTTACACTGTTCTAGCTTTCCATCAACTAAATGCACTTAGAATAAAATCTAAAATCCATAATATGGCCTACAAGTCACTGACTATTGCCCAATTTCTCAGCCTCATCTCTTGCTATTTTTTACTTTCCTCACTATACTGCAGACACATTACCAATTTTCAGTTTCTCCAACAGGTTTGTGTCTGCCAAGGCTTTCTAATGTGTAACTTCCTTTGCCTGGGTTTCTTACCTTTTTTTACTTCCTTCCTGTGGTTAATTCCTGCTACTTAAAATTGTATTTGCCTAAATATTGTTTTTATAGTGAAGATTTTTCTTCCTTTGTAGACCTTGATTATTACCCCAACGTTGCAATCCTAGTTTTTTCTGTTTTCCTTCATAGCACATATTACCATTTAAATTAAACAATTAGTTTTGTAGAATGACTCTTTCTTGCTAAAATGCCATAAAGGTAGTGATTGTTTCTGCCCTGTTCATTGATGTTGCTTCTTGGTTTGTACTGTGTCTGAAGCATCATAGGAATCAGTACATGTCAATTAAATAAAATTAATATTGGATCCTAAATAAATGTATGAATGAACCTACAAACAAACAGTATCAGGAATAAAACTATAATGGAAATCAAAGTAGAAAGTTCATTTGAGGCATCAACATGAAGAATCAAAGCCAATATGCAGAAAGCAAACTAACATAAGAAGTTAAAAATGGAAAGGGTACTAGAATATATGAGTCTGACTTTGGTAGGATGTTCTCATCCTTGAGGAGAGAGGCACATACACCTTTTATAAGATACTCATAGCCCTAGTGATAAGAGGGAAAGTAACTAAAAGCCACATAGAGAACAAAAGGAGCATTCAAGGAAATTAAGTATGAAAGAATGAATAAAAAGCGAAAAAGAATTCTCAAGAGAATTCATCACATTCACAAATTTCTACATTCTTTATCAAGTTAATTATTGTCTTGCAAATAAAATTATTTCCTCTTTAAGAGGAAAACATAATATATAGGTACACACACTGCTAAAATTCTCCTTGGTCTTAATTTGCTAAGTCTATTGTAATTCTCTGTAGTCACTAATACTGGTTCCAGGCTTCACTGTCATTAATAAATATAATTAATGTACTCCTTATTAGGGATCTAGTTTATTAATAGAAATGTGCTGAACTCATAATGACATGATAGACCAGAAACTCTAATTTGGAATATATAGTGTCCATCAAAATTATGATTTGCCAAATACAGAGTATTAGTTGTAACAATAGCTATCATGATAAAAATTTAGGTTTCTCTTCATGGAGTTTCAAATAAAGATTACCTGTTTGTTAACTCCTTAATTATATATTTATACAAAATTTGAAATAACTTACAAAGTGATAGGATATATTAGTGTGTCTTTAATCATTTTAAGCCTTGTAATTTAATCATTACATAGACGTTTTTGGGATTATAGGTTTTGATATATTTAATATATAAATATATAATTTCATAAATTTTATTTTATTTTAATCTTTTTATTTGGCTATAGTTAGCACACAATGTTAATTAGTTCTAGGTGTACAACTTAGTGGTTCAACATCTCTATGTTATGCTCACCACAAGTGCTACCCCCCGTTTTTTTTAAAGATTTTATTTATTTCATTTTTTTAATAATTTTTATTTTGTTATGTTAGTCACCATACAACACTATCACAATATCATTGATTATATACCCTATGCTGTACCTTTTATTCCCATGCCTTATTTATTCTATGATGGGAAGCCTGTATCTCCCAGTTCCCTTCACTCATTTTGCACATCTCCCTTATCCCTCTTCTCTTTGGCAACCATCAGTTTGTTCTCTGCATGTATAGGTCAGATTCTGCCTTTGGTTTGTTTATTCACTTGTTTTGTTTTTTAGATTGCACATATGAATGAAATCATGTGGTTTCTGTCTTTCTCAGTCTGACTTATTTCTCTTAGCATAATACCCTCTAGGTCTACCCACGTCTGCAAATGTCAAGAGTTCATCCTTTTTTTGGCTGCATTATATTCCTGTGTGTGTGTGTGTGTGTGTGTGTGTGTGTGTGTATTTCACATCTTCTTTATGCATTCATCAGTGAATATTTAAGTTGCGTCCATAAATTGGCCATTGTAAATAGTGCTGCAATAAACATAACGGTCCATATATCTTTTTAAATTAGAGTTTTGCTTTCTTTGGGTAAAAACCAGTAGTGGAATTATTGGATCACACTGTATTTCTATTTTTAATTTCTTGAGGAACCTCCATACTGTTATCCACAGTGACTATACCAACTTGAATTCCCACCAATAGTGCATGAGTGTTGCTTTTTCTGTACATCCTTACTGATACTTGTTTTTTCTTGTGTTGCTGATTTTAGCCATTCTGACAGGTGTGAGGTGTTAGCTCTTTATGGTTTTGGTTTACATTTCCCTGATGGTTAGTGATATTGAGCATCTTCTCATGTGTCTGTTGGCCCACTGTATGTTTTCTTTGGAAAAATTGAGGTCCTCTGTACATTTTTAATCAGATTATTAGGTTTTGGGGTGTTGTGTAAGTTCTTTATATATATTTTGGATATTAATCTCTTATCAGATATGTCATTTATAAATACCTTCTCTTATTCAGTAGGTTGTCTTTTTGTTTTGTTGACAGGTTCCTTCACTGTGCAAAAGCTTTTATTTTGATGTAGTCTCAATAGTTTATTTTTGCTTTTGTTTCCTTTGCCTTAGGAGACATATCTAGAAAAATATTGCTATGGCCAATGTCAAAGAAATTACTGCTTATGTTCTCTATTAGGATTTTTATGGTTTCAGGTCTCACATTTAGGTCTTTAATCCATTATGATTTTCTTTTATGTATGGTGTTAGAAAGTCATCTCATAGACTTTAATGAAGAGAAAAGCCTTACACAATGTCAAGGTACAGAAAGAACCAACAATTCTGCAAATAAGACAGAATTTCTACTTTGCACTGGGATTCATTACTGTGACAGTATTAAAACTTATATCTTCAGATCGTATCATATTTCTTTATCTCCAATAGCAGTTTGGATGCTTTAATCCAAACAAGATTATTTGGTATATATACATATATTAGCAGCCCACAAAGGTTTCCAAGATTCTGATTTTTTTTAAACAAACAAGTTGAAGTCCTCAGTAATTCAGACTCAAATATAAATTCAAGTATAATCATATCCCCAAGCTTTTGTCTTTCTCTGCATCAGTAGAAACCCTTGAGAGAATTACTAACTTTGGTCACAAGGTCTTTATAAGGTTGAGCCGCAAAGTAGAAAAACAACATGTAGAACTTTAGGAACATTAAAGAGTAAGAAGATAGCAATAATTTGGTCTTTTTATATTTGTTTTCCCATCATAATTTTACTGAAATTTACACCCTTACTGTATAATCAAGCTTATTCTAATAAAAGTGCAGTAAATGTTTCAGAAGATTCTTATTCCACCTAGATAAAATACTGGCATTTATATTATGGTCTAAATCTTGCTTTGTTAAAAATATAAAATATTAAATGGCGACTATTTTGGGTGTATTTTATACCCAAAGTATTTGTAACTATTTTCTTTAATATGGAAATTTTCTTGGTTTCTATTCACAGATTAATCTAAAAATAGTCTAAAATTGTATTTTGAGTGAGTTTGAGAGAGTTATCTAATCCAGGCTTAAACAGTGAATTACTTAGAGGGGAAATCATGAATGCTCTGTAATCTCTTTGCCTAGTTTAAAAAAATGAGAAGATTGAACTATATGCTTTCTAATGCTGGAAGTATTATAATTATGTTAATTTCACCTTTTCCATCTGGATATTTCAGCTATGAAACATCTTTCATTGGTAACCATATGGAACCATTTTATTATATAATTGTGAGTTTGTCATTAGGGATATTTATGTAATAGCCACACTATTTGTTTCCACAATGGTCCCTGATCTACTGTCTTAAACAGACATAAGTAATATTACATACTTTATTTTTAGAATTTTCCCTGTCTAAAATATATTTTCCTTTTCATCAATATAAAAATTTTACTTGCCATAAAATCCTCTCTCTTCCTCTGTCTCTGTGTCTCTTTCTCTTTCTCTCCTCTCCTCCATCTTTTCCTATTCCCCCCATGTATGTATGCATGTATGTATGTATACACACACACACACACACACACACACACACCACACACACACATTAGTTATTGTTGCATAGTAACTTATTCCAAAATGTAGCACCAATATTTATCACACAGTTCTTGAGGGATTGGTTTAGGTAGGTGTTTCTGGCTCATTCTCCTATGAGGTGGTAGTTAATTTGTTGGCCAGGTGGTAGCCATCTTAAAGCTCAAAGAAGGCTGGGGGATGCACTTCATAGCTCACTTACATGGTTGCTGGCAGGCCTTAGTTTCTCACTGACAGTTGGCAGGAGGCCTCAGTTCCTTGCCACACTGCCTATCCATAGTGTTTCTCATAAACAGCAGCTTGTTTCTTCCAGGGCAAGTGATCAGAAATAGAGAGAGAACAAGTGAGAGAGAAAGAGGAAGAGAAAGAGAGTGAGAACTTAAAATGGAAGCCATTAAAAAAAATAACCTAAACTTGGAAATCACAAACACTCTTGAAGTTTTCTTGTCATTAGAACAGTTAGTGAGCCATACTCCAGAAGAGGGGAATTATGGTCCACTTCTTAAAGAGAGAAATGTCAAAAAAATTTGCATGTATTTTTAAATCCAACCACAATATATGATTTAAAGACAGATATTATTTATACCTTACTACTTTCACTTAGATAATTATTCAAAGTGGGAAGAACAAATGAGGCTTTTTTTATATGAAATCAGTCTCAAGTTTTTTCACCTGCTTTTCTGTTGTTTGATATAATGCCTTCTGTCACTGAGTGTAGTGCATGATACCAATATTAGTTCTGAGATCTCAATCAAGATTTTTCTCTTCCTATAAAATACTATATTTTCCCAAATTTTAATGTTTTGATGTCACCCTAAAATTCAAGGGGGAAATAGGCTATGAAGTTGTTATATAATTAAATATTTGGGGGTAGAAATGCATCTCTGGAACATTGGAATCCTAAAGATACATTGTTTGAGACCTTCTGGACAATATTGCCTGATATTTCACTGGACAATATGACTGCACATCTGGACATTTTGCTGTCTTCCTGCTTCCTAGGGAATGTGGGCTTGCTGATGCTAAGTTTGGCTGGAGAACAGAAAGGTCCTAGGTCCCAAAAGTCTGTTAATATTTCATATCATGGTTATTTTCTTCATTTATTTCTGAATGAGACAGCAAGAAATAGCTACTCTAAGTAGGGCATACCCTTTGGTGGACATTATCCCACAGAATGAAATGCCTTCTTTAGGGATTCTAGGAGCCAAGGGAAGCTGCAATAAGATACTGCTATCTGCTGCTCCATGTGTCTTCCTTAATTCTAGAAAAGGTAGTTTCCTTAGCTAACTATATTGCTATCTGTGTGCACGTGTATGTGTATGCGTTTATGGTAGTCTTCGTATTCAACTCATAGCTCACCAGAAACAGTAAAACTGTAAAAAAAAAGTTGAAAACGCTAATAAATCTGCTAATAAATTCTAACAATTAACAATGATAATTCCAAGAACCAGATATTCTCAAAACCATCTCATAAATGATGATGTTGGGGGAGGATAAAAGAAATATACCCTTAAACTTGTTTATTGCTTCTCATTTTTCACTATTGAAAATATAGACAATCTGATTTATATTATGTGAAGAAAAAAGTTATAGAATTATGGCAATCTCATTTTGATCCAAGTTTTTAAAGCTCAGTGATTTCTAGATTATTAGAAAATAAGTGAGTTAATTATATTGGCATCTAGCTATATGGAATGAAATTCATGATAAAAAAAATGACTTCACCTTTAACTTCATCCAAGGGACAAAAATGGAAGTGGCTGAGAAATGAAAGTGTCATCATTTATGATACATTTGCTTAACATTTTAACCATCCCTAAGACATGGTAGAATTGAAGTTTCCATGAAATCCTGCCATTAACATATCATAGATGACCTGAATGCTAATTTTTTCATTGTATTTCCATAAAATCAGTGTTACTATTTACCTACTGTATTTTCATGCACTATTTCCCAAATATTCTACAGTATAGCTTTTAACTTTATTCTCCATAGAACACAGTAGATTGGAAACCAAAATAAATTAACTGATATTGTATAGCACAAAAGAACCAGGGTGAGCAGACATATAAAAGAACATATAACTATACAGTGATTAAATGAAAGCATTAAGATTTGAGAGAGAAAATGTTGATAGGAAAAAAATAAATGGATAGAATGCTATTAAGAAAAAAAGATGTCCTATTTAGAACAATGGGATTGTTGGATGATTTCCCCCCCTTTTTTTAAATAATTTTTATTTTGTTATATTAGTCGCCATACAGTACATCCCCAGTTTTTGATGCAATGTTCCATGATTCATTATTTGCGTATAACACCCAGGGTACCATGCAATATGTGCCCTCCTTAATACCCATCACCGGCCTATCCCAATCCCCCACCCCTCTCCCCTCTGAAGCCCTCAGTTTGTTTCCCAGAGTCCATAGTCTCTCGTGGTTCATTCCCCCTTCTGTTTACCCCCCCTTCATTCTTCCCTTCCTTCTCCTACCGATCTTCCTATTTTTTATGTTCCATAAATGAGTGAAACCATATTATAATTGTCTTTCTCTGCTTGACTTATTTCACTTAGCATAATACCCTCCAGTTCCATCCATGTTGATGCAAATGGTGGGTATTCATCCTTTCTGATGGCTGAGTAGTATTCCATTGCATATATGTACCACATCTTCTTTATCCATTCATCTGTTGAAGGGCATCTTGGCTCCTTCCACAGTTGGACTATTGTGGACATTGCTGCTAGGAACATTGGGGTGCATGTGTCCTTTCTTTTCACTACATCTGTATTTTGGGGTAAATACCTAGTAGTGCAATTGCTGGGTTATAGGGTAGCTTTATTTTTAAATTTTGAGGAACCTCCATACTGTTCTCCAAAGTGGCTGTACCATCTTGCATTCCCACCACCAGTGTAAGAGGGTTCCCCTTTCTCCAAATCCTCACCAACATTTGTGGTTTCCTGACTTTTTAATTTTTGCCATTCTTTTTTTTTTTTTTGCATGAAATAAATATTTTTATTTATTTATTATTTTTTTTATAATGATTTCTTATTATATTATGTTAGTCACCATACAGTACATCCCCAGTTTCCGATGTAAGGCTCGATGATTCATTAGTTGTGTATAACACCCAGTGCACCATGCAACACGTGCCCTCCTTACTACCCATCACCGGCCTATCCCATTCCCCCACCCCCCTCCCCTCTGTAGCCCTCAGTTTGTTTCTCATAGTCCATAGACTCTCATGTTTCATTCTAACTGGTGTGAGGTGGTATCTCATCAAGTTTTTGATTTGTATTTCCCTGAGAGCTAATGATGTTGAACATTTTTTCCTGTGTTTGTTAGCCATTTGTATGTCTTCTTTGGAGAAATGCTGTTCATGTCTTCTGCCCATTTCTTAACTGGATTATTTGTTTTTGTATGTTGAGTTTGAGAATTTCTTTATAGATCTTAGATACCAGGCCTTTATCTGTACTGTCATTTGCAAATATCTTCTCTCATTCAATGGGTTTCCTCTTAGTTTTGTTGACTGTTTCCTTTGCTCTGCAGAAGCTTTTTATCTTGATGAAGTCCCAAAAGTTCATTTTTGCTTTTGTTTCGCTTGCCTTTGGAGACATGTCTTCAGAGAAGTTGCTGTGGCTGATGTCAAAGAGGTTACTGCCTATGTTCTCCTCTAGGATTTTGATGGATTCCTGTCTCACATTGAGGTCTTTGATCCATTTTGAGTTTATCTTTGCGTATGGTATAAGAGAATGGTCCAGCTTCATTCTTCTGCATGTGGCTGTCCAATTTTCCCCGTGCCATTTGTGAAAGAGACTGTCTTTTTTCCATTGGAAATTTTTCCCTGATTTGTCAAAGACTAGTTGACCCTTAAGTTGAGGGTCCATTTCTGGAATCTTTATTCTATTCCACTGATCTATGTATCTGCTTTTGTGCCAATACCATACTGTCTTGATGATCACAGCTTTGTAATATAGCATGATAAAAACCCTCTACAAAGTAGGGTTTTTAGGGGGAACATACCTCAACATCATAAGGGCCATCTATGAAAAACCCACAGCTAATATCATCCTCACTGGGGAAAAACTGAGAACTTTTCCTGTATGGTCAGGAACAAGACAAGGATGTCCACTCTCACCATGTTTATTTAACATAGTAACAGAAGTCCCAGAAAAAGCAATCAGACAACAAAAAAGAAATAAAAGGCATCCAAATCAACAAAGGAGTGAAATTTCTCTATATTTATTTTTCTCTATATTTATCCTCTCTCTGAGAGGAGAATATAGTCATTAAAGACAATGTACAAAAGGCTACAGCTTGTTACGCCATCAAAATCTGTGAACTTTAGTTTCTAAGAAACCCAGTGTACTTCGGCATATCTCTTCAACACTAAATCACATTCTCACCTAAGACTGCATTTCACATCCTTGATGTTCCCACCCACTCTTTTTGGCAAATGCCAACTCTTACACAGGATCCAGTGTTCATTTGAGGACAATCTCAAGGACAGTCTTTTAGACTGAAACTGGTATACAGTGGGCACTAAGTATTTGTTGAATGCATAAATGAACTAATATATCTTCTCTTACTTTTATCCTTATGTATCCTTTTCCCACACCAATACCACCGCAATTGAGTGAGGAGTTTAAGAGAACATTCACAAATAGGATGCATAGCTAGATAAAATTAGTATAGAAAAATGTGATCTAAAATTAGCCTGTTTTATATTTATTTCCTGTCTCTACTTCTTACTGTATATGTGGTTTTAATGATTAAGATGCATAATTCTTTCTGAATTTCATTTTTCTTTAAATTGTGGGTAAAAATTTTATTCTATAGAATGGTCATGTGATTTAAGTATAATATGAAATAATCTGCTTTATTAAATAAAAAATCTCTGAGGAATTTGATTTACCATGCTTCCTCCTTGGGAATCGAAATCTTTATTAAAAGTCAAAAGGGAACCCCACAATCCAGGTATCTATTTAGGACAATATTTGGATGGTATGTTTAAGAGATTTATAAAAAGACAACAAAGGATTTGTTGGGACTAACAGAACCTCCATTAAAGAGAAATAGCTTAATCTGGCCTTACCTAGGAATAGCAAGAAGGAATACCTTCCAATCAAGGCTTCATTGAAGTTCACTGTTACCCCTCACAAAGGAGCAACTGAATGTCCTTGACCTAGTGTAACTAAAAGTTGAGGTTTTTTAAAGATTTTATTTATTTATTTTAGAGAGAGATAGAGAGCATGAGTGGGGGGAGGGGCAGAGAGAGAGGAGAGAGAGAGCCCAAGTGGACTCCACGCTGAGTGCCAAGCCCAGTGCAAGGCTAGATCCCAGGACCTTAAGATCATGACCTGAGCCAAAATCAGGAGCCAGACAGTTAACAGACTAAACCACCCAGGTACCCTAAAGGTTGAGATTTTTTATGATATAGTCTTGATTCCTTGTTTCTTAAATTTTTCAAGTATGTTTTGTTGAATCTTCTTTGAGGATATTCTAGTTCATTGTCATTCTGCCCTCTGCTCACAAGCAATTATTCCTGATATTTCCCTCTTTGTGACCCTGTAAATGTTTTTTTTTTCTATCTTAAGAACTTTATGTCCTATGTACATGTGCTGTGTTCACTACTTCACCAGAACAAAAAGCATTTTTCATGTGCTCTGCCATCTGAAGGAATTTTTAAAATCCTTTGGTAAGGAAAGGTTATTTTCTGATTGTGGTCCAAGATGAAATATACAATTCCTTCAGGCTGAAAAGTGAACACCACCATATATTTTCTACAAAACCAAAAACTGTTTATCCCTGGCTAGAGTAGCTGAGCTTTTGTTTCTATTTCACTATTTCACACTTACTATCACTTAGGCAGTTATAAATTAAAAGCAGCTAGTGGAGCACTTCTTTAATGACCACTTAATATTATCTTCTTCTCCTCCATCCTGTCAGCATATGGGTGGGTATGTACTAGATGGAAAACTTGACACTTTATGTTTCACAAGAACTAAAGGTTGACAAAGAGGAGACCCAAAAATCGGTAATGAAAAAAAAAATGATACTAATAAAAAATATAAAAAATAAATTATTGCAAAATGTTAAAAGTATTGATTACAGAATTCTCTCAGTAATAACTTACACGTATATCCAAAAGGATCACATATCTCTGCTCTACTAAAAATTCAAGGAAAACTCAAGGGCTATAACATTTCAATGGTTTTCCTTCTGTCTAAACATCCTTGACTTTGGGATCTTTCTAAAATGCAAATCTTATCATTTCACTTGCCTCTTTAAAAGTCCTCAATAGCATCTCTTGACCTATGGGATAAAATCTAATAGAATGAAACAAGCACCTTGATGATGTAGAAATTCCCCATTTCTCCAGTAGCCCTTCCTCACGTCCTCATTATTAATCCCTCAATTCATCCATAGTGACTAGTTATGTTTTCTAGTATGTTGATGCTTTAAATATCATTCTTTTTTCTGTTAGGTATGCCCACCTGAACCAATATTCTGGCTCAAGACCAGGAAATTCTTATTCATCTTCTAATAATCATGTTTCCACCTGAGAACAATCTATCACAGATGAGTATCCACTCTCTCCTTGATACTGCCTGATTCCCACTTGTATGGTAGCACATAAAACAAGTAACTGCAAGTGGAATGGTAGTAAATTGTACCCACTGCTTTGGATTCATACAAATATGAGGGCTGGAAAGTTTAGAAATGGTCTCCCTTACAAACAGTCATAACCATTGCGACAGTGCCCTGTTGGGATATTCAGGATCCCACCCTCTGTTTGGGAAGCCTTGCAACTATGACTTGTTACCCAAAGAGGTTTGTTTGTATATGCAGATGAAATGGCTGAACAAGTGATCAGTCATGAGTACCTCTGATTTCAGCGATCAAATCTTCAAGTGATGCAGAGAGCTATCACGGATGGCTCTCAACAGTAATAGAAACAGTGAATGTCACCACTCATTCTAGGTAAGCCTCGCTCAAAGGCCCGTGATAACCTGTAGTGTACAAGTACTAGTTTACGTTTGTGCAGCTTTCTGGTGATAGAAACAATAGTGTTCTGTAGTCTTTCTGCTCCTAACCCCCTCTCCCACCCGTCCTTCACCCCATCTGGTTTCTTCCTTACCAGCTCCTGCAGTCCTGTTCAGTCTTGTTGCAACAACTACTCCCCTCCTTCCCAGCTCAGGGACTCTCCTCCAATCTCTTCCTAAAGATTAATGACTCTTTTGAAGTAGCATCAACTCAAGGTTTTTGAAATATCAGGCTTTTGATTGTCAAGTGCCTTTTATCTAAGCAAGCCCCTGTCTTAAAAATGAAAGTTTTGGCTTCCAAAATTATCATCTGTGATCTAGTTTATAGAATTACTGTCTGTGATCTAGGATAAAAACTGAACATTTCTGTGGCAATCTAAATTTTTCTCACAGCAAGTTGATTTTGTTTTCTAAGAAGAAGGAAAGTTCACAAATCTGGATGAGCAGGGAAAGAAATGGAACAAACATTAACACTGCAAGTGTTCTCAGTAGCTGGTTCGTTCGATATGTTAGGAAACAACCAACCAAATGAATAATGGCTTTCTCTTTACAAAAACAAAACAACTCTTCTTATTGTAAGATATAATAAAAGTATATTATACTTACCACTAAGTGAAAATATTACCCTGTTTTATTCAGTTTTCCTATAATGATTTAGTTAAACTTCATTTCAGTGACACTGTATAGGTCAAGGCCTGTTACTGTAACTCTCAGTTGAAGTGGGGTGTTGAAAGCCTCTCCTGCTCTTCATGTGTGGACGGGTCTTACATAGAGACAGCATCCATTTGCATCCCTGCAATGGGGTTCAGATTCAGCTCCAGGGATTTAGACAAAATTATTACCAGTGAAAATTCACCAAGTCCAAGCATATGATTTATTTTAGATGGGCCTTTGATGAATTAAATGATGGGAAAAAAATCTGGTCATATATATGCTTGAATCCAAATAATTAGACAATAATTGGACAAAAGGAATGTAACATCTTAAACTCATTAAAAACATTAATATTCTTATAAGTGTCTATTAAAATTGATCTTTTTTAAGCTTATGTTTTTTAAAAAAATTAAACTCTTTTTAACTATCTTCTCTACTGATTCTTAAAATAAGAATTTTGGATACTTGTCAAAGTTAGTCAATTTTTGTGCCAGGTTTTCTCCAGCAGTATTATTCCAAATTGGCTGTACATGCATAATGATCAAGTGCATTATTATTATTATTTATTGATATTAATATTTTACTTATAATTCCTAGCCAGATGTTTTTGACATAGTGCTATCAAATTTCAGAAAATGCTTGATAAAGCTATCAAAATAATAAATCTGTGTGGTTCAGCTAATTTTATACTCAAGTGACAATGTTGAACAGGTATTCCCAAAAGCAAAACTATTGGATTTGGGGGAGGGGTGTTTTCTGTGTGTATCAATACAGAATTTGCAACCTGATTAAGATTCAGATATTAGTTAAGCAGAAGTTACAATTTGTTCCCAGATTAGCAAAGGGACATCTGTTTATAAGTTCAGAGAATATGTTTAGTACATTGCCTTTATTTTATACTAACATTGAAAAGGTAGATATAAGTATAACAAATGGAAATGTTTATAATGTTATAGTTTGCACAAAAAAACCTATTAGAGTCTATTTCCCATCTGACTTAGATTATTATCCTAACTTTGCTATTAATAAAATTGCCAAGTCTATTAAACATATTTCACTTAATTTAAATAAAACATCAGCTTCCACTAATATTTTGCTTCAGAGTTAGAGTGTTAATGTGAAGATAGATTAGAAATAATAGCTAGATTTTAGGAAAGGCAACAGGTATTTTAAACATGTCTTTATATTGATTATATATTCTACAGAAATATACTGATCTTTTTCTTAACTTTATTTTTAGGCTTTTGGAAAAACCTCTCCATTTCTAAAATTATGTTTGTGCTGCAAGTGCTGAAGTACATTTGAGTTATTTAGTTTAATAAATATAATGTCTGTTTTACTTCAGCCCATTAACTCCATGAAATTGATATTACTTATTATGTAGGAGCTTCAATTAATATTTTTTTGAACTGTTCTAAGAAAACATTCAACACAGCAATCATGGCTCTTTGATGCCTGTTTCTTCATACGGTTCACATTATTGTCCTGTATCTTATCAAAAAACATTTTTGTCACCAAAAAGCAAATTATTCCATTAGAAAGACTAAGAAGTCATAATGGTAAGGAAAGCTGACAGAATTTTAAAAGCCTAAAACAAAAATATACTGTTTCTGAAACATGCCCTGCTCCTTGATACTTAGGTACAAGCTTCACACCAGCACGTGACATGTTGCCACCACGGACAAATTTGTAACTAGTTCTATAGGCAAACAATTGAATTCCATCAGGTTCCTTCAGATTTATACAATTTTAGTCTAGGAATTATGCTTCTATCAGCCATTTTTTTTAATATTACTGTGAATCACCCAGTATTGTATGGAAGTGTTAAATCACTAAATTGTACACCTGAAACTAATATTACACTATATATTAACCAATTGGAATTTAAGTAAAAACTTAAAAAATAATGACATATTTGCAATATTTAAAAAAATACTACTGTAAAGCAAACTAACCCAAAAAGTGGATTATAATAATAAGCATTTTTATTTCATTCATGCAAATTAAGTGTGTCTGGGAGAGGGCTCATCTTTTCTTGACTGGGCTTGATGGAGCTTGGCTCCAGTCAGACTAGGGTTAAGGCATCCCTCTTTTTTTTTAATTGAAGTATAATTGACAAACAATATCCTATTACTTTCAAGCATACATCATAGTGATTTGATATCTTTATACATTATGAAATGATCCCCACAATAAGTCTAGTTACCATCTATCACTATACAAAATATTGCAATATTATTGACTATATTCCCTAAACTGTACATTACATCCCCATGGCTTAATTATTTTGCAACTGGAAGTTTGTACCTCTTAATCCACCTATTTTGCCTACCCCAAAACCCCTCCGCGCTCTGGTAACGAACAGTTTGTTTCCTGCACCTATGGGTCTGTTCCTGTTTTGTTTTATTTATTCATTCGGGTTTTTTTTTTAATTCAACCTACAAGTAAAATCATAAAATATTTGTCTTTCTCTGACTTATTTCTCTTAGCATAATGCCCTCTAGGTCCATGCATGTTGTCACAAGTGGCAAGATTGCATTTTTTTATGACTAAGTAATATTCCTGTGTGTGTGTGTGTGTGTGTGTGTGTGTGTGTGTCTATATTTGTCCATTCATCTATCAATGGGTACTTAGGTTGATTCCATATCTTGGCAATTGTAAATAATGCTGCAGTGAACATAGGGGTGCATATATCTTTTCACATTGTTTTCATTTTCTTCAGATAAATACCTAGAAGTGGAATTTCAAGTTAAAAGGCAACCTATCAGGGCGCCTGGGTGGCTCAGTCAGTTAAGTGTCTGCCTTCATTCACTTCATGATCCCAAGGTTCTGGGATCCAGTCCTGCTTCAGGCTCCCTGCTCAGTGCAGAGTCTGCTTCTCCCTCTCCCTCTGCTCCCCCCCTCCACTCATGCTCTCTCTCTCAAATAAATAAAGAAAATCTTTAAAAAAAAGAAATTTAGCTGTTTAATGATTTTTTAAATATCTCTAAGAGTGTGACTCATTTGGATTTTCTACGTATTGACTTTGTGGCCCCAGATTAACTATACTCGACATGGTTTTGCTTAAGAAGCCGCCCCACTCTGCGGCTTTTTAAAAAATCATATATATATATATATGTGTGTGTAGAGAGAGAGAGAGAGAGAGAGAGAGAGAGATATCCCACATGTGCAAGCTGCGAGCAAGGGTGAGGGTTGGGGAGGAAGAGGGAGAGGGAGAAAGAATCTTAAGTAGGCTCCAGGCCCAACAAGGAGCCCACATGAGACTTGACCTCTCAACACTGAGATCATGACCTGAGCAGAAATCAAGAGTTGGATGCTGAACCTACTGAGCCACCCAGGCTCCCCCACCTTGTGGCTTTTAACAAGCATCATTTTTTTTTTCACTCAAACATCTGTGAATTGTTTGGCATTCAGCTGTTTCAATCTGCTTTCATTTGAGCTTGGCTCCAAGCCTCAGCTGAGGTTTAGGCCTGCTGTACATACCCCTAATTCTTCAGAGACCAACAAACTATCTGGCTAGTGGGGCAGACTCTTTTCATGGTGATGGTGGAAGATCGAGAGGGCAAGACCAAATGTAAAAGAACAGTTGAAGATTCTACTTTTGTCATGTTCACTCACATCACATTTACCAAAACATTAAATAACATAGCCAAGCCCACAAAGGGTTGTGGGGAAGCTAAGTAAAGACGGGGATCATGATAAAAGCATTTACAAAAAAGTCACAATGCCTTACTATATTTGCTTAGTGCTTAATTATTTCCTTTAACTTAAAAGGTCAAAAGTACTAAGTTTCAATATCGGGAAAAGCCTTTTGTAGAATAAGAATTATTCATATATTCACAGCGATTTGTAATTTAAGGAATCTGCTTATATTACATGTCACTTGATTGCTATAACAATTTACTGAGGTAGATTGGACTGGCACAATTATATAATTTTGCAAACAAGTAACTTGGGCACAACATGACCAGAATGTGGCAGTTAAGACTCAGATCGGAGCCACTGCTTCTCTACGATAGCACATTGCTTTTTCAGTAGCAGCTCCCAGGAAAGCAATCTCCTAAGGGAACAACAGTAATGGTAAAGAAGGAAAAAGTTGGCATGGAAAAGCTTGCTTCTTCCTTCTTTAGTTTGTGTCATCATGGCTGGTTGAGCTTCCAACTGTTTTTTCCTACTAGTTTTATTCTATAGCGGTTGGCACAGTCCTGGGATTTCCATTCTCTTTTTAAAAAAAAATTTAAATTGAAGTATAGTTGGTATATTATTGTATTAGTTCNAGTCTATCTCTTAAGACTATCATCATCTTTTGATTCCTGGTTATAAATTTGTGCAATTAATTACCATTCTATTTTGGCTGTAGATCAACTTTAATTTTTTTCACTGGAAGTCTTCCAAAAGATATTAAAACCTGACTCTTCTGCTTGTTAATAGCAAGAATACATAGGTAGACATTAATGAATTTCTGGCTGCTTAATCTGAATAAATATAGAACAGGATAATTTTGTTGTATAATGTTGACAAAGGTAAAATTTCCCATTTCAGACGCTTCCCCTCAAAATGTTTTAAATAGGAGAGATGATAAGAAACAGCTAAAAAAATGTCTATCTTTTTTACAGGCCAAACCAACATCCTGTCTGTGCAAAGTAATTCTTTTCACAAAGAGATACGTTTAACCTTGTTCATAGTGTTCGAGAGGACACATTTTTACTATTTCCTTGTCTTAGAGAATTTACAGTTAGATTAGGAAACTGTTTTGAGTCACATTATTTGACCCTTTTTGCCACTTGAATAACTAGTATCTTTTTCTATTACAAACAAAAAAATAGAAATTCATATTTCACTGTTCAGAAATATTTTTACTGCATGCATCCTTCTTAAATGCTTCATGTAGTGCTTACATTTTCATAAAATTTAAGCATTCAAGGATAAAATTATTTAAAGCAATTTAACTCACTTATTAATCAGCTAAATTCAGATTGAGAGATGTCTAAAAAATAGAGGAATTAGAACTGATGTATGAGTTGATAAAAATTCATGAGAATTACATATAGGCCCATTTAAAAGAGAAAATATAAGCTAAAAGAGTGGAAGCTACATTCCAGGTGATGAGTAATTTTGAAACTTTGAATGTCATGAACAGCTCAGCAAGGTGGGTAAGCCCCGGGATATCAACACACAGACACAGGAAATGTGTCCTATTTGCTTGCCACTCTCGCTCGTAATGGATTTTTCTAAGTGCATCCTGAAGGCTTCCACTGAAGAACAAACTCAAAGAAACTTAAAATTTGTGATTGCTTGAGCAGAATAAAAAAAAAATCACATTGTAACTTCTGAAATGGAAGGTTAAGTAAATTTAAAGTGAGATCACTGCTTTATGCCATCGGTCTGAACATGAATTGGGGGGATTGGAGATAAGTGAAGCCTAAGGCTGATTTAGATGAACGAATCTTTGGAAGCTGAGCCTAAAGAAGTCGAATGAAATACCTAAGCAATCAAACTATAAAATGGCACTGTGCAGTTATTTTCTTTTCCCTCCGAACTATCAAAGACTAAGAGGGAAAAAATCTACTTAAGGTGCAAGGGATACCAGTATGCTTATATTGGAAGTACATATAAATATATTGTCTCAGCCTGCTGGTCAGTTTAGTTCCAAATGTGTGGGGCAGTAAGTTTTCAGAACATTTGAAGCTGCTGTATGGCTTTTGGCTACAAATCTCAGCATTTTCTATCTAATAGATGTTCTTCTATCATGCTGTTTCAAATATTTCCAGAAAAATTCTTAGAATAGAAAACATCTGTGTTTAAAAAGATTCTTCTTTCACAATACACCCCTTTCCCAGACCTTGAAAGTCATACATAAATCTCTCAGATTAGTGATATCAGAATATAGTTCCATTCAAAGAAATGCTTATTAAATACCCATCATATACAAAACATTATACTGTCCATTGCAGGGAATATAAAAATAAAATAAATGATACCTAATAATAACTGTTAATTTAGTATGTATCAGGATAAATACAAAATGCATTATCTAAAATACTTCCATCAAATCTAACAACATCCCTATTTGTCAGGTACTGCTATGCTTCTTATTTTATGGTCAGATTAAGAAACCTCAAATCACACCTTTTTTTAAGAGACTGAGCCAAGGGGCGCCTGGGTGGCTCAGTGGCTCAGGTGTGATCCCTGCATCCTTCTCAGTGGGGAGTCTGTTTCTCCATCCCCCTGCTGTTGTGCTCTCACTTGCGCTCTCTCTCTCTCCCCCTCCCTCTCAAATAAATAAATAAAATCTTAAAAAAAAAGACTGAGCCAAGATTAGAATCTAAGATGTCAAGTTCCAGGGTTGGCACTCTTAAATACTTCTAAATTCTGGTTTACAAATACTGAGGGTGGTAGATGATTAAGACAAAGACTAGCATGAAATGACGAATACAAAATACAGCTTTATTGCTCAACAAATCTGACTACCTAATAAGGTCAAATCAGTATTAAATAGCCAGAATAAACCGGCCGAGTGCTGACATGCCAGTTTAGCAAGAAATTCAGGCTCTTTCAAGAACTTGCCTTTTTTCATGTTGCAAAAGATCCCCAAGCTTGCTTACATTTGCCCACCCTCTTTCAGGCACCTGCTTCTACCTGCCTAAAGTGTGCCAGGTGATGAGGCTGCAGTCTACAGAAACTGACCTCCTAAGGATTTCCCCTGCAAGTCTAGTTGTCTGTGCTCCTACATGAATGTTAGTCTTGGACAGTTACAGTTTCCCATCAGTGTTGAAGCCCTAGACACAACATGGAGATGACATTCTGACCAAGCTATGTCTACCATTGTCACTAGGGCATATCTTTGACAATTTTGTACTATAGAAGTCATTTGATAAGTTACAATAGAACATGCTTAATTATGCTCAACCGTCAGGACCCTACAACAAAACTGAGAGGGCCCCAATTGATGTAGTCCTTTCATTTTAATATCCTTTTGAATCTTCTAAAGGCATTCAGGCATTTTTCATGGAGTTCATATGAGTCACAAAGATATCTAGGCAGGAAAAGGATCTGGCAAGATTTCCCCAGTTAGCATCCACACCAAAGATAGCTCAGAACCCAAGCTCCTATTTTGTTATAAATCTCTTTTTAAGAGTGAGCACTGTTCCTCTTCACAATGGGATTTTGAAGGGTATCACCCTGACTTATCAGGCATATTTAAATATCTTTACCTCTGATTTTCAGAAGGAATGTTATCATCTTAATTCAGTGATTTTAGTGAGGTGTGCCCGGGTCACACCCCAGATAAGTTAAATCAGAATGTTTCTAGTTGGGAGCCAAGTGTCAGTATTTTTAAAGATATCCAGGTAATGCCATTGCATAGAAATATTCAGCAACCATGGTCCTTATCCCTCTTTTCCCAAGAAAACAAATCTATGCCTATGTAAATTTGTGGGTGCAAATGTTGACCACCTTTACGTATGGAATCAAGGGCTAAAATTTCTATCTATCATCTATGCCATGTATAGGATATCAACTAATTTCAGCTATTAACAGCATCAAAGCTTCTAGATTTGTGAAAATATCCCATTTAATTCATAAAGAACCATAAAGATTCCCAAAAAGGACATTTCAACTTATTTATGGAATCATCAAAGACTTCCTAAGGAAGGAAGCAATTGAAAAGGTATTTCAACATAACTAGGATTTCCATTTTGAATCACCCTAGTGCAATTTATTGGGTTTTGTTTGCTTTTTATTCATATCCTGATGTTTATATAAACATTCTATTTCTGATTTCAAAGCCTGAGAATTAGTGGAGGAGATTCGAACAGAACCTTATTAATATCCCATTTTTCAGAGGTCTAAAGGCTTACCATAAAGTTGATGGACACACACACACACACACACACACACACACACACACACAC
>NW_024423319.1:95999305-96008831 GCF_017311325.1 Ursus maritimus
ACACACACACACACACACACACACACACACACACACACACGGGCTCTCAGCAAGCCAGCATAGAAAAGTGTCTGCTTTAGGTGTTCCTCTGGGAGCATGTGGCCGCAACAAATCAGGGTCAGAAGTATTTCCTCCCAGTGAAGCAGTCATAACAAAAGCGAAATCAACACAGCTCAGCTTACTCTAGAAACAGCAAACAGAAAACCCACTGGACCTATGGAAAGATTCTACAGGTCAGCTGTAAGAAACCTCATGGAATTTTGAGAGTAAATACCTCTTTCTGAAGGCAAAAGACCACTGTTCTATTTTCAACATATAGGTCATTCCCTCCTAATACTTAAGATGCAGACAATAAATATTTGTTGAATTGAATGGGATTTCTGATACAGATTTGCAGCAAGAGAGGAAAAGAGAGAGGATTGAAGGGAGGGATAGGGATGGAGGGACAGACAGAATTTTAGGTAATATTTTTCATTCACTTTCCTAGACAGTCAGGTCAAGACAGTCATTTTTGTCACTGGATCCCCAGCCTCTAGGAAGGTATCTAAAACATGATGAGGTACTAAACAAATTCTTCTTGAATAGATGCCTAAATATGAATGAGCAGATTTCATGAAGCTAGCGCTCACTCACCCGAAGGAAAGGACACTTGTAGATCAGGAGTGATTTCGTGAATGTGAAAAATTTAAGAAATGAAAAAGTATTGTGGAGGCAGGTAGAGCTCACTGGATGCCGTGGGGTCCTTGGTTGTATTCTACTGGCAGTTCACCATCCACCCAAGCACTGCAGATGATTTACTTAGTGTAAGAGAATATGCTATGTATTATATATAATTTTTGGAAATTATTAAGGTATTCTCTATAGCTGTGTATATGATCTTTCTCTGTCTCTCTAACTATTTCTTGGATATGTGGACAGTATGCTTAAAATTCTTATTTGAATTCTTTGTTTTTATAAGATTTCATTTATTTGTTAGAAAGAGCCACAAATTGGGGGGAAGGAGCAGCAGGAGAAGAAGAAGCAGACTCCCTTCTGGGCAGGGAGCCCAATGTGGGGCTCAATCCCAGAGCCTTGGAATCATGACCTGAGCCAAAGGCAGACGCTTCACCAACTGAGCCATCCAGGTGCCCCAATCTTGCTTGAATTCTAATGAAGTTTCAATAAAACCAAACTTGTTACAGTGGCCGAGGAAGTTCTATATGTACTATCTATCTCCTGCCTACCCCACAGGTTGTAGTCTCTTGAATGCAGACTCTGAACAAAGTTTACTGTACACTTTCTTTATTATGCGACCTCCTTGGGATTATCACCTGTAGGAAGCAGAAAAAAGCAGGCTCAAGCAGAGTACTCTGATACAAGTCTGACAGCTTAGCTAGTCCCACGGGGTGCTTGGGAGACTCTAACCATTCATCAGAGTTATCTGGCATTGAGGCAAAGTAGTTGGGCCTTACATCCATATCTTGGTCTGTCTTAGGAAGTGGGGCCCCTTGAGAAGGGGGTGCATTGGGCAAGGCAGCTGTGTAGCTGAGGTGATCCTGAAGAGTCTCAGAACTAAAGGCCATCTTCCCCTGATTCTTTGTTTTCCCCTCATGCTGGATGGGGTTGTGTTACTCTCTGTGGTCTCACCCTTAAGAGTTTTATCATAGATCTTACAACAAACTTTAAGTGTCTTTCTGTTTTACTTCATTTTATTTTATTATTTTCTGCCTCCCCAGTTTGAATATAAGCATAATGAGGGTACCAACCTTGTCAGTTTTAGTCACTGATTTTTTCCGCATTCCTCAGAGTAGGCACTCAATATATTTTTATTGAATGAATAAATCTTTGGTTGACTTTGTTTATTGCATTCATATCTTTAAGTCTTTGCTTACATTTTGTATACTTGATAGATCAAATTTTATAAGGAGTATTAAAAGAGACCACAACCATAACAGATATGTCAAATTTTCCTTTTATTTCTAGGAGAATGTTTCTTGTATACTTCACAGTTGTGTCCTTTGTCACGTGAAAGCCTATCACTGTTATACATAATTTGCATATCATCTTTTTATATCAAAATATCTTTTTTGTCATATTTGATGCATTTGGTTTTTAATTTCACTTTCTGATATTGAATTTGTTATAACTATGCTCCTGATATATCTTTGTAAGTTATCTACTCACTATCTGAAAGTTCATAAGATTTTCTTTCAACTTAGAACTTGAAGAGTAATTTCAACTGAAAAGCTTAATTTTTCTTCAGTTCAGGGACATTTCTCTTTATTACTTTAATATCTCATATTTGACAGATATCCACTGATACAGATATAATAATAATGGACATGCATACAGACTTGAAGGCAAACATTGTGATCCAAACATTCCACAATTATTTAGATGTCTCTGCAAATGAGAAAGACAAATTTCCAAACATGCGGTGGTTCAGGAAAAAAAAAAATCGCTTTGTGTCTTTCTGGCATCATTACTCAAAGGTTTGTTCCACCTCGCCAAAATAGGATTTAAGTGAAGAATTCAAGAATGGGAGAAGTGAGGCATTAAAAGAATGATGGTGCTGGTTTTCCTCGAACCACTAACAAAATAAAGGTGTTTATCACATTTTTGATGGAGAAGGCTTATGCAAGCCTAAAAACAAAACAAAAATCCTCAGGGGAAAAGACTGACTGACATATTTGAATAATAACAGTAAAAGTGTAAACTTTCATGTTAAAAAATAGTAACATCCTTATATAAAACTAGGATTTATTTGGAGTAGTCAGCTCAGGATAGGGTTGAAATGAAAAGTAAAAGAAACCTATTGAAAGGACAAAATAGTTAATGAAATTAAAAAATAAAAAAGTAGTAAAGATAATAACTATTACAATTATTTAAAAAAGACCCTTAAAATGTTCACGCACCATTCTAAGGACTTTTCATTATTTACCTATCAGTCCTCTCTATCCATTTAATTGAAACTCCAGAAAAGGGAAGCAGAGACAATTTTGAAGAAAATAAGACAAGAATTTTTCTATCACTGGGAGATATATTTTCTATCAAGTAGTCAAAACAATAAAAGAAATAAGATTCAAACCAAAGCACAGCCTTATTTTACCATATTTGCACCAGATTTTTTTGAAAGAAATAAAATGTGATAGACTTGAAACTCCTGAATATTCTTCTCCAAATTCATTCTCTCCCTCCTTCCTCCCTCCTTGGAGTAAACCACCATTCAGAATTCCTATGACAGAATCCTAGGAATGACTGATATTTATCCCCAAACAATTGATTTGCTTGTATTCAATCTGTATGTAAATGATTTCTATAATTTTCTACAACTTCTGTTTTTCATGTAATACTGTGTTCTTGAGTTTTACCCGTGTCAAAAAAATTAATACTTGCTTTTGAATTTTAGATACTTGAGCTGAGAGTGGGTTGTTCTTAAAAGGTTTCTGTTGGCTTCCTTCTGGTGCCTCAGCAGTATCATCAGCCTGGAATCATTTTATTCTTTCTTTTTCTATTTTTGGATTGGGTGTTCTCTATTCATTTAAATAGTGAAAAATTGAACTATGAACTTTATTGTGAGTAGGCTTATGATTTTAATTTTATGGGAAAATGTCTAGCCCCTCACCCACCTGCATTCTCAGACAAGCCGAGACAGACAAGCTTCTTTGCCATTTCCTTGTGACAGAGGAAAGACTTCTTTTCTTTAATGTTTTTTTATTATATTATGTTAGTCACCATACAGTACATACCTGGTTTCTGATGTAAAGTTCGATGATTCATTAGTTGCGTGTAACACCCAGTGCACCATGCAATACCTGCCCTTCTTACTACCCATCACCAGTCTATCACATTCCCCCAGCCCCCTCCCCTCTGAAGCCCTCAGTTTGTTTCTCAGAGTCCATAGTCTCTCATGTTTCATTCCCCCTTCTGATTACACCCCCTTTCATTATCCCTTTCTTCCCCTACCGATCTTCCTAGTTCTTATGTTCCATAGATGAGAGAAATCATATGATAATTGTCTTTCTCTGCTTGACTTATTTCACTTAGCATTATCTCCTCCAGTGCCGTCCATGTTGCAGCAAATGTTGAGAACTCGTTCTTTCTGATAGCTGAGTAATATTCCATTGTATATATGGACCACATCTTCTTAATCCAGTCATCTGTTGAAGGGCATCTCGGCTCCTTCCACGATTTAGCTATTGTGGACAATGCTGCTATGAACATTGGGGTGCATATGGCCCTTCTCTTCACTACGTCTGTATCTTTGGGGTAAACACCCAGTAGTGCAATGGCTGGATCATAGGGTAGCTCAATTTTTAACTTTTTAAGGGACCTCCACACTGTTTTCCAGAGTGGCTGTACCAACTTGCATTCCCACCAACAATGTAGGAGGGATCCCCTTTCTCCACATCCTCTCCAACAATTGTTGTTTCTTGCCTTGTCTATTTTTGCCATTCTAACTGGCGTAAGGTGGTATCTCAGTGTGGTTTTGATTTGAATTTCCTTGATGGCTAATGATTTTGAACATTTTTTCATGTGTCTGTTAGCCATTTGTATGTCTTCATTGGAAAAGTGTCTGTTCATATCTTCTGCCCATTTTTTGATTTGTTTATTTGTTTCTCGTGTATTGAGTTTGAGAAGTTCTTTGTAGATCTTGGATACCAGTCCTTTATCTGTAGTGTCATTTGCAAATATATTCTCCCATTCCGTGGGCTGCCTCTTAGTTTTTCTGACTGTTTCCTTGGCTGTGCAGAAACTTTTAATCTTGATGAAGTCCCATAAATTCATTTTATCTTTTGTTTCTCTTGCCTTTGGGGATGTGTCATGAAAAAGGTTGCTTTGGCCGATGTCGTAGAGGTTGCTGCCTATGTTCTCCTCTAGAATTTTGATGGATTCCTGTCTCACATCGAGGTCTTTCATCCATTTGGAGTTTATTTTTGTGTATGGTGTGAGAGAGTGGTCAAGTTTCATTCTTTTGCATGTAGCTGTCCAATTTTCCCAGCACCATTTATTGAAGAGACTGTCTTTTTCCCACCGGATGTTTTTTCCTGCTTTATCAAATATTAGTTGCCCAAAGAGCCGAGGGTCCATTTCTGGGCTCTCTATTCTGTTCCATTGGTCTATGTGTCTGTTTTTGTGCCAGTACCATGCTGTCTTTGTGATCACAGCTTTGTAGTACAGCTCGAAATCCGGCATTGTGATGCCCCCAGCTTTGTTTTTCCTTTTCAACAGTTCCTTGGAGATTCGGGGCCTTTTCTGTTTCCATACAAATTTAAGGACTATTTGTTCCAGTTCTTTGAAAAATGTCCTCGGTATTTTGATCGGGATAGCATTGAAAGTGTAGATTGCTCTGGGTAGCATGGACATTTTAACTATGTTAATTCTTCCAATCCATGAGCATGGAATATCTTTCCATCTTTTTATGTCTTCCTCAATGTCTTTCAAGAGTGATTTATAGTTTCTAGAATATAGGTCCTTTACGTCTCTGGTTAAGTTAATTCCAAGGTAACGTATGGTTTTTGGTGCTATTGTAAATGGGATGGATTCCCTAATTTCTCTTTCTTCGGTCTCGTTATTCGTGTATAGAAATGCAACTGATTTCTGAGCATTGATTTTGTATCCCGCCACGTTACTGAATTGCTCTATAACTTCTAATAGTTTGGGAGTGGCTTCTTTTGGGTTTTCCATATAGAGTATCATGTCATCTGCAAAGAGAGACATTTTGACTTCTTCTTTGCCAATTTGAATACCTTTGATCCCTTTTTGTCGTCTGATTGCTGTTGCAAGGACTTCTAGTACTATGTTGAATAATAGTGGCGAGAGTGGGCATCCTTGTCGAGTTCCTGATCTTAAGGGAAAGGCTTCCAGCTTTTCCCCATTGAGAATAATATTTGCAGTAGGCTTTTCATAGATGGCTTTTATGAGATTGAGAAATGTACCTTCTATTCCTACACTCTGAAGGGTTTTAATCAGGAAAGGATGCTGTATTTTGTCAAATGCTTTTTCGGCATCGATTGAGAGGATCATATGGTTCCTGAGTCTTTTCTTGTTGATATGATGTATCACGCTGATTGATTTGCGAATATTGAACCACGCTTGCATCCCAGGTATGAATCCCACTTGATCGTGATGGATAATCCTTTTAATGTACTGTTGGATTCTATTAGCAAGTATCTTGTTGAGGATTTTGGCGTCCATATTCATTAGGGAAATCGGTCTGTAATTCTCCTTTTTGAGGGGGTCTTTGCCTGGTTTGGGGATCAAGGTAATATTGGCCTCATAGAATGAGTTTGGTAGCTTTCCTTCTGTTTCTATTTTTTGAAATAGCTTTAGGAGAATAGGTATTATTTCTTCTTTGAATGTTTGGTAGAATTCCCCAGGAAAACCGTCCGGGCCTGGAGTTTTGTTATTTGGAAGGTTGTTTATCACTGACTCAATTTCTTCATAATTAATTGGCCTGTTTAAGGAATCAATTTCTTCCGGTTTCAATCTTGGTAGTTTATAGGTTTCCAGGAAGGATTCCATCTCTTCCAGATTGCTTAGTTTATTGGCATATAGCTGTTGATAAAAATTTCTAATAATCCTTCCAATTTCAATGGTGTTCGTCGTGACCTCTCCTTTTTCATTCATAATTTTAATAATCTGGGTCCTTTCTCTTTTCTTTTGGATAAGTCTTGCCAGTGGTCTGTCAATTTTATTGATTCTCTCAAAGAACCAGCTTCTAGTCCTGTTGATCTGCTCTACTGTACTTCTGGTTTCTGCTTGATTGATTTCAGCTCTAATTTTGGTCAACTGCTTCCTCGTGCGTGGATTAGGCCTGTCCCTCTGTTGCTGTTCCAGCTTCTTGAGGTGAGAATATAAAAACTGCATTTTAGATTTTTCTATTCTTTTGAGTGAGGCTTGGATGGCTATGTATTTCCCCCTTAGGACTGCCTTTGCAGTATCCCATAGGTTTTGGACTGTTGTATTTTCATTCTCATTGGTCTCCATAAATTGTTTAATTTGATTTTTGATTTCCTGGTTTATCGAGTCATTCCTGAGCAGGATGGTTCTTAGTCTCCAAGTGTTTGAGTTTCTTCCAAATTTTTCCTTGTGGTTGAGTTCCAATTTCAGAGCGTTGTGGTCTGAGAATATGCAGGGGATAATTTCAATCTTTTGGTATCGGTTGAGACCTGTTTTGTGTCCCAGAACATGGTCTATTCTTGAGAATGTTCCATGGGCATTAGAATAGAATGAGTATTCTTTGGTTCTGGGGTGTAGTGTTCTATATATATCTATGAGGTCCAACTCGTCGAGTATGGCATTCAAAGCCTTTGATTCTTTGCTTAGTTTTTGCCAGGGTGTTCTGTCTATTTCTGAGAGTGGAGTGTTGAGGTCCCCTACTATTAATGTATTTTTATTTATATGTCTCTTTATTCTGGTTAAGAGTTGGCTTGTGTATCTTGCTGCTCCCCTGTTGGGGGCATATATATTTATAATTGTCATATCCACTTGTTGAATACTTCCCTTAAGAATAATATAGTGCCCTTCTGCATCTCTAACTATAGTCTGTAGTTTAAAATCCAATTTATCTGATATGAGAATTGCTACCCCAGCTTTCTTTTGAGGTCCATTTGCGTGAAAGATGGTACTCCATCCCCTTACTCTCAGTCTGAATGCATCTTTGGGTTCGAAATGAGTCTCTTGTAGACAGCAAATGGATGGGTCATTTCTTTTTATCCAATCTGCAACCCTGTGGCGTTTTATGGGATGGTTCAAACCATTTACATTAAGACTGATTACTGAGAGATATGATTTTAATGTTGCCATGTTGCCAGTAAAGTCTTTGTTTGTATTGGCTGTGACTTTCTGTTCTGTATCACTCTTGGGGCCTTTTTACTTTTATAGAACCCCCCGTAATATCTCCTGTAGGGCTGGTTTCGTGGTTACAAAATTGGTTAGTGACTGGCGATTCTGAAATGTCTTTATTTCTCCATCAATTCTGAATGACAGCCTTGCTGGATAAAGGATCCTTGGCTGCATGTTTTTCTCTGAAAGAGCTTTAAATATGCTCCCCCAACCCTTTCTCTCATTCCAGGTCTGTGTAGACAGGTCTGACGTAATTCTGATGCTTTTGCCTTGGTACGTGAGAAATTTCTTTGCCCTGGCCGCTTTCAATACTGTATCCTTGCATCTAATATTTGCGAATTGCACTATGACGTGACGTGGCGTAGGTTTGTCGTGGTTGAGCTTGGGAGGGGTCCTCTCTGCCTCTTGGACACGAATGTTTGTTTCCCTTGCTAGATTAGGGAAGTTTTCAGCTACAATTTGTTCAAATATCTCTTCTAGACCTCTGTTTTTCTCCACCCCCTCGGGGATGCCGATGATTCTAACATTGGATCGTTTCATTGAGTCAGTAATCTCCCGTAACCTACATTCGTGGGCGTGGATTTTTTTAAGACCATCTTCTATTTTCATTTTTTCCTCTATTAACCCATCCTCCAATTCACTAACCCGTTCCTCTGCTTCTGCGACCCTGGCCGTCAGAGCCTCTAGTTTTGCCTGCATTTGGCTCATAGAATTTTTAATTTCTGTCAGATTCGCTCTCATTTCTGTCCTTAGGGATTCTATATTCTCAGTAACCTTTTCGTTAATAGTTTTTTCAATTCTACTCATCATTTTGACCATCGTTACTCTGAATTCCATTTCTGATAATTTGGTTACATCCATATCCATTATTTCTGTGGCAGAGGCCACAGAATCACTGTCTTTTCTTTGCTGGGGGGGGCTTCTCCTTCTTGTCATTCTGATGAAGAGAGGTTGCGGGGTTTCCAGAGCCCAAATTATTGACTGGGTCCCAGGCCGTGCCCCTTGTTTTATAGGGATCTTAGGGATGTGGGCTTCTTCTTTAAAGATTTTATTTATTTATTTATGTGGCAGCCAACCAGCGAGAGAGGGAACAGAAGCAGGGGAGTGGGAGAGGAAGAAGCAGGCTCCCAGCGGAGGAGCCCGATGAGGGACTCCTTTCCGGAACGCCGGGATCACGCCCTAAGCCGAAGGCAGGCGCTCAATGACTGCGCCACCCAGGCGCCCGGGTTGTGGGCTTCTTGATTTTTCAGCCTGCCTTCTGTGTTCTGGGGGAGGGGCCTGCCGCGCCAATACTCAGGCAACCCTGTTTGGGTAGAGTCTCCGTGTCCCCTGCGAGGGAGGATGGGGATGGGCACTCTCTGAGCCGGTATTTCCAGGCTTTTGTTCTCTGGCGGCTTTCCCTGGCGGTTTGCTGTGCCTCTTCTGAGAGTCAGAGCAGCAGCGGCCAAATTTCAGCTCCGGAGCTCCGTTTCAGTCTGGTGGCGCGTGTTCCTGGCTCACCGGTCTCAGTCCGCTCTCTCTCGCGGGTGCCGTCCGCGAGCCCGCCCGCTCCCCCCGTACAGGTGGCTACCGCTTCCCGGCGCCCAAACGCGGCGGCTCCCTCCCCCTTCCGTTTATCTTCCGATATCTGTGCGTGGTTTCACGGCTCCCCGCTTCGTACCTCAATACTCAGCGCTGGAGATGTTCATTTGTAGAGATC
>NW_024423319.1:96008841-96014597 GCF_017311325.1 Ursus maritimus
GGCCGAATCTCAGCCTCTGTCACAGAACAGAGGGATCGCGGACCGTTCTCCACTGATGTTCTGGCCACTTTAACTCTGTTACTGTTGGTGTTGCTCAACCCTGCAGCGTCCCGGGATGTGCGCCCCACACCCAGCGTCCCTGCCCTCACTTCCAGGGCCGGCGTGTCTCTGTCCTTTGTGTTTCTAACACTGCCCGCTCCAGCCGCCCCCGCGCGCTCCCGGAGCTCCCAGTCTCAGTCTGGTTCCAGTGAGCGCACCGGAGCTCCGTTTCAGTCTGGTGGCGCGTGTTCCTGGCTCACCGGTCTCAGTCCGCTCTCTCTCGCGGGTGCCGTCCGCGAGCCCGCCCGCTCCCCCCGTACAGGTGGCTACCGCTTCCCGGCGCCCAAACGCGGCGGCTCCCTCCCCCTTCCGTTTATCTTCCGATATCTGTGCGTGGTTTCACGGCTCCCCGCTTCGTACCTCAATACTCAGCGCTGGAGATGTTCATTTGTAGAGATCCAGATGCGTCTTCCTGCGTCTCAGGCTGGTTCCGTGGTTGTTTAGGCTGGTCTGCTACCTATCCAACTCGACTCAGGGGACCGGCTGAAAAAGGTGTCTCCTACTCCTCCGCCATCTTAACTCCCTCGAGGAAAGACTTTTTTGACCTACTTTTTACTGAATGAGTTGTCTGAAAATTCTGGTTTTATTTACTGCTTTCAGTTGCAATTCCTATGGATCCCAGGATGATTTCTTTTCCTTTGGGATTACAAAAACTCTGCAAAACCACACATTGAAGGCATGGTACTCTTTAATATGCTAACTAGTTCTCAGTCCTTTCAGAAATACAGAATTTCTGGATGTTTTGGAATAGAAACTATTTCCATATTGCTGACAGTGAAATTAGAAGATATTCCTAGTTATATTTATCTGTTAATCCTTTTCCTTGTCGTTTCTTTTGTTTTTATAGATATTACTAGATACCTCTAAAATCAGAGAGAAAGGGGCACCGGGGTAGCTCAGTTGGTTAAGTGTCTGCCTTTGGCTCAGGTCATGATCCCAGGGTCCTGAGATCAAGCCCCACATTGGGCTCCCTGCTAGATGGGTAGCCTGCTTCTCCTTCTCCCTCTCCCTCTTCAGCTCCCTGATTATGCTCTAGCTTTCTGTCTCTGTCAAATAAATAAATAAAATCTTTAAAACAAATAAAATAAATAAAATAAAACAGGGAAGGATATTTTAGTTATGAATGAAAGGAGTGGAGTCAACAACATTGTGGAGGCACCACCTAGCCCCCTTTTAAAGAAAATACTTGTTACCCTAGTCCTCCAGCCCCCTCCTCTCTGAAACCCTCAGTTTATTTCCCAGAGTCCATAGTCTCTCATGGTTCATTTCCCTCTCTGATTTCTCCCCTTTCATATTTCCCTCCCTTCCCCTATGGTCCTCCATGCTAGTGCTTATGTTCCACATATGAGTAACCATATACCCTTGAAGAACAAGGGGGTTTTGGTGCTGGCTTCCCATGCAGTCAAACATCTGTGTATAACTTGACTCCCCAAAGGCTTAACTACTAACAGCTTACTATTGACTTACCGATAACATAAACAGTTGATTAGCACATATTCTGTGTGTTTTATGTATTATATATTGTATTCTTACAATAAAGTAAGCCAGAGAAAAGGAAAAAAAAAAAAGAAAGTACTTGTTGCCCAGCTGCTGGGAGTGTGGTCAGTGGATAGCTTCCCACTGTCAGCCACGCACCAGGGTCTGTTTTTGTTGCTGAGAGCTGCCTTAAGTAAAGCACCACTCTCGCGCGGGCAGCCCAACTCTGGTGTAAAGGCCTGTCCATTTCTGCCCAACTGAGGAAACTGTGTGCAGTCTTCACTCCAGAGCTTCCTGCTGGGATGGCTGAGGATGATCAGGCCTCCACTGCAGTCTGACTTGATCCTGTGTCCTCCCCCCTCCCTTCACAGATATTGATCTGTAATGAACATCTTTCACCCTAAACACTTCCAGCATTTTTTTTTCAAGAGAAACTAACCTGTGATAGCTGTGGTCTAGTCCATTTCTTCTTCATTACTTCTTTATGCTATCTTCATCAGACCTTAACATTTTTGAAACTGCATTTGCACAAGTTATTCTCTTTTCCAATCGGTTATCACACATTCAACTATTTTAATTCATCAGCTTTATACCAGAAAAGGAAACAACACTCTTCATTTGCAAAGTGTTAGCTCTTTTCACCCATGTGTTCCCGCAAAGGTGAGCTTCAGAATCATGCGGCAAGTATCAAATTAATGATAATAATCCATTGAAGTTTACTTTGTAATCACAACTGTAAGATTATACATATAATTTTTAAGAGTCTGTATGCATGTAAGTAAATATAATCATACTCAGAAATATGGTATTTCTTTCCACATATATCATTTTCATTGGTTCTAAAATATTTTTAAACATTTTTGTCTTCAAATATATTTCACGTATTATTAATTTATTCATTATAGTTCTGGTTTTGTTGCTACTATAACCAAAAACATTTAGGAAATAATTTAATAATTGTAAGCATATACCACTTCTAGTATTTACCTAATACCTATTCACTTTATGGCACTCTCATTATTTATCCGTTATTTCCAGAGATTATTTTAGAATTTCAAGGCATAGCATATACCAAAAAGGAAAATTATGTTATTTTTAGTACATTGTTCATGGTTTTTACATGACTACTTAAATATTGATTTAGATCAGACTTTTTCCTTAACATTTTCTGAAATTAGTAATGGCATTCATGTTTGCCATCTTTTCTGGTTTTCAATATAATATCAACTAATGCTTTAACTTGGATATCCATGATTATGTTAGAAGTATTTTTGCCTTTTAAGATACAGAGTAGTAGATTATACTGCCTCATAGCTCAGCAACTAAAACCCTGTAGTATGCTAAATAAAAATCAATAAGGCAAGAAGGTCACTAATTGTAAAATTGACATTAGGTTCATTTTTTTTCTTCTTCACCGTATCTTCAACAAAGATACAGTTTCAGAATGCAATACAGATATTCATAGATTATAGATGAGACTAGTTTATTCTGAGCAAAAGAATAGAAAAAGGATGTGTAAAGAGAAACAGATCAAGAGGCCTGTTTCCCTGTTTTAGGGCATGAGGTAGTGTTATCTAGCATGTGTTCTCAAAATGAAAGTACGTTCCATAGTTAAATAAATTTGGCCAGCCTTCTTGGAGATTCATGATGCAAATTAACCTTTAAAAGTTTCTGTGATGTTATGTGACCAAGAAATATGTTCTCATTAATACCTAGAGCTTTAACGTGTTTTAGATTATTATAAATTGTACTCAAATTTTCTAAAGAATGGATTTCTTCTATCAGTTAGTTTATAGGAGAAATTGTAGGATGTCTGTATCCAAAAGCAAAATTTATATCAAGGGCTATCATTTTCTTATTTCTTTTTCAATTTATTTCTATTTATGTTGGTTTCAATCTTTCTGTGCAGTATGGAAAGGACCACTGACATATGTAGATTTGCATTCTTTGATTGTTGGATCTGTATATATGTACATAAAAGGGTTTTAAGTAGACCCACTTAGGTTTTATGCTTCATATTGAATTCTTCACTGATGCCAGTGCTACTACAATTAGTCTACTAAGGGTTACATGATTGGCTAAAGAAGCAAGAAAGGTAGACTCCAGATGAAACTGAGGGATCAGGATATGCCTTCCATATACTCCACTGTATGTATACTCACAAACTTGTTTGAACATGAAACCTTTTTGTCCAGAATGCCTAGTAAAATATTTTTGCACGACCAAAAAATAAAAAAAGGTGATGGACTTCCAGAAATGCAGTTTTTTATATCTACTGGGAGTATTTCTCTTTCTAGGAAGTCTATTATCAAATTAAAATTTTAAAATGTATTAGACAATATTTTTTATTCCTGTAATACCATCTCTTTCATTATATTAGAACATGAATTTCTTTTTAAACTTAGAGTAATTTACTAAGACTTTTTAAAAATCTATGTTTATAAATATGTTTGGTCAGTAGTTGTCTTAATTTGTTTTATAATTCTCAGCTTTATCAATTTTATAAAATACAAAATTAGATATATTTCATCTTTCTCTTTGTTTCTGAACTATTTTTAAAGTAAGGCAATTATTTTTTTCTATGAAACTTTAAAATATTCACCCCAAAATTCATTCAACAGTTAGTTTTAGAGATGATAATCATTTGTCCATCTCTTCCATGGTTATCCTTCTCTTCAAGTTTTCTACTTCTTCTTTTAACTAATTCCATGATTTTTAAAATGATCCATTTTTATGAATGTTAAAATCTGTTAACAATAATATGATTGTAAGCTTGTTTATATTGCTTTCTAATTTCTAAATGTATTTGTGATTGCTTCCTTTTATTTTTGATTTAGATTTTAGATTAATTCTATTTTGTTTTATGTTTCTTTTTTGAAAGCATCCATATTTGAGAATTTTAATTGAGTAGATACAACCTCATATTTTATGTCTTATTAATTTCTATGATAAGAAACAAGAACAATATGTTCCTGCATCTTTGCTTTCCTTTCTTTGGAATTCCTTAGACTTGTTTAATTTAGATGTTATTTTGTTTTGTTCATTTAGTTGTTTATTACTATTCTTATTAAAAGTTTAGAAATGAGGGGCACCTAGGTGTCTCAGATGGTTACGCATCTGCCTTTGGCTCAGGTCATGATCTCTGGGTCCTAGGATCAAGCCCCAAGTTGGGCTCACTGCTCAGCAGGAAGTCTGCTTCTCTCTCTACCTCTTCCTCCCCCCCTCACTAGTTCTCTCTTTCTCTCTCTCTCTCTCTCTCAAGTGAATAAATAAAATCTTTAAAAGAAGTTTAGAAATGAAAAAAAATTGTATAGAATTTTGTATTCTCATTACTTTTTTACTAAATGCAGAAAAGTGTTTTGTTTTCCATTTTTCAATATTTTTTTATTATGGATTGCTATTTTAAGCTGTTATTAATTTTGAATTTTAAAGAATTGTGTTTAGGGGCACCTGGGTGGCAGCCACTTAAGCATCCAACTTTTGATTTCAGCTCAGGTCATGATCTCAGGATCTAGAGATTGAGCCCTGCATCGGGTTCTGTGCTCAGTGCAGAGTCTGCTTAGGACTCTCTCTCTCTCTCTTTCCCTCCCTCCTGTGCTCACTCACTCTCAAACAAATCAATAAATCTTTAAAAAAGAAAAAGGATTGTGTGTAGGGATTATGGCTTGTACAATTTATAGTTTATATGATACATTTTTGTAAATGTTTGAACAAAGCTTAAAATGATTTATTGTCTTCAGTTTCAATTTTTTAAATAGACCTATTAGAACATCAAGAAATCTTGATGTCATATTTTAAAATGTTCTCGATTATCTTAAATGTTGAGGGATACATTACAAATCCCCTAAAAATGTGTATCTGCTACTGATTCCTATGGTTTCTTTTTTTGTTTTTTGTTTTTAATTTTTTAAACAGTAATATGTGCTCAAGAATTTGTTAATGTAATGCCATCATTCTGAATCAGGCTGTTAAAGAATAGAAAACTATACTATTTTCTTCTTTAACGCTGACGAAAATTTACTGTGCTTTGATTTTGATATTGCACAACTGTTTGCTAACTTCATCTATCCTTTTATTTTGAAATATCTCTGTGTGTGTATATGTATGTTTTCTTGTTACAGTGTATTATGATTTTGTTCTTTAAATGAATAATAGTACTTTTTATTTGGATAGAGGAGTTC
>NW_024423319.1:96014607-96032748 GCF_017311325.1 Ursus maritimus
TCAAATTAAAATTTTAAAATGTATTAGACAATATTTTTTATTCCTGTAATACCATCTCTTTCATTATATTAGAACATGAATTTCTTTTTAAACTTAGAGTAATTTACTAAGACTTTTTAAAAATCTATGTTTATAAATATGTTTGGTCAGTAGTTGTCTTAATTTGTTTTATAATTCTCAGCTTTATCAATTTTATAAAATACAAAATTAGATATATTTCATCTTTCTCTTTGTTTCTGAACTATTTTTAAAGTAAGGCAATTATTTTTTTCTATGAAACTTTAAAATATTCACCCCAAAATTCATTCAACAGTTAGTTTTAGAGATGATAATCATTTGTCCATCTCTTCCATGGTTATCCTTCTCTTCAAGTTTTCTACTTCTTCTTTTAACTAATTCCATGATTTTTAAAATGATCCATTTTTATGAATGTTAAAATCTGTTAACAATAATATGATTGTAAGCTTGTTTATATTGCTTTCTAATTTCTAAATGTATTTGTGATTGCTTCCTTTTATTTTTGATTTAGATTTTAGATTAATTCTATTTTGTTTTATGTTTCTTTTTTGAAAGCATCCATATTTGAGAATTTTAATTGAGTAGATACAACCTCATATTTTATGTCTTATTAATTTCTATGATAAGAAACAAGAACAATATGTTCCTGCATCTTTGCTTTCCTTTCTTTGGAATTCCTTAGACTTGTTTAATTTAGATGTTATTTTGTTTTGTTCATTTAGTTGTTTATTACTATTCTTATTAAAAGTTTAGAAATGAGGGGCACCTAGGTGTCTCAGATGGTTACGCATCTGCCTTTGGCTCAGGTCATGATCTCTGGGTCCTAGGATCAAGCCCCAAGTTGGGCTCACTGCTCAGCAGGAAGTCTGCTTCTCTCTCTACCTCTTCCTCCCCCCCTCACTAGTTCTCTCTTTCTCTCTCTCTCTCTCTCTCAAGTGAATAAATAAAATCTTTAAAAGAAGTTTAGAAATGAAAAAAAATTGTATAGAATTTTGTATTCTCATTACTTTTTTACTAAATGCAGAAAAGTGTTTTGTTTTCCATTTTTCAATATTTTTTTATTATGGATTGCTATTTTAAGCTGTTATTAATTTTGAATTTTAAAGAATTGTGTTTAGGGGCACCTGGGTGGCAGCCACTTAAGCATCCAACTTTTGATTTCAGCTCAGGTCATGATCTCAGGATCTAGAGATTGAGCCCTGCATCGGGTTCTGTGCTCAGTGCAGAGTCTGCTTAGGACTCTCTCTCTCTCTCTTTCCCTCCCTCCTGTGCTCACTCACTCTCAAACAAATCAATAAATCTTTAAAAAAGAAAAAGGATTGTGTGTAGGGATTATGGCTTGTACAATTTATAGTTTATATGATACATTTTTGTAAATGTTTGAACAAAGCTTAAAATGATTTATTGTCTTCAGTTTCAATTTTTTAAATAGACCTATTAGAACATCAAGAAATCTTGATGTCATATTTTAAAATGTTCTCGATTATCTTAAATGTTGAGGGATACATTACAAATCCCCTAAAAATGTGTATCTGCTACTGATTCCTATGGTTTCTTTTTTTGTTTTTTGTTTTTAATTTTTTAAACAGTAATATGTGCTCAAGAATTTGTTAATGTAATGCCATCATTCTGAATCAGGCTGTTAAAGAATAGAAAACTATACTATTTTCTTCTTTAACGCTGACGAAAATTTACTGTGCTTTGATTTTGATATTGCACAACTGTTTGCTAACTTCATCTATCCTTTTATTTTGAAATATCTCTGTGTGTGTATATGTATGTTTTCTTGTTACAGTGTATTATGATTTTGTTCTTTAAATGAATAATAGTACTTTTTATTTGGATAGAGGAGTTCGGCTTGTCATATTTTTATTCCTTATAATTTATTAGCCTTATTTCAATAATTTATGCTCTTTGATTCAATTGTTCCTTGCCATTTTCTGTCTCTCTTTTTTTGACTATGAATTTATTTAATCCAAAATATATATTGAGGAACTTAAGTGGCAAGACACGTATTCAAAAGTTAGTTGAAAATCTGTCTTCCCCAACACATGATAGAAATTTAATACACCTGTTTCTGTGCTATCCCTGACCAAAGTCCATTCTTCAATAATTTCAATTTCAACCTTAACCAGTTCACTATAATGTACCTTTATCACTATTTAATTCTTTCTTTTAAGATTTTTGTTTTGCTCTTTTGTAATCAATTTTTTTTTTGAAATAGAGAGAAAGAGACAGAGCACACATGAAAGGGAGGGGAAGAGAGAATCTTAAGCAGGCTCCACACCCACTGTAGAGCCTGACACAGGGCTTGATCTCACGACCCTGAGATCATGACCTGAGCCACCCAGGTGCCTCTTTTATAATCAATTTTCTAGCCATATTTATTCCATGTATTTATATCCAAAACTGCTATCAGTACTCACCTATAATTGTTGAAGTTTCCTTTTTTACCTATTTGCCCATGGAAGAAGTTTCAGAGTGTGATATTTTGTGTTAACATCCATTTCAGAATGTGTTTTTATGACCCCGTCAATTTGGACAATGGCTTACCTATTGTAGGGGCCAAGGATAGGCTGACCAAAAATGTACACTTTGGCATATTGATTATTTTAAATGAAATCTACTTAAGAAACAGCTCAGCAGGGAGTCTTCTTGAGATTATCTTTCTCCCTCTTCCTCTGACCTCCCCCCACCTCTCTCTCTAACATTAATAAATAAATCTTTTAAAAGAAAAAAATTCCTCCTCAACACTATGTATATAAGTACTAATTACATTTTAAAACAACAGAATACAGGGGATTATTTTTCATTTTTTCAGATATAGAGATTAAGATTGAGAAATCTAAAATCAGATTATTGTAGAGGAAAATAGAAGAATTCGATCTTAGTGATTAGAAGACTTTTTTTCTTTATCACTAAATTCCAAAAAGGTTACCTTGTAGCAATGCCGAATATAATTAAAATGGAAAAACATTAGTTATATGGAGGAAAAAAAGTTTTCTGCAAGGTAGAAAAACTTAAAGAAAAATAATTAAACCTAAGTATATTGTGATGTTATTTTTCCCCCTATATATAAGTCATGTGGCTTCATCTAATTTTGTTAATGCTTAATGATGTTTTGTTTTAGTTTTTTAGAGGTCATGTTCCTTTGTAATTTAAAAAAAAATCTAGCAGTTGTTTTGAAATCTTTCCCCTTGTCTTTTATAAATCAAAACAAAACAAAACAACCCCCCAAAACATAGAAGAGATATAGTCTTTCCTCAAGGCTACAGAGAAAGGTTTCATCTCCATAGGACTGTAGCTTCATTTTTTTCTCAGTTGAGGAACTGAATGCATCTTCATTTAAGATATAAATTTAAAGACAAATTAACATTTCAGTTAAAAATATCTAACAGCTATTCACTGAGAATGGGGAACAAAGATTTGAAGTTTGATTCTTTCCATTTCTGGACATTCCAAAGTCTTGGAGAATACTACTCCTACTAGATTTTTTCCTAATTATACTCCTGCATTAGCACTTCATTTGTGAAAAATGACACTTCCTAGAATGTTGATCGTGTACAGGGAGGAAAAATAATTTTCCCTCTACTCTTCTAGCTTCTTGGCTGAGAACCCCTGGAATAAAAGATTAACAGGACAAAAAGCAACCAGGAGTTTAATAACATGTATACCTCCTGTGTATATGGGAGAGACCCAGGAAAACTGAGTAACTCCCCCAAATGGACTTAAGTACCACCTTAAATACCATCTTCAGCAAGAGACAAAAGAAGGCGTTGATGGAGAAGCCAGTTATAGGAGGTTATCAGAACACAGTAAAAAAAGGTGAGGTTGTTGGGAAGATTTAAGTCCATGTTTTCTTCATTGATAAGAGTTTCTAGAGATTTAGAGTCATCCTGCTCTTCCTGATACAGAGAAGGAGAAACCCTTACATGTGGAGTTTTCCTTTATACATGTAAATGTCTCCTACAAAAGGGTAACTTCTACTTGGTTTTCAGAGCTTGTCCTGTGTCTGCTCTTTCTTAAAAATAACCAGCCCAAGATAAACCTTATCCAAAGGGGCATATTTTGGGGTGACAAATTCAGCTCTGCTTCAGTTATCACCAGTTCATGTCCATGATCCAGCTTCCTGAACTACTACGTGTGTGATGAATATAGGGGCACCAAAGTGACCCAGCCCATGATGCCTCAAATATTAGTTTTTGTTAGATAAATAACTACATAGTGTTCTGATTTTCACTGAAGCCAAAGAAAACAGTAGATGGAAAGAAGCTGATGTAGCTGTGTACTGTCTTCTTTTTAACACTAGAAGATTTGCTTCACAGCCTTTGATGTTAGTATTTCTTCTGGATTCATGTAATTAACCACCTAATTCCTTTCTCTTTTTTCCCCCTATATTCTTGTAACTGTTTTAGTCAAAAGTATAAGTAAGCAAGTCAGGGACAGCCAGATGTGTGCTAATTGAATAGACTTCAGTATTTCAGGGTGCTTGAAACAATCTGCATCTCTCAGTGATCTTTTTGCACAAAAACCAAGGCAAACTTCACTTTAGCTGAGAAAAAATAAGTTCATTTTCTAGAGATAAGATTTTACAAAACTGGAAATATGTCATTATTGCAGTATACTTTGTTTATTTATACCCTAAAAAAGGTATCTTGAGAATTTCGTCTCAAGGTAGACGTAAAATCCTCAGGACAGGTGAGAGAGGGTGACTCGTTTCCATACTAACAAGTAAGTTAAGAAAATCTGATCAATTTATGTTGAGTAGAGTTTAAAAGTCACCTGCCTTTTCACTCTTGTCCCTATTTTCCCAAGTATTAGCAGTGTTATTTATAATCTCTGTTGGGAAAGAAACATTTTTCTCTACCTTCCAAGATTCTTTTTGCTGGTCTAAGAATTAAACTGACATAAGACAGATTAACAGGAGGAAGTAAAATATAATTATGTATGCATGGGGGCTTCATAAGAATATGAGGCCCACAGGCAGCCAAGCAACTGAAGCGTATATGCCATCTAGAGCTAAGGATATGGGGGTAGGGGTCTGGGGCTTCAGAGGGAAGGAAGACAATTCACAGAAAGACGGAAAGAGTAAATAAATACTTGGTAAACAAATATATGCTGGGCCACAGAAATGACAGGACACAGACGAATTTTAGTAAACAGACATTGCTAAATTCCTCCATGTCTACCACCCTGGGTGTCATATCATACTGTAGTTATCTGTGGTGATAGCAGCTTCCTTCCTGGAGCAGGTCCTCTATCTAAATTATTTTAGGAATTTAGGAGAAAGGTCAAAGGTTCTTCCCAAGGCTTCTGTTTCTTAAAAATAATCAACCTCGAATAATCCACCTGACAAAGAGACACATTTTGGAGTGGCAATTTTTGCTTCCCTATACCTTCTTTACTAACTATAACTAGTATTTTGAAAATAAATAAAAATAAAGCCATTGATTAAAACTCAAAATCAAGACACTAAAAAAATGCTCTTGCTAATATGGGTCCCATTACTTATACGGCATAAGTATTTAATAACATTGTGAAAACCTATGTTCTAATGCTTTCCTCTCTATGGAAGTTGCTCTTAATACCATAATTTTATCTAAGTCTACCTTAAGTCCTTTTTGATGAAAAAGAAACTCCAGAATAGATTCTGTACCAATCATCATGCTGAGAAAAATCAATGATACTTTCTAACTACTCAGAGTGTCCCTTTTCATTCTTTCAGTGAAACTAAATTTTAAGCCCATACTCTCCCTGATCTGCCCTATTCTGTTGTGAACATGTTAGTTCAGAAGGAAAGAGAAGTAAAACCTTGCAAGTCAAACCAGCTTTCAGAGCCAAGTAGTGATGTTCATTCTTGTATAAGATAAATGAAAATTATAATTGGTGAGACCATCGCATACTTCAGTGTTTATTCAAATGAAATGGAAAATATGCATGTAGCGTGGGAAATAAAACTAATTCCCAGCAGCAATCCAACAAAATTACTTATATATCAGCAGCAGACATTATAAATGGTATATTTCAGCAATAATTCTTAACCATAATGTCAAACTATTGCCAGTCACGCTTAGCTGTTACTACATGCAATATTTGCATCTTTCTACTCCTATTAATTCTGGAAAACAGTGCAATGAAAGAGACACACCCAATATTTTCATATAGAATTTGTATTTAACATATGTTCCTTCCATACTTTTAGTTTAAATGTAAAATTAACATAAAACTTAAGTATGTGCAAAAGGAGTTTTTAGAGTTTGTCAATAAATGCATGTCTTGTGTGTACAGATACTAGTGCAACCAAAATCTAAAGGCACAACGTGTTAATGTTTATAGATGCATAGGTAAGTAGAATACTAGATAGATCGATATAGGTATGTCATCACTTCATGAGAACATTTAAAAATATATAGTGTTTAAAAGTTGATCCAAAAACCTGAATATATTAAGTTTCTTAAGGATTTAATAAAACTCAGAAGAATTAAAATTATATTTAAATCATCATATCAGCCAGATTTCAGGAAGGAAAAGAAAGCCCTCACCAGATTGTTCAATAGGAAATATTTAAACATGTTGGAAAAAATGAAAATGCAAACCAAGAACCTGAAATAACCCAGAGATTTTCAGTATCGTGAAGCTCTTACCCTTCCTAGAGATGGAGGGATATTGGGGACAAGACCCTTACAAAAAATAACTCCAAATTGATTTAAGACTTAAATGTCAAACCTGAAACCGTAAAACTACAAGAAAACATAGGGGAAAATCTCCTTGACATTGGTCTTGGAAATGATTTTTTGGATATGACACCAAAAGCACAAGCAACAAAAAGCAAAAATCAACAAGGGGGGCTATATCAAACTAAACAGTTTCTGCACAGCAAAAGAAAGGATCAACAAAATGAAAAGGCAATGTACAGAAAGGGAGAAAATATTTGTAAACCACATATCTGTTAAGGAGATGATATGCAAAATATGTAAGGAAATACAAATGAAAATTGCAATGAGGTATCACTTCACACCTGTCAGAATGGCTAAAATCAACAACACAAGAAACAGCAGGTATTCACAGGGATGTGGAGAAAGGGGAACCCTCCTGCACTGTTGGTGGGAATGCACGCTGGGGCAGCTACTGTGGGAAACAGTATGGATGTTCCTCAAAAAGTTAAAACTGGAACTACCTTCTGATCCAGCAATTGCACTACTAGGTATTTACCCCAAAGAGTTAAAAAATACTAATTGAAAGGGATACATGCACGCTGATGTTTACAGCAGCATTATCTACAATAGCCAAATTATAGAAACTGCCCTAGTGTCCATCGACTGGTGAATGGATAAAGAAGTGGGGTGTGTGTGTGTGTGTGTGTGTGTGTGTAATGGAATATTACTCAGCCATAAAAAAGAATGAAAACTTGCCATTTGTAATGACATGGATGGAGCTAGAGAGTATCATGTTCAGTGAAATAACTCAGAGAAAGACAAATACCATATGATTTCACTCATATGTGGAATTTAAGAAACAAACCAATGAGCAAGGGGAAATAAAGAGAGAGAGAGGCAAGCCAAGAAACAGACTCTTAACAGTGGAGAACAAACTGATGGTTACCAGAGGGGAGGTGAGTGGGGGGATGGGTTACATAGGTGAAGGGGAGTAAGGAGTGCACTTGTTGTGATGAGCACAGTGCATTGTACAGAAGTGTTGAATTACTATATTGTACACATGAAACTGATATTACACTGTATGTTAACTAACTGGAATTTAAATAACTTAAAACACGTATATAAAACACATATAAATGAGAGAAAGGAACTCATACAACTGTATAGCAAAAACACCAAATAATTCAATTAAAACATGTGCTAAAGACCTAAATAGACTTTTTTTTTTTCAAAGAAGACATAAATGGCCAGCAGGTACTTGAGAAAGTGGCAACATCACTATTAATCACCAGGGAAATGCAAGTCAAAGCTGCAACAAGATCTCACCTGACAACTGTTAGAATGACTATTATCAAAAAGGCAAGCGATAAGATGTGCTGGTGAGGATGAGGAGAAAAAGGAAGCCTGGTGCACTGTTGGTGGGGATGTGACCTGGTACAGCTACTATGGAAAACAGTATGGAGGATCCTCGATAAATTAAAAATAGAACTACCATATGATGCCACAATTCCACTTCTGGGTATATATCCAAAGAAAATGAAATCACTATCTTGAAGTGATATATGCACCCTCGTCACCAACATGTTTATTACAGAATTATTTACAATAGCCAAGACAAGGAAATAATCGACCTGTCAACAGATGAACGGATAAAGAAAATGTAGGGTGGATAGATAGATGATATAGATAGATATATATTAGATATAGATATAGATGCAGATATATAATAAAATATTATTCTGCCCTAAAAAGAAAGAAATCTTGCCATTGTGACAACATGAATAAAATTTGAAGACATTGTGCTGGGAGAAATAAGTTGGAGAAAGACAAATACTGTATGATATCACTTATGGGTAGAATATAAAAGAAAACTCATAGAAACAGAGAATAGATTTGTGGTTGCTGTGGGGGTGGGATGAGGGAAATGGGTGAAGGTGGGCACAAGGTGCAAATTTTCAGTTATAAGGTGAGTTAGTTCTGAGGATCTGTACAGCATGTTAACCATAGTTAATGGTACTCTAGTGTGTACTTGAAAGTTACTAAGAGAGTAGATCTTAAAAGTTCTCACCACAGGGATGCCTGGGTGGCTCAGTCATTTAAGCATCTGCCTCCGGGTCAGGTCATGATCCCAGGGTCCTGGGGTGGAGCCCCACATCAGGCTTCCTGCTCAGCGGGGAGTCTGCTTCTCCCTCAGCCTCTGCCTCTGCTTCTCCCCCTGCTTGTGCTCCCTCCCTCCCTCTCTCCCTCAAATAAATAAATAAAATCTTTTAAAAAAATGTTCTCACCACAAAAAAGAAAGAAAGAAAAAGTAACTGAGGTAATGGATCTGTTAACTAACCATATCAAGGTAATCATTTTGCAATATATACATATATCAAATCATTGCTTTGTATACCTTAAACTTACACACTATTATGTTAATTGTATCTCAGTAAAGCTGGGAAAAATAAAATAAATGAAAAAGTGGGTAAGGTAAGAAGTGGTGTTAAAGTAACACAATTGGGGCAGAGAGGTATAAGTGAAGACCATGAATGAAGAGCCTGTCTTTGAAAGCAGGAATTACAGAGGAAACATGTTGCAGAAACAGCAACTTCATGGAGACACTGCTTATTCAGAGGCAGGGGGTGGAAATACTTGGTCTTCTTTCTCCCTCTCTTCTGCAGATCTCCTGCTGGCACTTCTTATGGGTCAAACCTAACAGGAATTCTTTTGGCAAGGGAACCTGGGAAATGTAGTCTTCAGTGGTCGATATCTGATTAGGCAGGACAAAGCAGGGGAAGGACAAGAATGGATCTGAGGGCAAAGAGATGACTGATCCAATCCTTAAAAACATGGCAGGGCCAATGTTCAATGGAAATCTCAAGAGATCATAGATGGAAATTACAGTTAACCTGAGAAAAGGTCATATAAACCCTATAGATGTTCATTAAAGTAATAAAGGCAGGAGCTTGTAACTACAGTTTGCTTTTTAATCATTTTGATATAGAGGACTTTCTGCCCTGGAAATGCAAAGACAGATGAGAGAGAAAGAAGGGGATGTTTTTCTGATAGCTTTGCCTGGAAAGGAGGCATTTTCCTACTCAAGTGGCAAGGTTTCCTGAGGAGAAAAAAAATGGTCCCTGCTGAGTCCCAGAATGAAAACCACAGAGTGACTGAAGCTTGGGCATAATTACAGATAGCCTAGAAGAAGCATGAAAAATGGATAAGAGACAGTGAATTCCATTTATACAGTTTACTTCTATGCCACATGTCTCTGAAGTTGTTTGAAGGGGCTTCAAACAAAACCCACATACCATAAGAATATAGAGTAGACTCTGATTATTTGGTCTAGGGAAAGGAGTAATTAAAATATCTCCCCAAATTAGAGCTTTTTAAATTTGCTGTGAAAGTACATAAAATTTGACTTTTGGCTTTTGGGAAAGGAAGGCCAAACATGACTTATGGACCTAGCTCTCATAATCAGCATGGGAAAGTATACCACTTATTCACGGGAATTATAAGTATTGCCAGACACAAAGTCCTAAAAATTCTCAATAGAAATTTATCTAAAAACATTGTATGATAAAGTGTACATTGACTACAGTAAAATTTTATAGCAAAGGTGAAAGCTATATACCATAGGAATCTTTCTTATTATCAAGTATGAGAGAATCTGAACGTTTAACATTAAACCACATTTCAGAGAAGTCAGTTGTTCAAGAGCCTGACTGACTTGATGTAGTGCCCATTAATGGTTTCATTAATGGGCATGTCCAAAATGTGCTCCAGGGAGGAAAAACTCCATAATATAAAAAGATGTCCAAAATGCCCACATAAGTTTGTGAAATGCTGTATCAGGTACTATAACCCTCCAGGATATTCTAATTTAGTAAGACCATACCAAAGGATCTGAATAGTCCCTCAGAGAGAAATCTATTGAAAGTTTTTCAGACTAATGTTTTCCAAACACTGTTGATCACAGAATCTATTTGAGACTGAAGTTCGTTAACATTTTGGGGGACCAGGTTTTCACATTTCTCACTTTGGGGAACTCTAGGCTCATGTCATCACATAAATAAATTTAGAATGTGTATAAGCATTGTATGAGTCCCATGCTCACTATTATCATTAATAGTAAACAAAGTGCTGCCCCTTACTGGATGCTATTTAGAAGATATTCAGTACTGATAATAAGAATTACCATACTAAGGGCATCTGGGTGGCTCAGTCAGTTAAGTGTCTGCCTTCAGCTCAGGTCATGATCCCAGGGCCCTGGGATCGAGACCCGCACATCAGGCTCCCTGCTCGGTGGGGAGCCTGCTTCTTCCTCTCCCACTCCCCCTGCTTGTATTCCCTCTCTCACTCTCTCTCTCTCTCTGTCAAATAAATAAAATCTCAAAAAAAAAAAAAAAGAATTACCATACTGAGCATCTCCTATAGACCAAGAAACTATGGCCTATGAATAATTTATCTCATCACAACAAATTAAGTAACCATTATGCCCATTTAATAGATGGTAGTGAAAATTCTTTGAATACCAAAAAATAAAAATCACTTTTTATTAAGAAAACTAAAAAAAACCTAAGGAAGGGGAACTTTCCAGAACAAGGAATCTGCCTTCTGTCCATCGATGGGAAGTGTCTTCATGAAAATCCAGGAAATTCAACAGTGCTCAAATTTAGAACTGCTGTAGCATTTGATAACTTTGGGTTATATATGTTTTAGCAGGACACACATGAGGGTACCCTGGGAGCAGTATGGGGAAAGTGTGAACAGCTCTGGTCCTTAACTAGGAAACCATTACTAATGGTAACTTGATCCATTTTATTTTAATCACCATAAATTCCTGGTGATTTTCACTCAGCCACATAACCTCATCTGCCACATGGAAAAATATCTAACATGGAGGTGTTGTGACAATAGATTTTTTTGAGGATTTTTTTATTCCTCAGCTTTCTAGCAACTATCTGTTGAGCACTATAACCATGTAAGTTTACAGTGCTAAGCAACAAAATGAAGATGCACTGACCAAACTATTAAGGAGATTCCACAGGAAGCCATTAATAGGTGTTCTGTGATCATTTTCTCTTTTCTGCTTGTCTCTCAAAGTTCCAGACAATATAAATAAGCTCAGAGGGTCTCAAACCTAAGTGCACATTGAAATCTTCAGCAGGGCTTTCAAGGAAAAAAAACATAATGGAGCCTACCACAAATCATTAAATCGGAAACTCAGGCGTAGCACCTAGACATAAATATTTTTTTTAAAAGCTTTCCACATTTTTCTAACAGCAGCTAAGATGGAAAACTCTGACTCAGTTGTAAATGTAGTCTCAGAAGTATCAAATGAGGAAGCAGTAGTAGAGTAAAAAAATAAGAGATGAAAAACTATAGAAGAATAAAATAGAAAGGAACAGGATCCAGAGATGACCGAGAAAGTGAAGCATAAAAGTGGCATCTGTGACATGAGCATAAGTTTAATAGGAGCTAGGCATTGAGATACTACAGGGAGAATCTATAAACATCTTTAAAATATAACTCCAACAGAAATTATCTACAACGGTGATTAGCAAACCTTGTTGTTTAATTGAATCAGCTGGGTGAGACTGTAAAAAGCCAGATGCCCAGGTTGCACCCCAGACCATATAAATCAGTATTTCTGGAGTTGGTGCCTTTTGGCTTGGGGTATTGGTACTTTTAAAGCTCCACAAGTGATTCCAGTGTGCAGTAATGAAAGTTTCTCAAATTTCAATGTTCATATGAATAACTGGGGATCCTGTAAAAGATCAGATTCTGATTATGTAGGTCTGGGGCTGGACCCAAGATTCTGCAGTCTCAGTATTTCCCATCTGCTGCTGCTTTTGCTGCTGCTGCTCTAAGAAACACACTTTAAATAATAAGGATTGGAACACTGGCTCTCAAACTTGGCTGCATATTGGAATACCCTGGCGAACTTTAAAAGTTGCTGATGCTTTGATCCCAACCCCCGATGGTGTAACAGATATGGTGTCAGTATGGTATAAACCACTCATTGAAATGCCTTTGATTGCCGTTCTCCCTTCCCCACCTTACCCTTCCCTTCTGTGCTTCCTTAGACAATCGTTCAAATCAATTACCTGCACCCACATCCTAGTGTCAAAGTTGACTTTTAGGGGATCCCATGCCAAGACCCCACCTTCAGTCTTGTAACACAACTCATCTGATATGGTGTTCTCTTCCTCCTTCCTCTTTTTTCAAGGTTCAGTTTTTTTCATGACAATATTTGCTCTATCCCTTCCAGTCTAATGCTTTCAGTCTGACAGAAAAAAAATTGAGGGTTTCCTGGGTGGCTCAGTTGGTTAAGTGCCTGTCATTGGCTCAGATCATGACCCCGGAGCCCCAGGATAGAGCCCCGCATCGGTCTCCCTGCTCAATGGACAGCCTGCTTCTTCCTCTGCCCCTCACCTTGCTTGTGTTCTCTCTCACTCTCACTTTCATTCTCTCTCCCTCTCAAATAAATACATAAAATCTTTAAAAAATCGAAACAAAATAGAAGCTGAGACTTTCTACTTTTTTCTGTCACTTCATAACATTGCCCCATGCACTCCCAATAAATTAAACTGTGATTTTTATTGTTGTGAGTCTTGCTCTGAAAATGATTCTAAAAACCTGTATGTTATTCTTAACAATTTTTTCAAGTTTTGGCTCAATTTTAGTTTATTCTTTCATGAAATTACACTTAGGTGTCCAGATCCTCTAATTTGTATTCATCATAGGTCATTTTCTTAGGGTTCACTAATCTGGTATTCTCATTTTCCACAATGTGAGAGAACAGGTAAATAAAGAAGGAAAATTATATGAATAAAAGTCATACAGTAGGGACTCATCCACCTGTCCATGAATCCAATCATTCAGTTAATGTTTACTGAATATCCACTATGCGGTGTCTAAATACTGGGAAGCAGAGTAAAGAGGGCAGACAGATAAGCATTTTGACTAATGATTAGTGACTCTAAAGCAAAAATATGATAATTTCATATTATGCCAATTATTGTAAATGAAATACACAGAGTGTGATAGAGGTAGGAGTGTGTGTTGGGAAGTACAACTTTATAGACAATGGTCCGTGAAGGCTGCTCCAAAGAAGAGTTATTTGAGATAAATTCCAAAGGCTCAGCCCCTTTTATTCATAAGAGAATATTTTAAGCAATCATCACATCTAGTAAATAAATACAGTACAGTTCTAACTGGTTAGATTCTTTGATTTACAAAGCCAGACTAAATTAAAAAGTGCAAAGAGGCTGCAAGATACAGGTAGACTTACAATACAAATGAGACTTACTAAAGAATGTGATAAATCTCCAAGTACCGAGATAGGAAAATGCCTAAAGAATGTAATAATTTTTTTGGGGGGGGGGTAGCTCAGTCAGTTAAGCGTCTGCCTTCCGCTCAGGTCATAATCCCGAGCTCCTGGGATCATGATTCCGGGGTACTGAGATCAAGCCCTGTGTAGGGTTTCCTGCTCAGCGGAGAGCCTGCTTCTCCCTCTCCTGCTCTCCCTGCTTGTGAGCTCTCTCTCTCTCTGTGTCAAATAGATAAATAAAATATTTTACAAGATAATAATTTAAAAAGAATTTAATGTTTTTAAATGCAGAATTATATCATTTAATTTATATTTAAAATACACATACACACACACTTAGATATATGTATATATCTCATGTTTGTCTTAGCCTTAACTTATCTCCATTTGAACGGTCATAGAATATATTTAGAACGTTGCACAGAGAACTGTTAGCAAGAATTACCTTCAAAGTGTGAGACTGGGGAGAAAGTGGTAAAAGGATTTTGCTCAGTGATAATTTATGCCCTCCAAGTTTGCTAGTATATTTATAATGTTACACATAGTGTTTATAATGTTATATATAATAGTTGTAAAAAGGGGGAAATAGACAAATAAGAAACAGGTGATGGTAGTACAGGTAGAAATAAATACAAAACACAAAAACTAATTGAAAGTTTTAAAAATGAAAAAAATTAAATTAGGATTAAAAATAAAATAACTTAAATTTGAAAAAAAAATTTAAACATTAAAAAATAATTTAAAATGGGGTGCCTGGGTGGCTCAGTCAGTTAAGTGTCTACCTTCGGCTCAGGACATGATCCTAGGATCCTGGGATAGAGCCCTGAGTTGGGCTTCCTGCTCCGTGGAGAGTCGGCTTCTCCCTCTCCCTCTGCCCCTCCCCAACTCGTGTGTGTGTGTGTGTGTGTGTGTGTGTGTGTGTAATGGAATATTACTCAGCCATAAAAAAGAATGAAAACTTGCCATTTGTAATGACATGGATGGAGCTAGAGAGTATCATCATGACCCCGGAGTCCCAGGATAGAGAAAATTTCTGTATGTAACAGTCAGATGTTCAATCATAATTGCCTTGGTCAATATAAATTTAATCTTTCTTGAAGAAAAAAGCTAATTTTAGTTAATTCTAAAACAACAAAATCAGGGTTAATTTGAAAAGCAGTTATTTTCAGGGTAGACTTTACATGCTTCGGGCAAAGGCCTTTGCAATATTTGCAGAGTAATGTTTCAGAGTTAAGTACAAAGCTGTTTTTGATCCTGAAATATTTAGTACTCTATAAAAAGAATCATCAAACCAACATATTGCCATGCAGACTTAACTAAAATAAATAGTGCCTAAAATAAACAGTGTTGTGATTTTTAAACCAGACATATTCTAAATGGGAAAAAAATGTACATCTCTGTATTAAGTAGATTCTTCCAGATTAAACTTAAATTAGGTAAAGTGGTCATCATGCAAATTGTGAAATAAATCTAGAAAAACAAGTTTAGATAATGAGAAAAATGACACTCTAGAGCTCTACAAATATAAATTTCCGAGGCTAAAGAGCTGAAGCAGTGCTTGTGGTCTAGAACAAAGTGGTGTATTTCTAAGCAGTGGGAAGAACAGACTATCCTCTAAATCAATAAATGCTTGCTAGTGCAATTGACTGTCCATTAGTAAATACAATTAATTTAGACCTATTTCAATTCTACACAGAAATAAATTCTAGATGAAGTAGAGAGCTACGTGATAAAAAAATAATCATTGAAAGCATTAAATGTCACTGTGAGAAAGGCCTTCCTAAATACCAGAGGAGTCATAAATAAAAATATTAACATATTTTAGTATATATCATGTCAAATGGAGAGATACAATGTAGGAAAAATTGTAACTCATTTTGTAAATGAAGACAAACATTTAAAAAACATGAGTTTCTACATATTCCATAGAAAATGACACAAGTCAATTGTTAACAAAACATATGAGGGCAAGTCAGAAAATACAAAATATAAATGGCCAATAAACATACGAAAATATGCACGAAGTTATTAAAAATTAACAGAGCAAATTAGAAAACTGCAAAATATAATTTTTTCTTAATCGTAGTAAGATCAATAATGTTAGATGTTACTAGAAATGTGAAAAAATGGGTACGTGAATACATTATCATTGGAGTAAATTTGTTAACCATTTTTGGAAGGTAATTTATTGGTATCTATCAAAATGTGAAAAGCCAGTACTTTTTTTTTTTAACAAATTCCAGTTCTAAGAAATTATTTTATGGAGACCCTACACATGTGTCCAGTAATCAGTGTTCAAGACATTCCTTGCAGCACTGACTATATAGCTTAAACAAACAAGTAAATTTAAAACAGCCATCATAAGAGAGTGGTTAAATAAACTGGGCTACACCTTCTCTGTATAATGCTTTCTAGTTATTTTTTAAAAATAAAGTATATATTGTTAAGGTAATAAAAATGTTATAAATCCTATGTAAGGAACAAAATATATACAGGTTTCTGCATAACCATGTGTAAGTAAAGGAAATTTAAATGGCCAAATGGGCACCGATCTCAGGACAAATATGATTCTCTAAATAGTAGAATACAAGAAGGAGAGCAGAGAGTTATATTTATATTTCACTCTTTACACTTTGTATCATATGGGTCTTTTATGTGTATAGTCCTTTATTACCTCTAGAAGGAAGGAAGGAAGGAAGTGCATTTGTAAAAAATCTCATCCGGTCTCAGGCACTGTGCCTGGCACATTCTTTCCTTTCTTTTTTTCCTCATTGTATTCTCTGTATAATTTAAGGAGAGAGACAGAAAAGAAGGGAGAAAAAGAGGGAATAAAAAAGGAAAGAAGAAAAGAAGGATGGTTAGCCTGTCTTAAAGGGGTAGGGATTTTGAATTTTTGTTCCCAGTGTACTGATACATTATAATCACTCAAAAAATAGTTGTTAAATAAAGGGAAGGAGCGGGGGTAGAATGGATTTCTATGAATTCTTCTCAATACCTGGAAAATATACAAATAACAGTATAATAATATCTTTTGTGATCACTTGTAGTTATCTTAAACTATGTGGTAGAATGTATTTTTAATATACACTCCTATGGATCAAATGTTTTACAACAAAAGCGTATAAGCACTAAAAACATTAGAATCTTAGAAATCAGACATGGAAGCAATATATCAGTTCACCTAGATCAGGTTTTAATTTTCAATGGTAAGACTGTGCTTGTTCTAAGAAAATTCTTTGAAAAGCAGTACTCTTTTGTCCAAATACTTATTTTCTGCCAACAGTATACTAACATTGTACTGTATATTTCTTTAGTCATAATTTCTGTGAAACTTGCTTACAACTTAAAATATACATTAAAGAGTTGAAGTTAAATTAAGAATTAGGAAGTAGTCGGTGGTAAAACTAAGACAACATATTAGATTAATAATGAAAATTTTATCTATTGTACATTTCCATTGCTTCCTCCATTTCATGTTTTTTCTTTCCTACATTTATGTAAAAAAACTAATAAAAACAAATATTAACCTATCACATTTTAAGTTAATCATCATTATTAAATGTCCTTTCCTTTTAATTCTCACGTATTTTGCTGTTTATTCCTGATATTTGCATTTGATCTCTAGACATATGATGGCAAAGTTTAGTTGTCATTGTGAAGATGTAAATGCATGTTTTATTTTTAATTAATTTTCTCCGTCTATTTATTCATATTCCCATTTTGTCTATATTTTCTTTTCCTATTCCTTTCTAATTATCATACATTCCTTCTGTGTGAAATTCTATGATCTAATTATGTAATTATGATATTTAATTGTTATGTATTAATTAGTTAATCCAACAAATATTTATTGAGTGTACCCATTACAATTTTAGGCACTGGGGATCCAGTAGGAAAAATATCACTGTCCATCATGGAGCTTCTAGTCTAGTGGGAATTGACAGACCAAAAACATAATAAATTCACATATGCTACAACAGGTTGTAATAATTGCTATAAAAATGACAGGATAAAAGGAACAAGGAATACAGGGGAAGGACAACCCCTCAAAGTGATAGGAAGTGAGGGAGGGAGCTGATTAGGTATCTACAGGAAGAGATTGCTAGGCAAAGGAAACAGGTGCAAATAACTAAGACAGAAACATGTATG
>NW_024423319.1:96032758-96064876 GCF_017311325.1 Ursus maritimus
GAAGGAAGGAAGGAAGGAAGGAAGGAAGGAAGGAAGGAAGGAAGGAAGAAGGGAGGGAGGGAGGGAAGGAGGGAAAGAGGGGAATGGTGTACTCTTGTATTCCTTGTATAATTTAAGGAGAGAGACAGAAAAGAAGGGAGAAAAAGAGGGAATAAAAAAGGAAAGAAGAAAAGAAGGATGGTTAGCCTGTCTTAAAGGGGTAGGGATTTTGAATTTTTGTTCCCAGTGTACTGATACATTATAATCACTCAAAAAATAGTTGTTAAATAAAGGGAAGGAGCGGGGGTAGAATGGATTTCTATGAATTCTTCTCAATACCTGGAAAATATACAAATAACAGTATAATAATATCTTTTGTGATCACTTGTAGTTATCTTAAACTATGTGGTAGAATGTATTTTTAATATACACTCCTATGGATCAAATGTTTTACAACAAAAGCGTATAAGCACTAAAAACATTAGAATCTTAGAAATCAGACATGGAAGCAATATATCAGTTCACCTAGATCAGGTTTTAATTTTCAATGGTAAGACTGTGCTTGTTCTAAGAAAATTCTTTGAAAAGCAGTACTCTTTTGTCCAAATACTTATTTTCTGCCAACAGTATACTAACATTGTACTGTATATTTCTTTAGTCATAATTTCTGTGAAACTTGCTTACAACTTAAAATATACATTAAAGAGTTGAAGTTAAATTAAGAATTAGGAAGTAGTCGGTGGTAAAACTAAGACAACATATTAGATTAATAATGAAAATTTTATCTATTGTACATTTCCATTGCTTCCTCCATTTCATGTTTTTTCTTTCCTACATTTATGTAAAAAAACTAATAAAAACAAATATTAACCTATCACATTTTAAGTTAATCATCATTATTAAATGTCCTTTCCTTTTAATTCTCACGTATTTTGCTGTTTATTCCTGATATTTGCATTTGATCTCTAGACATATGATGGCAAAGTTTAGTTGTCATTGTGAAGATGTAAATGCATGTTTTATTTTTAATTAATTTTCTCCGTCTATTTATTCATATTCCCATTTTGTCTATATTTTCTTTTCCTATTCCTTTCTAATTATCATACATTCCTTCTGTGTGAAATTCTATGATCTAATTATGTAATTATGATATTTAATTGTTATGTATTAATTAGTTAATCCAACAAATATTTATTGAGTGTACCCATTACAATTTTAGGCACTGGGGATCCAGTAGGAAAAATATCACTGTCCATCATGGAGCTTCTAGTCTAGTGGGAATTGACAGACCAAAAACATAATAAATTCACATATGCTACAACAGGTTGTAATAATTGCTATAAAAATGACAGGATAAAAGGAACAAGGAATACAGGGGAAGGACAACCCCTCAAAGTGATAGGAAGTGAGGGAGGGAGCTGATTAGGTATCTACAGGAAGAGATTGCTAGGCAAAGGAAACAGGTGCAAATAACTAAGACAGAAACATGTATGGTGAGATTCCAGGAAGAACAAGGCCAGCGCACTGGAATGGAGTTGGATAGGCATCGACAGATGAGGGATAAGGTCACAGGAGCCAAGAGGTAGGGTGAGGCAGGTCACCCTGTATAAACCGTTTTAAGCATTTTTACTTTTACTCTAAGTAGGGTCTTGAACAGAGAAATGACATCATCTGTCATGCATTTATAAAGATCTCTCTGGCTGCTGCTGGAAAATAGACTTTAATGGAGCAAAGGCAAAAGCAGGGCAACCAGGAGACTATGTCAGAATCCAGAGAGATGATGGTACTTGGATCACAGTGGTCATTTGGATGCTGTGAGATCATTTCAGAATCTATAAATATTTTGAAGGATATGAACTAGATGTGGAGTAAGAAGGAGAAGAACTAATGATGACTCATGCAAACAACAGGAATTCACTGAGTTTAGCTCAGTGAAAAGAATTACTGTGGGGACGCCCATAAGCTAAAACTTGAACTGGGATGGTTGATCAGGAAACATGGCAGCCCTTGGATTGTTTTCTCCCTCACGGCATCTCTGCTTCATTCTGAATGTGAGGACTGCCCAGCCCAGGAGTTATTTGATAAGGTGTTTTTGTTTTTAAAAATTTCTTGTTTGACTAGAATTTCAATTAGTTGTTTGAAATAGAATGGATTTAAATATAAAACCAGAGAGAAAAGAGGAAAATAAAGGAAAATGATCTTGAGAACAAAGAAAGAAGAAATGACAGAATTTTGAAAATCAGTGATCGATAATTAGAAAATAGAGGTGAAAAACAGAAAACACAGTGAGAGAAAACAAACCCTATGGAATACTTTTAAAATACCACTCTTACATAGTATGACACTTGCATATTTAATGGCTTTCAATTCAGTAGCAAGCATCATTTTCACTAAAGGAAATATTATTTTAAAGAGGCAGTTAGATGGACTATATATATTGATGGTCTTAAATGTCAGTTCATCCAACAGTGTTCTGTACCCTGAAATGGAGTTTGTTATCTGATGACACAAGACTTTACCAGCTGGATATTACTTTTTTTGTTTGTGTGTTTTTATCAAATGGCCAAGTTCAGTTTGCTGATCCTCAAAATCAATAACGCCAATATCTTCCCCTAGTGACTATTTGCACTTTAGTCAATTATTATTAATAGAATGATTGTGTTTTAACCCTGAAAAAGGGACTATCCCTACGGCCAAGGCAAGTATTATTATGGCAATTACTTTACCAGATATAATTTAAATATTTGGAAAATTTGAGATCACAGTGAATTTCAAATATGTGCCCCTGATAGAAGAGTGAATATCTGGCATTTGTAATGATGCTACTAACGTTCTCCTGAGGCATTTGGAACACAGTTGCTTTCTTCTCCATCCAAAGTTTACTACTACTACCGATAAAGTAACTTCCATATTTTATTGCTGATATACTCATTGCAGGAAATCCAAATTCTGCTGTGAAATTATTCATTTTATTCTTCATAATATATCTTTCCTATTTGTACAAACTAGTGAATATCCATTGTTATTGTAGAAATTTTAAACTCTGCAGTGCAATAGGTTTATAAGGATACCCATATTTAGTGTAAGAATAATATTTGTCCACATTCTGGCCTAATACCTAATAATGGCATTTACTGTATTGTTCTTTATAAGAGTCTCTATACTGAAATAAGTTGTTTTTGTATTCAAAGATAAAACTACTATTTAAAACACGAAGGATTTAAGAAATAGAAACAGTAAAAATTCAATGGACATAAAGATGTTAAAAATTATTGCTTTGGGAAAAAAAAGTATGCTGCTGGAAATATTGTCATAGTGATTTTAATTCTATGATATATTTCAGGAGTTTTAAAGTCATGAATGCCAAGTTGATGCTTAATAAATATCTCTGGAAGGGAGATTTAATTACATGGAATTTGTGGATTTTTTCTGGCCTCTTTGACTTAGGAATAATACAAAACAACATGAAAAATTTTTATTATATTAAAAAATGAGGACTGAATAATTAGGAGGGTAAGATCAGAATTACATGTGGATGATCTAGTTTTTTATATCATATTACCCAGAAGAAGAGCTAATATCATACATATCCAATTCTACCTATGGTTTTTCTGAGGAGGACTTTAGGAACTTGGGACTACCTAGAATTGTAGGTATTACCTTCTGATATGTACTCTGTTTATTAATTAATGAAATGAATGAATATAAGTGTTATGAAAATTATATTTAGAATATTTAAAATGCAGGTAAATAAAATAATTTCTCCTGAAGATCATTTTACTTTCAAATTCTACAAGTGTCATTAATATATAAAATGCTCTGTGACTCTCCACTCTCATGGATAAAAAGGATTAAAACAGTGCTGGAAACAAACAGTGCATTAGTAATATTGGTAAAAAGGAGAGCTTGATTAAAGGGAATTTTAGCTTCACAAGTTGTGATGTCATATGGTTTGATTATAAGTAACATCTTAATTTGAGAAAGGTAAAATAAAACAAAATCACTAACTTTCCTTTGGAATCTGTATTCCAAATGTATCCATGCGAGAGAAAGCCCAAATAAACTCTAGGAATATTAATTTTGTAGAGCAATATGACCAAAATGAGTTTCTTAGAAACAACATGAAATGATTAAAAACCCAAATTTTCTTTAGTGCTTAATGTACTTGAATAACTTCTTCCTCATGATTTCCACTGATGGAAATGTTTGATAATTGCATTTTGCAGTGCCATCAGAAAACAGGATTTTGGAGGGGGATGGTATTTGCTTTCAAGTAATAGAATTTCAAACCAAGTGGAGTATTACTTAGTGCTACTAAACCCTACTTTCTTCAATTCCCCACCTCCCTTTAAGGGACAACTTATCCAGCCTAATTCTCAGCATTCTTATGCTGGGACCATCCCTCCTTCTTCAGTATAGTCTGAGAAAAGTATCTAAAATGAATTCACACTAAGTTGTTGATAACTTCATCAAGTATCGTTTCTTCACATGCATCTCCTCTTTCTAACTGTGAGTTACTTAAACGCAGGGAGTCATGTTTTATTCATAATTATTTTTAGGACTTCTCATGGTGCTGAAGTTAGAATACAGTCACTACCTCAACAATTCAATAAAACAAAATTTTATTATAATGCTGAACAACTCACCCCTTCCTTATTGTGAACCATCTAGCTATTTTATAAATTGTGCTCTGAGATCTGAAGAAACAGGAAAGGGTAGAATAAATAGAGAAATTTAAGTGATGATGGGGAAGGGAAATGAGTGATTGAATAAACATGACACCTGGAGAAAACAGGCAAAGGATATTTGGGTCAGACTGTTCCCATTTAGTAATAGGAGAAAGAGTATTTGGAAAACAAGGAGGAAAGTGACATGTATTGACTATCCCATGCACGTGTTCCTCCAGCCAGGTATCCCCATTGTATTATGCATTTAGTACTGTTAATACTATTTCACTTATGAGAAAACTAAGGTTCAGAGAAATGGCCAAGATACGGAACTATCAAGAGGCAGAAGCAAGTAGGCAGTTTATGTCTTTCTAAAATCTGTCAAAGGAGAAACAAAAGATCAGTACAACATGAAGATTTTTTTTTTAGATGAATAGACTTTAAGGTTTTTACAGCAGTTTTAGGTTCACAGAAAAATTGAACAGTTAGTACAGAGAATTAAAAAAAAAACATCTCTCTCCCATTTTCCACTATTATGAATATCTCTTGAATTAGTGTGGTACATTTGTTAAAATTGATGAACCAATATTGATACATTATTAAATTAAAAAAAACATAGTTTATGTTAGGGTTCACTCTTTGTGCTGTACAATTCTATGGATTTTGACAAATGTATAATGTCATGTGTCCACCATTACAGTGTCTCACAGTAAATTTCCATCACAGAATAGTTTCATTGCTATAAATATCCTTCACCTATTCATATAGACATATAGATGTCATTCAGACTGACATCTTGTACAGTAACCTTTAAGTTTCCTCCATGTCTTTTTATGGCTTGATAGCTCCTTTCTTTTTAGTGCTTAATAATATTCCATTATATGAATATACCAGTTTTATTCATTCAACTATTGAGGGACATCTTTGTTGCTTCCAGTTTGGGGTAATTATGAATAAGGCTGTGGTAAACGTCCATGTAGGAGTTTTCGTGTGGACATAAGCTTTGGACACATTTTTATAAATACCCAGGAATATGATTATTGGATTGTCTGGTAATCAATGTTTAGTTTTATAAGGAAATTGCCAAACTGGCTTCTAAAGTGGCTATACCATTTTGCATTTCCAACAGCAGTGGATGAGAGTTTCTGTTGCTCCACATCTTCACCCGCATTTAATATCATCAGGTGTTTTTTTTTTTTTTTTTAAGATTTTATTTATTTATTTGACAGAGATAGAGACAGCCAGCGAGAGAGGGAACACAGCAGGGGGAGTGGGAGAGGAAGAAGCAGGCTCATAGCAGAGGAGCCTGATGTGGGGCTCGATCCCATAACGCCGGGATCACGCCCTGAGCCGAAGGCAGATGCTTAACCGCTGTGCCACCCAGGCGCCCCAGGTGTTTTTTTTTTTTAATTGTAGTCATTCTAATAGGTGTGAAGTGTTATCTCATGTTTAATTTGTAATTCCCTAATTACCTATAATGTTGAGTATATTTGCATGTGCATATTTGCTATGTGTTTAACTTCTTTGGTGAAGCGTCTGTCCATACCTTTTGCTATTTTTAAGTGGGTTGTTTGCTAATGTTGAGCTTTAAGAGTTCACTATATAGTTTGGATACAAATCCTTTATCAGATATATGTTTTGCGAAGATTTTCTCCAAGTCAGTAGCTGGACTTTTCATTCTCTTAACAGTGTCTTTCACAGAGCAGAACATTTTAATTCCAGTGAGGTTCAACTTATCAATTCTTTTCTTCTATGGACCATGCTTTCAATGTTGTATCTAAAAGCTGGTCACCAAATCCACGGTCACCTAGATTATCTCTTATGCTATATAAAACTTCTATACTTTTGTTGCATGTTACATTGAGGTCTATGATACATTCTGAGTTAATTCTTCTGAAAGGTATAAAGTCTTTGTCTATATTTAATTTTTGCATGTGGATGTCCAGTTATTTCAGTACCATTTGTTGGAAAGATTATCCTTTCTCCATAGAATTGCTTTTGCTCTTTTGTCAGGGATCGGTTGACTGTATTTGTGGGTCTATTTTTGGGAATCTCTGTTCTGTTCCATTGATACATTTGTCTTTTCTTCTACTAATACCACACTATCTTGATTATGCAGCTTTATAGTAGGTCTTAAAGTTGGTATTGCCAGTCTTCTAACATTGTTGTTCTTTAGTATTGTGTTGGCTATTACAGATTGTTTGTTTTTAACTTACCAATCAAGAACACATATAGTCAAGAAATTCATTAAGTAATTCCCCAAGAGAAAATATGTTATTCTCTTTCTCTTATGGTTTTATTAATCAAGAACTATAAGTTTATACTCTAGATAATACAGAATAAATCCATTAGTGTATTTGTGATTAATAAATCAAGAAATTCTAATATCCATTTTCTGGAAAGGATTATAGTAGCAACCATTAACATGCCACTCAAATTTCCCTTTGAAAGAGAACTTATAAGGAGAAGAGTAATTTGCTGAAAGCCTCCAGCTAACACACCTTTTGGATATACCTCTGCATTCTTTCAAAGGCTATACTGTTTTCAAGCCAGTCCCAGTGAGTGACTGAACACTGTGGGTATACAAGAGCCAAAACATCCCTGCCCAACATGGGACTTTTCTAATGGGCATCTACATTCTGAGACTGCTCATCCATCTGGTCAAGACTTTCTCAAAGCAACCCTGCAGTCTGAGGGTCTTTCTACCAAGTTCTCTTTCCTTCTTTCCCCTCTTTCACAAGGGCCAGACCTGCATTGCAGTTGGAAGTCTCTCCCCATGTAGTCCTGTTCCCATTCTTTTTTATCTTTCAGAAGTATTTCTCTTAATAAATCTCTTATGTGTTCAATACCATTGAATTGTCTGCTTCTCAGAGGGCCCAAACTGATAGAAGCTTCAATTAGATGGGGTAAGGTTGAATTAGCTAGGGTTGCTCAAAGTTCATGGATTCAAGGTATATGGAACTGAGCTTTGCAATTAAGCTTCTTGGCTCTCAAAGTAGAGTGTACCAGTCAATGTACAGATAGATAACAGAGCCCAACTATGGAGCCACCCAGCTGAGTCTAACCTAAACCAGGTGATCCCACCACCCAGGGAATTCTAATAATAAATAGTTATTTTAGACCGTTGGCTTTGAATTAGTTATTCATGTAGCAAAACTACCTGATTCAGTGTTTCTCACCAATCTATTATCATCAGTCACAAAGTAATAGACTTAAACAGTTATAATGCAAATAGGAAATCTTATAAATGAAAAAATATAAATCTAGCTTTATGGTATTTTCTCTAAGTTACCAAAATCAAGAGGAGCTTTAGCACAGGAAAAACAAGCCTACTAGAAGAAAGCTACATGAGTATCTAGCTAGAATACAAAGGTGTAAGCAAAAATACAAGAGCAATACAACAGGGCAGATTCAGAGCATTAGAGGAAAATTTGTAAGAAGCCAGAATTCAATAGTTATGTGTTTAGAAATAGAACCTATTCCATGCTCAGCACCTGACAAGATAAGATATATTAGGTTGCTACTACAGAAAGTAAATAGAAACCCTCTTTAATAGAAATTCTAAGAAGCTCTGATAGGCAAGGCCCAGCATTAGAAAAACAGAGGGAGTAACACATTGTATACACAATGCCAGCCACCAGCAGGAGGTTAATGGGGGGAAAAGGTACTAAATTTTTCTTTTCCTTTTCATTAAAGTTAGTTCTCTCTGTCTCTCTCTCTCCTCCCCACTCTTTCCCATCCTACTTCCCCCGCCCCCCCCATATTAGGAGAAAATTGCCTTATGTGAAAGAAATATAAAAGAGAAAGTGACTCAACGTGATATATTCACTATGATCTTACTCATTGTAAATTCTGAACACTCTGATATCAGTATCTGTGTACCAGGCTGTGTATATGTAGAAAAATATACATGAGCTCTTCAAAATATTATTGTGGTTACTGTGAATTTGGAAGAAAAAATCATGTAAGTGAATTGTCGCAGCTTGAAATTGGTGATGCAAAGATGTCTACAACATAGGCCCTGTTGAAGCAAACTCTTATGCGGGGATCAATAATCACAATAAAATGAGATGAGTGAAATTATAGAGACATGCATAAAATGCAACAGAGAGAAAAAGGACACTTGTCCATAGAAAAAAGCAAGGAAGGTGAGGAGAGATGGCAAACTTGAAGAGAGAAGTTAACATTGCTTTTGCTAGTCCTTAAATTATGTGACAGAAGTGTTGAGAGATTAACCCTGAAAAGACAAGGAGGGACCATTCTTTGGAGGCCATGCATGCCATGCTAAAGAATAGACGTTTTACTATATTGTAGGTTACTAGGAACCAGTGTAAGATATGACTGTTTATGTTGTGGAGGGGGGTCTTGAGGAAGTCGGAGGATTTGGTATTTGAAAAATTTTAATTTGAGATATATTACCTAGATTATAATACAGAAAGCAGATTAAGAAGGCTTAAAAATATTTCCTGTTTAAAGATGCTTAGGGAATTAGTAGAGTTAAAACAAAATATTGTTTTCAAAGATTGGAGCGGCAAAATATATTTCATTTGTGTTTTGAGAAAATTTCATAGCACAGAAATAATGTGTTAAAAAAACTATATATGGAACAGAGTTGTGCTTAATATTTGTTGTGTTTGGAGAGGCATATAAGCATTCTGGAAGTTTTTACTCTAGAGACTAATTAAAAAGGTAGCTGAAGATAAGTTGCCAAGGAATGTACTGCTCTTTAATTGACAAGCCTTAACACAGCTACAACTTAAAGAGAGGGAAATAAAAGCGAGATACTATACCATATAAAGCAAGTTTTACTAAAAACGAAGGATTTACTTTAGCAATTATTCATTGTTAAATGAATTTCTCTAAGGTAATCATTTGATGAAAGGGAAGGTTAAGTTTCTAAACCAAGATAAAACATTTTGGAAATACTAATCAAAATCGAATGTAAATTTGAATTTTTATAAATGGGGCCCCTGGGTGGCTCAGTCCTTAAGCGTCTGCCTTCGGCTCAGGGCATGACCCCAGTGTGCTGGGATCGAGCCCTGCATAGGGTTCCCTGCTCTGCTGGGAGCCTGCTTCTTCCTCTCCCACTCCCCCTGCTTGTGTTCCCTCTCTCGCTGCCTGTCTCTCTGTCTCTGTCAAATAAATAGATAAAATCTTTAAATAAATAAATAAATAAATTTATATAGAAATTTACTTTTTCTTACTTTTGTTTTTTTCATTTCATAATCATACTTAGCAAAGTTAACCATTTTTAATTTTGTTTATTGAGATGGAATCTAGATATAAATTACCTCACTTTGAGTTATTTTTAAGGATACCAACCAGGCTTATGAAGTTTCAAAATTTAACTGCTTAAGTTGATGATCAGATTTATAGATGGTATCCTGTTCAGTGTATATGTTTTGCACTGTTAATTCAATGATCTTTCACAGATAGCTCTCAGTTTAATGGACAGGGATCTAATTCCTTAGCCTGTGAATACATTTTTTTCACCTAATTGCTCTATTTCTTTCTTGTGTATTTACCTTAAGAAATAAAATGACTTGTATTGAAAATGAAAAAGTTAAGAAATGGAAACTTAACCTTTATATGAGTTGCAAATGCCACTCTCCTTACAACCTGTAAAGTTTTATTTTTAGTTTATTTAAAAATCTGTAAAAGCTTAATGATCAATAGATGCAAAAGGGAAATGTTTGTACCTAATATAAAGAATTACACATGCATCTAAGCATGCTTATATTTTAAAAAAATGGGTTTGGGAAGATTATTAAATGGTGAGCTTTAATTTCTATTTGGAATTTTAGACTGTTTTTATGTTAGAATATTATTCTAAACAAATGACTCTCGTAGTAATTGAATCTTTTTACATCAGCATATGCTGCAATAAAACTGTGATATTCCTTTCTGAACAATGCAGTTTGTAATTAATGTTTCTTGGTGCCCAAATATGAGAACTAAAATCATTGAAAGTAAAACGATTCATTTTGTATATTTATAATTTTTTTTCTTTGTGTTGAGGAAGATGGGGAAAAATTAGAAAATGCTATGAAGTGCTAAATAGTATCTGGCACATACTAAGTGGTCAAAAATGCTAGTTATTACTATTGTTTAGATATTTGAATTGATTTATATTTCTTTCCTTTTTTATATGTCCATTAAATGTTTGTGACTTAAACTAGGTGGCAGATCCAGATATATACCATTCAGATCCCTCATCCGGTAGAAGTTTACTGCCGAGCTCTAAGGATTGTGGTTCGTTGACAGCCTCCAGCTGTTAGCTTCATCAACATCCACATTGACTTGTGAGCCAAAGTTATGATCTCCTAGGGCGGCAGAGCAGTAATGGAGAGGTGGTGGTCCCAGGGCCTAGCCAGCCTCCCCGTGAGGATCTCCTTATTGAGTAATCTTTGCTCTGGAGCTCCCAGTTGAGCTCTTAGAAATTTTGTCAGGTCAGAATTGTGGGGGAAGAAAAGTAATTTTCTCTCTAGACTTGTAGGTTATTGGCTGAGACCACCCCCCATAAAAAAGATTAATAACAGAAAAAGAAATGGAAGTTTAATAACATGGTTACCTCCTGTATACATGGAAGGGACCCGGGAAAACTGAATAACCCCCCAAAATGGCCCAAGCCACCACCTTAAATAACATCTCCAGCTAAAGACAAAAGATGTTGGGGAAAAAAGGGAGCCCAGTGATGGGAGGTTATCAGGAGAAACACAATAATCAAGGGTAAGGTTATTGTGCAGATTTCAGCCAAGGCCTTCTGCATTGGTAAGAGTTTCTAGCGATTTAGAGTCAGCCTCCCCTTCTTGGTACAGAGAAGGAGGTACCCTTACAAATGAAGATTCCCCTTATAAATGTAAATATTGCTTACAAAAGAGTAACTTTGACTTGGTTTTCAGAGCTTCTCCCATGTCTGCTGTCTTAAAAATAACCAGCTTAAAATAATCCTTATGCCAAAGAGGCATATTTTGGGGTGACAAATTCTGCTTCCCTTCACAATCATGTTCTGACAGCTCCTTCTCTGTACCAAGCTCCTTGTGTCTAATCCTACTTCCTCCCTTTTCTTGCTCCATCTGTTACTCTACAGTAAATGTTTTTACTCTTAACTCCATCCCAGCATCTACTTCCCAGAGAGCTCCACCTGAAACTAACATCAAATTTCACTTTGCATATACCTGAAAAAAAATACTCCACGTGAAGTTTGAAATAGTTGGGCTGTTGAAGCATAATTTTTAAAATAGAGAATGGAGAATGAACATGTCAAATATTTATTTGCGGGTCCAATAAACTACCAAGGTATAATTTGGAAAGTTAAAAACATGGTTCTTACATATGATGGGCTGAATTATGTCCTGCCAAATTTATATGTTAAAGTCCTAACCCCCAGTATCTCAATATGTGACTGTATTTGGAGATAGGGCCTTCAAAGAATGATTAAGGTAAAATGTGGCCACTGGGGTGGCCCCAATCCAATTTGACTAGTGTCCTTAAAAGAAGAGGACATTTGGACACAGAAAGAGATGCCAGTGATACCAAAGGTGCTTAAACAGAACACTGGATACCCATTTCTCCCAAAACATCTTTCTTATTTTCCAAAATAATATTAACCTGCACCAAAATTTAACTCAATGCAAGATACAAGAACAAAACAAAACCCAAAAAATAAAAAAATATTAGGGATTATCCTTCATTTGTCCTCATTCCTTACTTCTTGCCTCACACATTTATCATCAAGTCTCATGAATTTTATCTCCAAAATGTATTTCAAATCCATCCAAGTCTCTCCATCTTCACTGAAAACTCGCTTGTTCTGGATGTCATTATCTAATACTTGGAATACTAAAATAACATTCCTGTTTCTACACTTGCTCAAAGTCCATTAATTCTCCATATAGTGATGTTTGAAATAAATATCGGATATGACATTCCCTTAATCAAACATTGAATGGCTTCTCATTTAACTCAGAATGAAGTATAAAATATTTCATAATTTACCTGGTTCCAGCATACATCCCCCAAAACTTTTCATGCCATTCTCTTCTTGTTCAATATGCCTCAAGCGCATTACTTACATTTATTCCTGAACATGGCAAGTCCTCTTCCATGTCAATATTTTTATACTTACCATTCCGTCTGCTTGAAATATACTGCTTGCCCAGCACTATGCATATGTTGCTCCTAATTCAAACATGAGATCACAACAACCTCTTCAGATAAGCCTTTTCTGACTACCATATTTAAATGTGTCTGCACATGCATGCAATATCTATAAAAACAGACGGTGTTCTGCCTTATTTTCACTTACTATGATATATAATTTTTTGCTGGTTTTTATGCTTGAGTGGATATTACAAAATTTTTGCCAAACGTATCTTCTACTTTCCGAACCTTCTTCATGATCTGGACTTAATATACCAGCCTGGTATTAACATCTAAAGTGAACTTAAAATGAAAGGAAACACAAACAACCAGAATTCTTAATCCTTTTTGAAATTCTTGAAGCAAAGTCTGCATAAAGGCCTTTGAGAGCTTTGCTGGACTTGATGTTACAGGCAAGCATTTATCCTATATATTGATAAGATCCTTGAAGATGAGGAACTGCTGTCTACCACAGGGATTCACAGGGAGAAAACAAAGATTACTGAATTTTCCGTAGATCATACGTCTGAAAAAAAAGACGTAATTTATTTACAAACTAAGGTTTACATGCTGAAGTGGAATACTACTCATTAGTTCAGAGGATATCTTCAAAGTGAACCCTTTCAAATTTAGACTCTTAATACAGTACACTCAGTGCCAGGCAATGTTGCCATGTCTCAGCTTCTACCTCATCTGGAGGGAAAGTAGAGGAGAATTCAATGAACAAACCCACAGTAGTTGGAGGGAGTCAAGTAGGGACAGTGAGCACTTCTGTTGATGTCAAGATAATTGTTTCAAGTATACTAGACATGAGTATGAATCAAGTGAGTGCTACACCAGGTACTTCTGTACTCATCGAAGGTGTCAGGCAAACAATTGTGTTGTTATTGTTGTTTTTGTTTTACCTCACGTGTCTACTTCACACTTCTGAGGACCATGCATACTTTTGGATTTGGGGAATTGGTTTAAACACTAGATTAATGTGGGTCCAAGAAAATGTTGAATGTATTTTGTGAATTTAAAATTGAGAGACAATAATGAAAAATAATCTTCTAAGAGGTCAAAAATCATAAATTATTCTTTTTATTCCTAAAGCTGGTCCTAAACAGAAAGCCTCCAGTAGGGCTTCATGGGATATCCCAGTGAACATGAGCAGATGAAAAGATGTCATGGAACCAGTATGAGGCATGCAGCCAGTGTTCGTGCATACAGCCTAACAGAAAAAAGCGCCACTCATTTCTTATCCTGTATGTTGGTATTTGTCAGAGTGGCAGACTTCCCCTGAACCTTTGATGAAAAGTAAGAAATACTGTGGAAATGTCAGCAATCTCACCCAAGCAGAGGTAGCCTTATCAGCTCAGCGGACAAAGAAGAGGTAGCATCCCTCCACACCCAACCTTTAGTTCTAAAGCAGCATTGTTTGAGCCATTAAACGTGCTCGGAGGGCCTCATTGCCGGATAATGCTGCTACAAAAGAGGAGCAAAGTATTTCCGGAGAATGGGAAGGCCTTGCGTAGTCAGAAAAGAAGGAAATTCTTGTAATGTTTTGTGTGAAATAGTGTAAGCTGAATGAAGCTGGACAAGCATGTGTGACATTCTGTGTAACATGTGAAGGGCAGCCAGAAAGTAGGGAGCTGGATCTGTTGGACAAGAGAGACAGTATTTCCAAACACTATTTCGTATGTTGTTTTGTTTTGACTTTTTAAAACTAAATTAAAGACCAATTACTTAATTCAGTTCCAAATGTCCAGGCTTATACTCTGACTGTCACATAAGTAGGATTTCATAATTTCAGAAGTTGAGCTTCATATCTTGCCATGCAAGTATTTTAGGGAAAAATGTTAATGTCTGACAACCACCCTTTCTCTTTGTAACACTTTGTTTAAATTGTCACATTGCTCTGAATATAAAATATGTTTGCTACTTTCATGAGCATTAAATGACAACTAAAGAAAAATTAACTGCAAAAGTTTATTTCCATTATGAATGAACTCTATTTCCTTTATGAAAAGACTGGGTAGACCAATACCTGGTTCTCCTAGTCTTCCTGGGCATACAGCTAGACCATAACCCCCAGCCACTTGCGACTAGTAGGGCCATGTATTTCAGCAAAAGAACGAGAGCATAGGTGTCACATATCACTTTCACACTAGATACGTTGTGAGACCTGGATCCCTGAGTCACCTGCCCATAATTATACCTATTGGGCTGTTGTTTCATTGAACAATAAATTGTGATTTTGCTAAGTTATTGACTCTTTCTTCTTTACAGCAGTTAGGCTACATTGAAAATGCAGTGAGGATATAATCTTTGTTCTGTTTTATTTGCTAAGAAAGAGCTGGTGGAAGGTAAAAAGTAAATACTACACTCTTGAGGGAGAGCAGCATATGCTGTCCCCAAATGTGCCACTTGGGCACGGGGATTGTTTTGAGCTGAAGGCAATTAAGACCCAGCAGACTAGGGAAAAGCTCTTTACCTCTCCCTTAACTGCCTACAAGAATGTAGATAGAGGGCTTATACCAAGACAAGAGCTACTACCAGAGATAATTTTTTATCCGAAAGACTTATCTGTATGTCACGGCAAGCATTTGATTACCAAACATCCGTGTGTTGCCCTTCTCCCGTTTAAAGTCCCAGGTCCCTATCCCACTCCTTAATTCAGACTGGCATATAAACCTCAATTACTTGACTGCCTCTGGGTTTCATGTCGTTCAGGCACATGTATGAAATTTGTTTTTCTCCTGTTAATCTGTCTTATGTCAATTTAATTATCAGACCAGTCAAAGAACCCAGAATGGAAGACGGGAAGTTTTCCCATCCCTACATTCTCTCCTTAAAGAGAACATATATCTGTCTTGGAAAATTGTAGATAAAAGTTATTATATTAAGATTCCATATTATTAATTTGTTGATATCTCTGTATATATTGATTTTGGTTCCTCATACTAAGGTGTGGAAAGATCTGAAAAAGGTTTTGGTTTTATGATCGTGTGTGTGTGTGTGTGTGTGTGTGTGTGTGTACGTGTGTATGCATGTGTGCATGTGAGCATTGGTTCATGCATCTACCTCAATGATTTGTATTTTTACTCTGTCCTTTTCAATATTTTGAGGTTAACATATATGAAAAATTTTAATGATCTGGGCTCTGGTTCACTGCCACTACCATTACCATTATTTCCAAAACTCTTATAACCACTTACTACATATGATGACGCATCCAGTTACCTTTGTTATCTGCAGCATTATTTGGGAAGCGGGTTTTCAGGAACACTGTTCCAAAGTCTCTTCTGAGATCTTGGTAAGCCAAATCACATTCTAAGGTCTCATTCTCAGTAGTCAATTGTCAGTATTAAAAATACTCTATACCGATACAATATAAAGTTTAAATACATATATTTTAAAATGTCATTTATTCATATGCCATATTTTCATCAGGCTCTTTTCTCCATTCAGTGAATTATTGCCCTCTTAAGCCTTCAGGCTTAGGTTTGAGGCAAGTGCATTTCATAGCCCATATGCCCTAAAATCACTGGAAGAAGAGTGAGTGGAAGGAGAAACATTAAACTTGGGATTTATGAATATAAATATTAATACCTCTTATATTCTCCATTTATCTTGGGTCTGAAGTGGGAGAAACTGTTTCTATAGAAACAAAGCTTTTGGAAAGCCTCTTTGTCACTTCTTCCCTGCTAAGCAAGTCAAGTTAAAATGTCGTGAGAGATCACTCCGTGACTTCATAAAAATTAACATCAGGAACATGCAATGCAGGAAGAAAATGGATTATTTTAAAACATCAAATAGTTTATACATTTGTAATTCTTTTTTTTAGGATTTTATTTATTTTTGCGAGAGAGAGAGAAAGAGAGAGCGCATGTGCACATGAAAACATGGGGGGAGGAGAAGAGGGAGAAGCAGAGAGCATATTCCCCACTGAGCAGGGAGGACGATGTAGGACTCCATACCAGGAACCTGGGATCATGACTTGAGCTGAAGGCAGACACTTAACCAACTGAACCACCCAGGCACCCCAATATACATTTGTAATTCTTATTAACTAATAGTACATTGAGTTTTTAAAAATGTTAATACTTATTTTAAAATATTTTTAAAAGCTCATCTGATTCAAATAATTTAGCCAATTATCAGCAGAGTAAGACTGAAGATGGAAATGTGTTCCAATATTTTCTTTTAACAAAAAGTGTTATAGTAATCAGCCTCTTGAAAATTGAGATAAAGATATTCTTTATATATAACAGAGCATTACTTGAGTACTGATGTCAATGTATGCCTGACAACTTGGAAAAAAACAGAAAGTAGAGAGAAGAGAGGGCAATGATTTATAAAGTGTTGGAAAGATTGATTTTATATATAGGATTTCCTGTTCTTTGTAGCTTCAGGTATGGGAATGAGAACTTTTTGTGTCAAGAAAGTAAGGCACCTGGAGGCTACAACCTAATTTGTAGGCACCCATATTTCCTCAAAGCTACAGGTCTCCTTGAATTCTAGTACTTTTATCTTGTCATCTGGTTGAACAGTTATCAAAGTCCACTCATAACATTGGGATTTTTTTCCCTTTCTCCCAAATCTGCTAACTGACATTAGACCAGCCACTCAGACACTCTGGGGCGGGTTTCCTGATTACTAAGGTGTTGCCCTTGTCCTAGATTCTTTTTAAATTTCGTGCCAGATCTAACATTCTAGGATACCACCATGAGATCCAGAGATCTGATCTTGGTAGAAGTGTAGAAGACAAAGGAGGGAGGGAGAGAGGTGATTTCCATTTGTTGCCTCAGGCAGTGCTTTGCCTGGTCCTTTAATTTAACTCTTTCCCACTGTAGGAGCCAAGGGCAGACTGCCCCAAGATGGGCCACTTTGGCATGAATATTACTTTTGAGTTAAAAGTAATCAAAACCAAACAGATTCAGGAAAAGCTCTTTATGGGGCGCCTGAGTGGCTCAGTCATTAAGCGTCTGCCTTCAGCTCAGGGCGTGATCCTGGAGTTCTGGGATCGAGCCCCATGTCAGGCTCTCCTGCTGGGAGCCTGCTTCTTTCTCTCCCACTCCCCCTGCTTGTGTTCCCTCTCTCACTGGCTGTCTCTCTCTGTCAAATAAATAAATAAAATCTTTAAAAAAAAAAAAGGAAAAGCTCTTTACCTCCTTCTCAACTGCCTTCTTGCATCAGGAATAGAGCTATTAACACAGTTAAAAGAGGCATCCTTTTACCTAAGTGACTTATTTGTACAATAGGGCAATTCTTTGTTTTATAAACATCTCCTTTCACCTTCCTGCTAATGGCCTTCCTCCAGTTTGTGTTCTCAGTCCCCTACCTCTCTCCTTAGTGCATATGAGCTTCATGTTGCCTCATTGTCTTTGGCATTTTCTTGTCTGTGTGGATTCCCTGTATGTACTTCTATTAAATTTTATTTTCTCCTGTTAATCTCTCTCGTCAATTTGATTCTAAAATCCGCTAGAAGGACCTCCAAGGGCAGAGAAAGGTCTTCCTCCCTGACACCACCCATAGATAACGAACATCCTAATGTAAATTTCTAAGGAGACTTGTACTGCTAAAGCAGATCACTAATAATAATAACAAAAAGATTAACAACAGCAGAGGATCACGTTCATTTCTGTAGCACTTAATCTCTCAGGTACTGTGTTAAGGACTTTTATATGCATTAAAGCTCTTAATCCTCATAAAATTCCTATGCTGCAAACATTATTATTCCCAGTTTATTGAAGAAGAAATTTAGGCTTATTCCTGAAAAGTGGCATAGATTACAATGTGATGTCTGGAGAGGTTCAAAGTTTCAGAAAATAGGAGTTTAAGGGGCTCTCAAAGATACTGCATTAAACCATATTTTTATAATAAAAATCTTTCCAAATAAAATTTCTTTAAGGTTTCAGCTTCAAAAATAATTATGTTTTATTGGTCATAATCTACCCCCCCAAACTTGCTTTTTTTCTCCTAATATGTACCTTGTATACTCAGGAAACCTTGTGACTTTGTCCTATTGTGCTGAATCCAGTTCTTTTTAGAGATTTTTCTATGCAAACTATATATCTCTTTAAAGTTTCTAACCATTTTTTTTGCTTCAATCTTATTGTATGTTATACTTTCAATCTCCCTGTTTTTATTTTTGAAAGTCTCAGCAAAATACTTATATAACCTCTGCTCCAGGCCTTTTCACAAATTGTCAGGCTGCTAAAGGGCCCATTTTTCAAGTTTCCCTCTTGCTATCTCAGTAAAATTGCTTCAATTCCCGTTCAATACTCTGTGTAAGCCCCAACCTTTCCTAAATATTTCTGGAATTCCAAAGAATCTTCTATTTTCATGATGACTTCTGGTTTCTAACTTTGGCTTCTAACTTTCCAGTTTGTCTTACCAGCCCTCAGTGCTTGACCATTCAGACACATTTTGTGAGAGTTGGAGGCTGGTTATGATGATACCATTTAGATGGGGGCTGACATCATAGAACCTCAAAACAACTGAATATCACAGATCTCTTTTGTTAACTATAATGTGGTTAAGCTACCTCTGGGGAAATATTACTGGCTATCTATGCCACTTAGAATAGGCTCCCAGGTTTTCAGGCTGCTACACAACACTGGTTCCTTTCAAAGTAACTAACTTCTGATGGCATCTGGAGATCTTCAACTTCAATGTGGAGAGTGGGTTTATCAAGTTACATCCATAGTGATGACTAAGGAAAAAACAGGATTTGCACTTTTAACAATATTGGGAACCCCAGTGGGATTCTTAAACATTTCAAGGAAGTTGAGAAGTGAGTAGAAGAGATGAAGAAACAGAAATTCTTTCTAATCTGGGATTTTGAGGGCTCCAATGTTGTATGTGTGATGATGGGGGAGTTTGTTATTCACACCCTAACTTTAAACTTGGCACATAAAAAATGGCAAGCACAAATAAAATGACATACATTTTGACAAAACATCAAATTGGACACTTGCAATTGGTAAAATTTGTTGTATGTATATTAAAATTGGAAAGATGACTTTTAAAATGACATGCAAATAAAAAATTATATTACCTGGAAGCCAAGCATATTAGTCATGTTTAATCCAGAGACAACAGAACCAGTAGGATATAAGGAATTTACTCATGTGACTATGGAAGCTAAGAAAACACACAATGTGCCGTAGGCAAGGTGGATACCCAAGGAAGCTGATAATGTTTAGCCTTAGTCAGAAGGCTTGAAAACAAGGTGAGCCAATGGTATAAATTCCCAGCAGGAGCAGGGGCAGTTGGGGATAAGAAATGAGATGTCCCAGCTCAATGAGGCAGAAAAAATGGGAGGAATTCCCCTTTCCTCTGCTTTTGTTCTGTTCAAACCCTCCAGGATTGGACAATGCCCAGCTACATTAGAGAGGGTCATTTATGGGACCCACTAATTCATATACTAATCTAATCCCAAAATGCCCTCCGAGGCACCCAGAAATAATATTTAATCTGCACATTATGTGACCATTGAAGTGGACAAGTAAAAATTAACCATTGGAAGTCCACTGTTTGTCAATTTAGCACCCATATTCATCTCCTTAAACTGTAACCCAATCTCCAAACAAAGACAAAAACAAGGTCACACTTCTACCTAACATGATACAACTCTCCTGCATACAATTGAAAACTTACCCCTTCCCCAGAGGAGGAGGTAAAGTCCTTGAGGAATGTTTACTCTTCTTGATGTCCCATAGCTTAAATACTATTATGAAAAAGTGATAATATTGAAATGCTATGATATAAAATCAATAAATCTTAAGTTACATAATAAGGGACTAAGAGAAAAAAACAAAAGGCAAAAAGAAAACAAATACACCCAAATGTATTTATAGCACAGTAAATAGGAAATACTCATAATAATTACAATTCTGTCTGTAACTGGTCACATGGTCATAGCTGGAATTTGTAACTAACTTCCTCCACTACTCATTCTCTATTCCCTTGCCCCATGGTCAGTCAAGTTGATACATAAAATTAACCATCATACCAAAACTGGAAAGGAATGCTTCTGAACCCAATTTGAATTATTTCATTGACTGAGAATAATAAGTAGTAATTTCAGAGTATTAAGAGAAATCATAGGAGTGCTTATAGGAAAGAAGGAAGCAAATCAATAAACTAAATTCTTTGTTCCTATAAGACTTACAGTCAAAGTAGCTTGCTTAATTGACAATAAACTTTTTGCTTAGGTAAAAGTAATGTCTGTTCATTGTAGAATGCTCCAAAAATTATAAACAAACTTTAAAAATCACTCATAAGCCATCATTTCTGAGTGAATTCATATTAATATTTTAAGAATTTTTTTGACTTTTTCTTATGGATTGTCTTGAATTTCTTATGTATTTTTCTAATATTATCATCTTAAGTAATATAAATATTTTTAAATGCAATTTTTATGTCTGTAAAATATAGTATCTATATTGTGGATAAAATATATTGACCATTCCTTTATTTTGGTCACTTGTATCTGCAGTTTAAAAAATTATTACAAGTTATGCTGCTATCAATAGCATAATATATAAATTTTGCCTGTATAGCTCTTTATCTCTTTAGATCTAGACTTTGAGTTCATGTATCATTGGCTATGAATTTTTTCCTAAGGTACAGACTGTAGATTTCCAGGAAAGTTCACATTTTAAATTCTCTGCTACAGTGTGTACAAATGTCTAAACTATTATAGTTTCAATAGTAATGACTATTAAACACTTTGTTTTTATTTTGGTACTTTGATAGCTTAGAATGATCAAAACTATTTTCCCTTTTTCTTTTTTTTTTTAAAGATTTTATTTATTTATTTGACAGAGAGAGACAGCCAGTGAGAGAGGGAACACAAGCAGGGGGAGTGGGAGAGGAAGAAGCAGGCTCCCAGTAGAGGAGCCTGATGTGGGGCTCGATCCCATAATGCCGGGATCACGCCCTGAGCCGAAGGCAGATGCTTAACCGCTGTGCCACCCAGGCACCCCAAAACTATTTCCCTTTTTCATTTTTAAGTTTTTAACTAGTTAGGAATTTAAAACATGTTCATGTGTAATAATGTATATATCAGAATCTTAGAGCTTTAGTGGTTATTTTGTCCAACCTCTAATATAACTATATATGCAGTCCAAATTTGAAAACTCATGGGGATGTGGAGCTCATTACTTCCTATCGTATGATAATTAAATGAAATAATTAGATCTGGAGATCTATCCAATTAGGAAAACTCCACCACTAATGAAAACATATTTAATAAAAAGGGAATCTTCCAAAATGGAAGGTCAGTATCAATGATACAGTATATCTCAATGCAATGCCTATGTCTTTCCATGTACAGTTTCAATGTGTCATAAAAATAGGATGATTAAAATAGTTACATATAAAAATGGCATCAACGTGAAAATAAAACAAAAATTTGTTACTTGGTTTTAAGAGAGACTGCTGAAAGGGAATTAAGAATTTTAGTGTTAATGGGATAGGCTGGTGATGGGTAGTAAGGAGGGCACGTATTGCATGGTGCACTGGGTGTTATACGCAAGTAATGAATCATGGAACTTTACATCAAAAACTAGGGATGTACTGTATGGTGACTAACATAATATAATAAAAAAATATTATCATTAAAAAAATTAGAAAAAAGAATTTCAGTGTTAAATAAGTTTATATGGAGGATAACTTAAATCATCTTTCATGCTATTCTACAAAGAATATTGTAAGCATTAAGGGAGGGTCCAATCTCCCAATATTGTAGAAAAAGTACAGATACACTGGAATCAGGTTGTCCCAGGTTTAAATCCTGCTACTTACTGCTTACATGACTTCAATTTCTGTGCATCTTGTTTTATTTTGCAATAAAATAGAGATAATATTATTTCCTGGACTGCTGTTAGAATTTAAAGGGATAACATATATAAATATCAGTGTCTGGCTAAATAAATGTTAGATCCCTTTTCTACCTCTCTTCCATTGTTCAGAAACACCAATTTTATTTTTCAGATATAGTGCAAACAATTTAGTATTCTAAGATTTTTTTCTTTCTGGTTGCTCTCTTTGCCCTCCAGATGTATACAGCTGCACTCTGATGGTCTTCAACAAAGTGCTGGATTGTCTCCTGGATTTTTCAACATAGACTCTTACTTTTTTTTTTCTTATTTCTTCTGCTTAGAGTGATGGTCTATCAATCCAGATTTCTCAAGAAGTCCTCTTTAATTAACAGTACCCTGGATTAATTGTATCTGTATTTTAAGTTTGTTCAACACCTCTCTATGAGTTTTATCATCATGAAATGCTGTCTTTTAATCCAAGGTTTTCTTCTCCTGGACTATAGCTCTTCGAGGGCAAGGATTCTATTGAGGACACTTTGCTTGTTATTCAGTAAGCTCTGTGCTTTAGGAGACTGAAAGGCAAATTAATTCAAGTTAGAAGGCCAGATAACCAAAAGTTTAGTTAAAAAATTAATATAAATAATATGAGTTAAAAAAGTAATATGAACATTCAAAAAGAAAAAGAAAAATTATATTTATACTCACTGTTTTTATTTGACATAAGTCAAGATATTAAAAGGCCCATTCTCAGTTGGAACAAGTTCTCAATCAATGATGCAGCATAAAACAGCTAATCGAAATCCTTTTACTTTTTTTCTTAACTTGGGTTGCTTCTTATATTTTTTTTCCAAAAAAGAAAGTGACTGTTTAGACTGACTCGAAATCATATTGTTTTGCATCCCGAGTCACTGTTGCAGAAACAGACAAAGAAATGGTAGGCCGTGATTTTTTTAAGGGGAAAAAGTAGATTCTTCCCTTGATGATGAATGAATATTGTAGTTATTTTATGATGCTCAAAGTCTTGTGAGAACAATGTGTGAGCACAGGGAATTTGAGAATCACTTGATAATCAATGTTGCAGGCTCCCTGTTGCTTATGAAAAAATAACTGCCATTACCACTCTAATTTGGTCTAGATTGTGAAGGGAAAGTCTGAGTATAAAAATAAATCTGAAGGATTACTGTTTGGTCTTGCACATAGAGCATCTAGTTAAAATGGCACAGAAACAGGAGCAGTTCATTTTGTGTACTTTTTGGAATTGCAGGGTATCCCAATAAATAAGCCTGAGATGTGAAACCATGTTTCAAATCTAGGATGATGTAGACTATAAGATAAAAGGCATTTCATTTGTTTTTATTTTTATTTTTTTATGTAAAGTTCCATGATTTGTTACTTGCATATAACACCCAGTGCACCATGCAATAGGTGCCCTCCTTAATACCCATCACCAGCCTATCCCATTTCCCCCCCCCGCCGAAGCCCTCAGTTTGTTTAAATAGGAAATAAATCATTTTCTAAAGAGATATATCATTCCAGAATGTTTCAAAATCACAGGACTTATTTAAAAATCTTTAGTAGAAACTCACAAGTCCTTTCTTATTTTAAAATAAATTCACTCCAATGAAAGTCTGCTGCAGAAAATATTCATAAAGAGAACGTATTAGCTTTCTCTTGCTTATAGACTTAAAACAACACGATTTATAATCTTACAGTTCTGTAGCCCGAATGTCTCATGAAGGTCTCGTCAGGTTGAAATCTATGTCGGTCAGGCTGCATTCCTTCCTGGTGACTCTAAGGGGGAATCAATTTCTCTGTTTATTCAGGTTGTTGGCAGAATTCAATTCCATGTGGTTGTAGGACTGAGGCCCTCTTTTCCTTGTTCATTATCAGATAAAGGTCGTTCCAAGTTTCTAGAGGCTGCCCATATTCCTTGGCTCATGACCCTCTTTCTTCATTTTCAGGATAGTAATAGCAGTTCAAGTCTGTCACATTTCAAATCTCTTCTTCCCCTGCTTTCATTGTCTCATTTCTCTGACCCAGTCTTCAAACTTTCTCTTCTACTTTTAAGGGCTCATGTGATTACACTGGGCCCATTTGATTAATCTAGAATAATCTCCCCTTCTCAAGGTCCTTGAAGTCTTTAAAATCTTTTTTTGCCAATTAAGGAAACATATTTACAGGTTCTGGGGATGAGGGCATAGACTTTTTTTTTATTAGAGAGGGTTATTCTGCCTTCTTACCACAGGGAAATCAAAGGATGCCAGATGTTCTCCCTCTGCTTTTCCTAAATTGCTAAGTGTGCATTCAGAAGCTCTATTTATCACATGATTTGAGGAGATAAGTAAATGCTTAGAAAATGATCTACTTGTGTTGTTCAGGGTGGTTGATATGCTATCGATTTTTATATGAAATCAGTTTATCTAGTGTTTACAACCATCGGGTGGATGTGGGTGTTTGGCTGGGGCGAGGTTGGGGAGTGAGGGAAAAAAATCTAAAGCTCCCAGCTCAGGATTTTACTTTTCTTTTTGAAAAGTTCTCCATATTTGCAAGTTGGAAAAAAAATGCTTTAGATAAAAATAAGTAGTCTGTGAATATGTTTGTTTATGTGTGTACACACAATGGGTGTGGAAGCCAACAGAATTTGACATTTTTAGGTTCAGATATAATATTATTTGGTCTGAGAAACTAGTTTTGTTTTAAAAAGTTAAAAATAACTCTTTTTTTCCTTGTTTTTTTAAATAATAATTTTTATTATGTTAGTCACCATACAGTACATCCTTAGTTTTTGATGTAGTGTTCCATGATTCATTATTTGCATATAACACCCAGTGCACCATGCAATATGTGCCCTCCTTAATACCCACCACCAGCCTATCCCATTCCCCCACCCCCCTCCCCTCTGAAGCCCTCAGTTTGTTTCCCAGAGTCCACAGTCTCTCATGGTTCATTTCCCCTTCTGTTTACCCCCCCTTCATTCTTCCCTTCATTCTTCTACCGATCTTCCTGCTATTTCTTATGTTCCATAAATGAGTGAAACCATATGATAATTGTCTGCTTGACTTATTTCACTTAGCATAATCTCCTCCAGTCCCGTCCATGTTGCTGCAAATGTTGGGTAATCGTTCTTTCTGATGGCTGAGTAATATTCCATTGTATATATGGACCAAATCTTCTTAATCCAGTCATCTGTTGAAGGGCATCTCGGTTCCTTCCACAGTTTAGCTAAAAATAACTCTTTCTGAACATGTGGCACTAATTAAGAGGCAAATTACATATCTGATTGTATTTGTCTCCAAGGTACAGCTTAATTTATAGTGAGGATTGAGTAATATTCTAGCTACATTTAAATTAGGGATAAGTATTTATATTGATATAGAACAAGATAAGGGCTTGTTTGTTTTCCTAATTTGTCTACTGGAATTAGGTACTAAATAATAACACATTATCAGTTGTTAAGTCTATCAAGGAAAGTAGTTTTTGTATGTGTGTGTTAATAGGCATTCACCGGAAAAATTTTATGTTTTCTCTATAACAAAAGTAATTTTATCTTATTTACACAATGCTTCTTACGGGGTAAAATCCTTAGAGGTTTGTGCCTGGTCATGTCAGAAAAACTGTAGTTGGAAAGTAGTTATAGTAAGGAATTACACTAGTTTTAGAAAAACATTTAATACTTGAACAGGTATTTTGCAAAATAATATCTGAAATGAATCTTACTTCAACATATAACAGTTTCAGTAAAAATGAATGTTACTCTTCAAGTACTGGTGAGTAAGGAAGGCTATAATTATGATATGTACCTATGTTTCCCAAAATCTAAATTTCATCGGTGCTTTCTGTGAATCATCTGAACAGAAGGAAAGAAAAAGAAGAAAAAAAAAAGTCACAGAAACCCTTCAAGGGCATTTTTTTCCCTTGAATCTGAGCAGTGTGCCAATTAGTTTTCTAGAACCATTATGTTAATGATAGTCAAATGGCTCATTTTGGGTTGTTATCTTAGTGACAGAAAACATTAATCTGTTTAAATAATTGAACTTCAAAGACAGTTGATCCTCAGAATGCTATCCTAACTTTAGCATCTTTTGAAGTCATCAGAAAGAGAATAGAAGATCTCGGAAAATACGGTCCATTTTTTTTTCCTTGTTGAAGAAAGAAAAGGGAAAGAAAAGATGATACGTCTAATGTGCAACCCATGTTAAACATTATAGTATGAAACATTTCTTCAGTGTAATTCCCTTCCATAGCTTCTCTGGAACAGTACATTTGCATGGCTTCTCTGAAAATTCCAGTTCAAGAAGCTCTTGTAATTGTGATACAAAAAGAAAAGTTATTGCTACCTAATGCTTAGAGACATATTATCTAAAGAAACATTCTGTACTCCCCAGCTGAGGCTGCACCACCTGTTTGAGATCTTCTGAGTTTCTCCACTTTTTAAAATAACTGAACTCAAAGGACATCTAAGTTTAGTGTAAAGCATGGACAGGGAAATTGTAGGTTAATGTACTTACTGCAGACCCCAAGCTCCTACAGTCTAGTTGTGTGTGCATGTGCGCGCGCGTGCGTGTGTGTGTGTGTGTGTACGGGAGGATAAGCTTTATTTCTGTTCTCAAACTCTTACAACTTTGCATAAAGTCCTCATCCCTACCTCAGAGATGACAAAAACTATAATAAGCGATCCACCCCCATGCACAATACAGTGAATTTTAATGTCTCCGCCACACACACACCTTGAGGAAGGGAGGTCACACTACACGATTTTGGAGACATCCCAAAGTTGGCACTTTGGTAGAAAGGATCTGCTCCTATTTCTTGCTGGCTTAGGATACTAAAAGGCACATAAAGTTGGTTGTTCAAATGCTCTGGGTTGGGGTGGGGCAGAAGATGTACAGGAAGGTGGTCTGGAACAGAAGGGCAGACCGTGGGTGTGGGCTCAGGTAGTTGTTGACAGAGGTAGGTGATCCTGGGCGGCTGCTGGGGTGGCTGAGGGCAGCCCGAGTGCTCACGCTCGGCCGATGCTGCTCTGGTGTGCGTCGTCTACCTAGTCCACCAACTCACTGATCTGGAACTGTAGCTGCATCTCCCTCTGGGCCCCATTCATAGAGTCACTAATGTGGATGCTGAAGTCCCCCCCCCCCAAGTCCCTCCTTCATGGTGTTGGGGGCAGCCTCAGCTGAGTTGGTGCATCCTATCATGGTCCTTGAGGAGCAGACCACGTTGGGGCTTTCCCAGTCCATAGCCACCATGGGGCCAAAGCTCCTGTAACTGATGAGGGCTGCCTAGAAGGGCTTCCTTTTCAGATCATGGTAGTGCTGGGCAAGGACTCTCTCTGGTGCCTGCAACATCTTCATTCCCACCAGCTTGAAGCCCTTTCTCTCCAAGTGACGGATCACATCCCAAAGGAACTGTTGCTGCACCCTATCTGGTTTTGCTGTAACCAGGGTCCACTCCCGGGGCCAGGTGGACCCTCTGGAGTTGGGGCATGCAAGCAGTTTCCGCAGTGCGGCACTCCCCAAGAGGCGGACCAGGGCCCTTGGCCTACCCACTGGCTGTTGATGAGTGTAGAATGAACGTGGGCAACAGAGCCCCCTACAGTCTAGTTTTAATTTGATTTGACAAAACATAGATGAGTTTGATGCTTTCTTTCATTTAGGTAATGAAACTAAACCAAATTTCTTTATTTTGCCATTGTTATTTAGTATTGGTATCTGTTGAAGTCCATTATAATTAGAGGTGGTTGATATTTAAATGGACATTATTTGTTAATGTAATGTGAAATATTGTTATTGTTAAGAAAAAAGCAGATTTGTGGGGTGCCTGGGTGGCTCAGTAGGTTAAACATCTGTCTTCAGCTCAGGTTACCATCCCGGAGTCTCCAGATGGAGCCCCATGTCAGGTTTCCTTCTCAGCGGGGAGTCTACTTCTCCCTCTCCCTCTGCGGATCCTCCTGCTCCTTCACTCCTTCTCTTGCACTTGCTCTTTCTTTCTCAAATAAATAAATAAAATCTTTAAAAAATGAAAGAAAAAAGCAGATTTGAAATAAGACTCCAAGTATCTTTCTTAAATTTTTTTTAAACATCCCCCCACCTCAGCGTAGGTTGTAACTAAAATTGTTGTACCACTTAAGCATAATAAGAAATATTTTCTACTACCATAATATTGTAACCATAAAGAGTTACGATTTTCCCTTAGGATGCCTCAGTGGCTCAGTCTTTTGAGTGCTGGATTCTTGATTTCTGTGCGGATCTTGATCTCCAGGACCTGGGAATGGAGCCCTGTGTTGGGCTCCATGCTCTGTGGGGAGTCTGCTTGAGGATTCTCTCTCTCCCTCTGCCCCTCCCCCTTATCTCTCTCTCTCTCAAATAAATAAATAAATCTAAACAAAGAGAGTTATGCTTTTCCCTATCTGTCTTTTAGACTTACATAAACACAGGGGGAGGGTTTCCTCTTCTGCATGTAAAGATCTTGGAAGTCACTACTCCATCCTAACAATAAGTAAAAACTGAACAGACTGAAAAATTAACAACTCTTAGATCCATAAAAGATGGGAAGACATAGGGCAAATTACTGCCCCCAACACTGAAGAGACAGAGGAGAGGCAAATAGAGGGAGTCACAGCTTACCAGAACTGAGTTGCTCAAGCAGTAGCACCATGGGAACGACTGCAGGGTTAGGAAAACTTGAACTGAAATTGACAAATTGCTAAAAGCTCGGTGTAGATAACTCTGAGAACTTAAAATTCTAGGGGGACCCAGCCCTAAAGGAGATCCACAATATTGTGAAATTTATCTCCAGGAGCTTGAGTAGGTTCCCACGGTAAATATCAGAGAAATATTCCCTCTCCTACTTCTGGTGGTGGTTGAGGGGAAGGAAGGCTTTTGAAATATGCCAGAGCCCTCTGTTCTTCTTGACAAGGCCTGCTTTCTACGGAAGCTAGTTACCCAGAGCCTAACTTGCTGTACAGAGCAAGCATCAGAACCTGACGTGGCAGGATGTCAGAATTATCAGAGCAGAAGTGTATAACAACTCTGACCAATATGTTAAGAGCTCTAATGGATAAAGTAGACAGCATGCAAGAACAGATGGGGAATGTAAGTAGAGATATGGAAATCCTGAGAACCAAAAATAAATGGTAAAGATTTAAAAAAAAAAACTGTAACAGAAATGAGGAGTGTCTTTGATATGCTTATTAGTAGACTGGACAAAACTAAGGGAAGACTGTCTGAGATTAAGGGTACAGCAATAGAAACTTTGAAAACAGAAAAGCAAAGAGAACAAAGACTAAAAACAATCCAGAATATTCAAGGACTGTGAGAGAACTATTAAAGGTATAATACACACAAATGAGAATGCCATAAGGCTAAGAAATTGAGAAAGGAACAGAGGAAATATTTGAAACAATAATGACACAGAATTCCCTCAAATTAGTATCAGATATCAAATCACAGAACCAGGAAGCTCAAGAACACCAAGCGAGATAAGTGCTCAAAAACTTTATCTAGGCAAATCATTTTCAAACTACTGAAAATCAAAGATAAAGAAAAAATTCTACCAGAAGCCAGAGGGAAAAAACAACTTACCTATAGAGGGACAAAAGTAAGAATTACATCCAGCATCTTCTCAGAAACCATACAGGCAAGAAGAGAGTAGAGTGAAATATTTAAAATGTTGAGAGAAAATAAACACCAACCTAGAATTCCGGACTCTGAAAAATTATCCTCCAAGAATGAGGGAGTAATAAACACTTTCTTGGACAAATAAAATTTGAGGAAATTTGTTGCCAAGTAGACTTGCCTTGCAAGAAATGGTAAACTAACTTCTTTAGTGATAAGGAAAATAATATAGGTTACAAATGCAGATCTACATAAAGGAAGAAAGAACATCAAAGAAGGAATAGGTGAAGGTAAAATAAATTTTTCTTGTTCTTAATTAACAGATAGCAGTTTGTTTGAAATAATAACACCAACAATGTATTCAATTTTATATGCCTGGGTATATATCTTATGGATAACTGAAGAAAATAAAAGAAGAACAGCAATAAGAACAGCAACCACCACCAATATGCTAACAAAGGAAAGAAAAGAAAATCTTATAAAACACATCTTTGATGAATGTAGGCTTTCAATTTTGATAAATTTGAATTTGTGATTTTTTTCTTTATTTTGGGGGATTTTTGTTTTCCATAAGAGAAATATTTGCTTAACTTCTGGTCATAAACATACTTTTCTTTTTCTTTTAGAAACTTCAGATTTTTATCTTTTATAATTATACTCATGATCCATCTTGTATTAATTTTTGTCTCTAGTCTAATGTAGGGTCAAGGTTCATTATTTCCCATAACTATTTAGAGTTTTCCCAGCAATATGTAATAACTGTTGAAGACTTTCTTTCTTTGAATCTTTTTGGTATTTATATCAAAAAGGTATATGCAGTTTACTTCTGTACTCTCTATTCTGTTTCATTGTTCTATCTAGTGTTATGCTGCCACACTGTTTTAATTGATGTAGATTGAAAATTAGTCTTAACACTAGCAATAAGAATCCTACACCTTGATTCTTCTTTTTCAAAATTGTTTTGGCTATTCTGTGTCCTTTGCTTTTCCAAAAAATACAGGATTCAATTTGTCAAATGCTAAAAATTGGTAGTGGGGCTTTTGATGGGAATTGTATTACAGTGATGGATAAACTTAGGGGGAATGAATTTCTTTCTTTCATATTTATCTATCTGAAAGAGAGGGAGAGAGTGCACAAGAGTGTTAGGGGCAGAGGGAGAGGGACAGAAAACCTCAAGGTGACTCCACACTGAGCGCTTAGCCCGACGCTGAGCTTGATCTCATGACCGCAAGATCACAACCCAGGCCGAAACCAAGAGTTAGGACCCTTAACTGACTGCATCACCCGGGTGCCCCGGGGACATAAATTTCTTCACAGTACTGCCTTCTAATCCACAACACAGTATTACTCTCCATTTCTTTAGATTTTCTTTAATTTTTCTCAGCATTGTTTTCTATTTTCAGTGAAGATACTTACACTTCTTTTTTTCATATTTATTACTGAATATTTCATTATTTGGAGTTATTTGTCAGAATTTCATTTAAAAATTTAAAATCGTTTTCTGCTATTGGAATTGATCTCTGCGTACGCACACCTTGTCTTATTGTACTTCACTTTATTGTGCTTCACATATTTTGCATTTTTTACAAATTGGAAGTTTGCAGCAGCCCTGCATTGAGCAAGTCTGTCAGCATCATTTTTCTAAGAGCATTGGCTCACTTCATGTCTTTGTGTCATATTTTGGTAATTCTCAGAATATTTCAAGCTTTTCCATTATTATTATTATATTTATTATGGTGCTCTTTCATCGGTGATCTTTAATATTACTATCGCATTTGTTTTGGAGTGCCGCAAAATGCACCTGTATAAGACAGAGAATTTGATCGTAAATGTTGTATGTGTTCTGACTGCTCCACCTACTGGCTGTTTCATCATCTCTCCACTTCTCCTCAGGCCTCCCTGTTC
>NW_024423319.1:96064886-96086516 GCF_017311325.1 Ursus maritimus
ATATATATATATATATATATATATATATATATATATATATATACTTATGTCTACTTATACATAAGTGAAATGAATGACAGTAATGATACAAGGGACAGGAAGAAGTAATTAGGATTATTTTGTTATTATGACATTATTCATGAAGTGTGGGTATGCAGTTATTGGAAAGTGGACTTGGATTAGCTGTCAATGTATATTGCAAGCTCTCTAAAACAAACACTGAAGAAAATAAAAGAAGAACAGCAATAAGAACAGCAACCACCACCAATATGCTAACAAAGGAAAGAAAAGAAAATCTTATAAAACACATCTTTGATGAATGTAGGCTTTCAATTTTGATAAATTTGAATTTGTGATTTTTTTCTTTATTTTGGGGGATTTTTGTTTTCCATAAGAGAAATATTTGCTTAACTTCTGGTCATAAACATACTTTTCTTTTTCTTTTAGAAACTTCAGATTTTTATCTTTTATAATTATACTCATGATCCATCTTGTATTAATTTTTGTCTCTAGTCTAATGTAGGGTCAAGGTTCATTATTTCCCATAACTATTTAGAGTTTTCCCAGCAATATGTAATAACTGTTGAAGACTTTCTTTCTTTGAATCTTTTTGGTATTTATATCAAAAAGGTATATGCAGTTTACTTCTGTACTCTCTATTCTGTTTCATTGTTCTATCTAGTGTTATGCTGCCACACTGTTTTAATTGATGTAGATTGAAAATTAGTCTTAACACTAGCAATAAGAATCCTACACCTTGATTCTTCTTTTTCAAAATTGTTTTGGCTATTCTGTGTCCTTTGCTTTTCCAAAAAATACAGGATTCAATTTGTCAAATGCTAAAAATTGGTAGTGGGGCTTTTGATGGGAATTGTATTACAGTGATGGATAAACTTAGGGGGAATGAATTTCTTTCTTTCATATTTATCTATCTGAAAGAGAGGGAGAGAGTGCACAAGAGTGTTAGGGGCAGAGGGAGAGGGACAGAAAACCTCAAGGTGACTCCACACTGAGCGCTTAGCCCGACGCTGAGCTTGATCTCATGACCGCAAGATCACAACCCAGGCCGAAACCAAGAGTTAGGACCCTTAACTGACTGCATCACCCGGGTGCCCCGGGGACATAAATTTCTTCACAGTACTGCCTTCTAATCCACAACACAGTATTACTCTCCATTTCTTTAGATTTTCTTTAATTTTTCTCAGCATTGTTTTCTATTTTCAGTGAAGATACTTACACTTCTTTTTTTCATATTTATTACTGAATATTTCATTATTTGGAGTTATTTGTCAGAATTTCATTTAAAAATTTAAAATCGTTTTCTGCTATTGGAATTGATCTCTGCGTACGCACACCTTGTCTTATTGTACTTCACTTTATTGTGCTTCACATATTTTGCATTTTTTACAAATTGGAAGTTTGCAGCAGCCCTGCATTGAGCAAGTCTGTCAGCATCATTTTTCTAAGAGCATTGGCTCACTTCATGTCTTTGTGTCATATTTTGGTAATTCTCAGAATATTTCAAGCTTTTCCATTATTATTATTATATTTATTATGGTGCTCTTTCATCGGTGATCTTTAATATTACTATCGCATTTGTTTTGGAGTGCCGCAAAATGCACCTGTATAAGACAGAGAATTTGATCGTAAATGTTGTATGTGTTCTGACTGCTCCACCTACTGGCTGTTTCATCATCTCTCCACTTCTCCTCAGGCCTCCCTGTTCCCTGAGACACAACCTATTGAAATGAGGCCAATGAATAAACCTACGATGGCCTCTAAATGTTCAAGTGAAAGGAAGAGTCACTTGTCTCTCACTTTAAACCAAAGGCTGGAAATGATTAAGCTTCATGACGAGGGCATGTCAAAAGCCTAGGTAGACCAAAAGCTAGACCTTTTGTGCCAAGCAGTTAGCCAAGTTATGAATGCAAAGGAAGAGTTCTTAAACAAAATTAAAAGTGCTCCTCCAGTGAACACACGAATGATAAGAAAGTGAAACAGCCTTCTTTCAGATATGGGTAAAGTTTCAGTGGTCTGGATACAAGCTCAAACCAGCCACAACATTCCCTTAAGCCAAAGCCTATCCAGTGCAAGGCCCCGACTCTCTTCAGTTCTATGAAGACTGAGAGAGGTGAGGAGGCTGCAGAAGGAAAGTGTGAAGCTAGCAGAGGTTGGTTCATGAAGTTTAAGGAAAGAAGCCATTTCCATAACATCAAAGTACAAGATGAAGCAGCAGTGCTGATGGAGAAGCTGCAGCAGGGTATCCAGAAGACCTAGCTAAGACAATCATTGAAGATGGCTACACTAAACAACAGATTTTCAGTGTAGATGAAACATTTTATTGGAAGAAGATGCCATTTAGAATTTTTATTGGAAAAACATGCCATTTATCTAGAATAGCTAGAGAGAAGTCATTGCTTGGCTTCAAAGTTTCAAAGGACAGTTTGACATTCTTGTTAGGGGCTAATGCAGCTGGTGGCTTGAGGTTGAAGACAATGTTCATTTACCATTCTAAATACCCTAGGGCCCTTAAGAAGTATGCTAAATCTCATTGTGGTTTTGATTTGTATTTCCCTGATGGCTAATGATGTTGAGCATTTTTTCATATGTCTGTTAACTGTTTGTGTGTCTTCTTTGGAGAAGTGTCTGTTCGTGTCTTCTGCCCATTTTTTAACTGGATTTTTTATTTTTGGAGTGTTGAGTTTGATAAGTTCTTTATAGATTTTGGATACCAGCCCTTTGTCTGATATGTCATTTGCAAATATCTTCTCCCATTCCGTGGGCTGCCTCTTAGTTCTGTCAACTGTTTCCTTTGCTATGCAGACTTTTATCTTGATGAAGTCCCAAAAGTTCATTTTTGCTTTGTTTCACTTGCCTGTGGTGACATGTCTAGTAAGAAGTTGCTATGGCTGAGGTCAAAGAGGTTACTGCCTGCATTCTCCTCTAGGATTTTGATGGATTCCTGTCTCACATTCAGGTCTTTCATCCATTTTGAGTTTGTCTTTGTGTATGGTATAAGGGAATGATCCAGTTTCATTCTTCTATATGTAGCTGTCCAATTTTCCCAGCACCACTTATTGAAGAGACTGTCTTTTTTCTATTGGATATTTTTTCCTGCTTTGTCAAAGATTAGTTGATCATAGAGTTGTGGGTCCATTTCTGGAGTCTCTATTCTGTTCCATTGGTCTATGTGTCTGTTAGACACATGAAAAAATGCTCAACATCACTAGCCATCAGGGAAATACAAATCAAAACCACAATGAGATACCACCTTACACCAGTTAGAATGGCAAAAATTAACAGAACAGGAAACAACAAATGTTGGCGAGGATGTGGAGAAAGGGGAACCCTCTTACACTGTTGATGGGACTACAAGCTGGTATGGCCACTCTGGATAACAGTATGGAGGTTCCTCAAGATGTTAAGAATAGAGCTACCCCATGGGCCCAGCAATTGCACTACTAGGTATTTACCCCAAAGATACAGATGTAGTGAAAAGAAGGGACATGTGCATCCCAATGTTTATAGCAGCAGTGTCCACAATAGCCAAACTGTGGAAGGAGCCGAGATGCCCTTCAACAGATGAATGGATAAAGAAGATGTGGTCCATACACACAATGGAATATTACTCAGCCATCAGAAAGGGTAAATACCCACCATTTGCATCTACATGGATGGAACTGGAGGGGATTATGCTAAATGAAATAAGTCAAGCAGATAAAAACAATAATCATATGTTTCACTCATATGTAGAACATAAGGAATAGCCCAGAGGACCACAAAGGAAGGGAGAGAAAACTGAAGGGGAAGAAATCAGAGAGGGAGATAAACCATGAGAGACTCTGGACTCCAGGATTCAAACTGACGGTAACAGAAGGGAGAGGGATGGGGGAATGGGGTCACTGGATGATGGGTATTAAGGAGGGCACATGTGGTGATGAGCATTGAGTGTTATACGCAACTAATGAATCCTTGAACACTACATCAAAAACTAATGATGTACCATATGCTGGCTAAGTGAACATAATAATAAAATAAAAATAAAATAAAAATAGATTTTGTTAAAACAATTTTTTAAAAAAGCTTCTGGAAAAAAACAAACCACAAAATGTTACTGCTCATTGACAATAGACCTGGTCACCCAAGAGCCCTGATGGAGATGTACAATGAGATGAATGTTGTTTTCATGCCTGCTAACACAACATCCATTCTGCAGTCTCTGGATCAAGGAGTAATTTTGACTTTCAAGCCTTGTTATTTAAGAAATACAGTTTGTAATGCAATAGCTGCCATCACTAGTCATTCCTCTGATGGATCTGGGCACAGTGAATTGAAAACTTTCTGGGAAAGATTCACCATTTTAGTTGCCATTAAGAACATTAATGATTCATGGGCAAAGGTCAAAATACCAACGTTGATAGGAGTTTGGAAGAAGTTGATTCCAACCCTCATGGATGACTTTGAGGGATTCAGGACCTCGCTGGAGAAAGTAACTATGGATGTGGTAGAAACAGGAAGAGAACTAGAATTAAAAGTAGAGCCTGCAGATGGGACTGAATTGCTGCAACCAAATGATAAAATTTGAATGGATGAGGAATTGCTTCTCACGGATAAGCAAAGAAAGAGGCTTCTTGAGGAGTGGCTTCTACTCCTGATGAAGATACTGAGAAAATTATGGAAATGACAATAAAGATTTAGAATATTACATACACTTAGTTGATAAAGCAGTAACAGGGTTTGAGAGGATTGACTCCAATTGTGAAAGAAGTTCTACTGTGGGTAAAATGCTAAAACCAGCCCAGTCTTCAGCAGTTACCACACTGATCAGTCAGCAGCCATCAACATCAAGGCAGGACCCTCCACCAGCAAAAAGATTACAACTCATTAAAAGCTCAGATGATGGTTAGAACTTTGTACCATAAAGTACTTTTTAATTAAGGCATGTGCATTGTTTTTTAGACATAATGATATTGCACACTTAATAGACTATACTATAGTGTAAACATAACTTTTATATGAACTGGGAAACCAAAAAGTTCATTCAATTCACTTTATTCCAATATTTGCTTTCTTGCAGTGGTCTGGAACCAAGCCCACAATATCTCTGGGGTATGCCCGTATCTTGTATTCTTATATCATGTGATCCTGTGTCCTGTGACTTTGATTCTTTCATTTATTAGCACTAATAAATATTTGGTATTCTAGATTCCTTGGGTTTTCTACATAAAAATTTTGTGAATAGAGACCATTTTATTTCTTTCATTGTAATATATATGCCACATTTTTTCTTTATTGGACAACTACAGGCTCCAGTAAAATATTAAATAAATATATTGAGAATGACATTTATGCCTTGTTCCCATTCTTAGGGAGAAAATATTGGAAAATTCATCTTTGAGTATAATATTAGTTGTGTGTTTTCAGAGATGCTATCATCAGTCAATCATACTGAAGTAGTTTCCCTCTATTTCTAATTTTGAGTGTTCTTACCATGAACAGGTATTGAAATGTATCATATGCTTTTTTTATGCACATCAAAATGTTCATTTGGTTTTATCTGTTATTCTGTAAATGATATAATTACATTGATTGATTTTTAAGTGTTAAACTAGTCCTTTTTTCCTGGAATAAATCTCTGCTTACTATGATATCTTATCTTTTTTTTTCTTTATTGATGGATTTGTTTTGTTGATATTTTGTTTATGACATTTGCATGTATGCTCATAAAGGATAAAAAACTGTAAGTTTTTTTCTTATAATACCTTTGACAGAATTTGGTACTGGGCCTACCTGGCCTTTTATGATGAACTCAGGAGTGATTTCTTTGCTGTTTTCTGACGGAAATTCTAAGATTTGTATTATTTTGGCCTTAAATAGTAGATAAAACCAATTAATCCATTTGGGATTATATTTTTCTGTTTGAGAATATATGTTGTTGTTCACATATGACTTATTTAATAAATATAGGCTATTAAGGTTTTATATTTCTTGTCACATCAATTTTGATAAATTGTATGTTTTAAATAATTTCTCCAATTTATACCTAAGATGACTAGTTTATTGGCCTAAAGTTTGCAGTATTTACTTATTATTAAATTTGGTAGAATCTGTAATGATATCTTTTTTTTCCTAGTTACTGGTAATTCATTTTTTCTTCTTTTTTTCTTGATAATGTTCTTATGGTTTTATGAATTTTATTTGAATTTTTAAAGAACTAAATAAATCTCTAAACATTTCCATTACTTGAAACTTTTTATTTAATTGGCTCTTTCTCTTTATTGTTTCCTTCTTTCTATTGTATTTGGGCTTAATATAATCTTTATTATTTAGATAAAACAGGTCTTTTCTAAATTTTTTTAAGATTTTATTTATTTATTTGTCAGAGAGAGCGAGCACAAGCAGGGCAAGTGGCAGGCAGAGCAGGCAGAGGGAGAAGCAGGCTCCTTGCTGAGCAGGGAGCCCAAGGTGGGGACTGTGGGGACTGTGGGATCATGACCTGAGCTGAAGGCAGACACTTAACCAACTGAGCCACCCAGGTGCCCCTAAAGGTAACATATTTTTAAAACACATTGAATGTATTAAGTATTTGATAAATATTAAAAATTACTCGTTTTGAGTGACCATAATGACTGAGGCTTTGATTTATATAAATTAGAATGACTGAGATATAGTGTGTCCTCCATAAATGTTAACAATTATATTATCTTCTCAATTCTATAAAATAAAGAGCTAGGATTTTGCATACTCAACTAATTTGTTTTTAATCCACTTTATTTTTGTGTATAGTGTAAGAGAGTGGTCCAGTTTCATTATTTTGCATGTAGCTGTCCAGTTTTTCCAGCACCATTTGTTGAAGAAACTGTATTTTTCCCCATTGCATATTCTTGCCTCCTTTGTTGAAGACTAATTGACCATATAATCATGGGTTTATTTCTGAGCTCTCTTTTCTGTTCCATTGCTCAATGTCTATCATTGTGCCAGTACCATACTGTTTTGATGACTACAGCTTTGTAGTATATCTTCAAATCTGGGATTGTGATACCTCTAGTTTTGTTCTTCCTTTTCAAGATTCCATCGCTAATTGAAATCTTCTGTGGTTCCATTTGTTTGTGTTATCTTCAATTTTTTTCTTCAATGTTTTATAGTTTTCAGAGTGCAGACCTTTCACCTCCTTGGTTAACTTTATTCCTAGGTATTTTATTATGTTTGCTGTATTGTAAATGGGATTGTTTTCTTAATTTCTTTTCCTGCTACTTCATTCTTACTGTATAGAAATGAAAAAGATTTCTGTAATTTGATTTTGTATCCTACAACCTTACTGAATTCATTTATCAGTTATAGTAGGGTTTTGGTGGAGTCTTTAGTGTTTTCTATATATAGTATAATGTCATCTGCAAATAGTGAAAGTTTTATTTCTTCCTTTTCAATTTGGATGCCTTTTTTTTCTTTTTCTTGTCTGATTTCAGTAGCTAGGACTCTAAGTACTATGCTGAATGAAAGTGGTAAGAGTGGACGTCCTTTTCTTGTTCCTGACCTTAGGAGAAAAACTACCAGTTTTTCAGACTCATTGAGAGAGAGAGAGAGAGAGAGAGAGAGAAAGAGAATGAGTGTACTCAAATAAACAAAATCAGAAATGAAAGTGCAGATATAACAATCGACCCCACAGAAATACAAAGGAATATAAGAGAATATTATGAAAAATTATATGGCTGAAGGTTTATCAATTTTGTTGATCTTTTCAAAGAACCAGCTCCTGGTTTCATTGATCTTTTCATCATTTTTCTGGATTGTTTTTTATTTATTTCTGCTGTAATCTTTAACATTTCCTTCCTTCTTCTGGTTTTTGGTTTTGTTTGTCTTTTTCTAGCTCCTTTAGATGTAAGGTTAGTGAGCTGTTTTTTGTTTTTAGATTTTTCTTGCTTCTTGAGGAAGGTCTGTATTGTATAAATATTGTGTATTACAGTCAATTAGTTCCTTCCCTCTTAGAACAATTTTTGCTGCATTCCAAAGATTTTGGACTGTTGTGTTTTCATTTTTATTTGTTTCCATGTATCTTTTTATTTCCTCTTTGATTTCTTGGTTGACTTATTTGTTGTTTAGCAGCATGTTTAACCTACATGTATTTGTGTTCTTTCCAGTTTTTTTTCTTGTGGTTTATTTCTAGTTTCATAGCATTGTGGTCAAGATGGAGGCATTGTATGACTTGGAGCTTTTTCAATTTATTGAGACTTGTTTTGTGGCCTCATATGTGACCTATTCTGGAAAATATTCCATATGCACTTGAAAAGAATGTGTATTTCTGCTGTTTTAGGATGGAATGTTCTGAATATATTTGTTAGATCCATTTGGGCCAATGAGTCATTCAAAGTCACCATTTCCTTGTTGATTTTCCATTTGGATAATCTGTCCATTGATGTAAGTAGGGTATTAATGTCCCCTAGTATTCCTGTATTACTATCAATTAGTTCCTTTATGTTTGTTATTAGCTGCTTTATGTATTTGGGTGTTCTCATGTTGTGTGCATAAATATTTAAAATTGTTATATTTTCTTCTTGGATTGTTCCCTTTATGATTATACAGTGTCCTTATTTTTCTCTTGTTACAGTCTTTTTTAAAGTCTACTTTTTCCAATATAAATATTGCTATCCTAGCTTTCTTTTCATGATAAGTACTTTGCATGATACGTGATGTTCCTTCCCTTCACTTTCAATCCACATGTGTCTCTAGACCTGAAATGAGTCTCCAATAGGCAGCCTATGGATTGGTCTTGCTTTTCTATCTATTCCATCACCCTGTATTTTTTGATTGGAGCATTTAATCCATTTACTTTCAAAGTAATTGTTAATAGGTATGTGCTTATCACCACTTTGTTACTTGTTTTATGGTTGTTTTCATAGTTCTTCTGTTTTCCTTTCTTCTCTTTCTCTCTTCTCCCACAGTTTGTTGGCTTTCTTTAGTAAATGCTTCAATTTCTTTCTCTTTATATTGTGCACGTCTGTTACCAGTTTTTGATTTATGGTTACCATTAGGTTTATGTATAATATTTTATGCATGTAGCAGTCTATATTAAGTTGGTGGTCACAAGTTTGAATCTATTGTTTACTCCTCTCCCCTCATGCTTTATGTGTATTGTGTATACTTTACATTCTTTATATTGTGAATCCATTGACTGATTATTATAGATATACTTATTTTTCATGCTTTGTGCTTCTTATTTTCTTACTCCTACTTACTATCTTTCATTTCCACTCAGATTCCCCTTTAACATTTCTGGCTTGATGTTGTCTGTGAGTTCCTTAAGTCTATTTTCATTTTTATTTATTTTCTCTCTCTCCTGTTCATCTTGATTTCTTTCTTTTACTCTCTCCTGCAGGTCACTGATCTGTTCTGCTTCCTTTACTGTACTCTTTATTCCATCTAGCATATTTTTAATTTCAGTTATTGAGTTCTTCATCTCTGGTTGGTTCTTTTTTATGTTTTCTATCTCTTTGCTCAGGGCCTTACTGAGGTCCTGCACTCTTCTCAAGTCTAGTGAGTATCTTTACGACGATTACTTTAAATTCTCTATCAGGCAGGTTACTTCTCTCCATTTTGTTTAGGTCTCTTGCTGTGATTTTATCCTTTTCTTTCATTTGGGACATACTTCTGTCTCCTCATTTTGTCTCACACTCTGTATCTGTTTCTATATGTCAGGAGAGTGAGCTATATCTCCTGCTCGTGCAAGTAGTGGCCTTATGAAGAAGTGGTCATGTAGTGCTCTACAGTGCAGTCTCCTGTTCAAAACCTGGCACTTCAAGGGTGTTGCCTATGTGTGTTGCATGCTACCTACTGTTGTGGCTGAGCAGTTTTTGCCTTTAGTCCGGTCATCTGCAATGGCTCTCTCTGCCTGTTGTGGGCAGGGTTTGGTTCCTGTGTTGTTAGTGGGCCAGTAGGGTGCGCCTTGGGATTGAGTTGAGTCAGACCAGGCATTTGCCAGAGATGCAGTAGCTTTTGAACTGCAGGGTGCTTTTCCTGTGAGGTCCTTTGAGCTTTCAGTGGTGGGTGGGGCCTGCAATCAGAGAAGATGTCTGACCCCCGAGCACCACTGGGGCTGTGGTTGGATTGGTGTATGTGGTTATCCTCTCTTCTTCTCAGGGCAGGAGTCATTTTGGAGTGGTCTGGTTTCTGTCATGACTGCTTGTACACTGACAGTCTTGTGGCACCACTTTGCATGGGCTCTGGCCAATGACATTTTGGAGGGGGGAGGTCCAAAGAAGAATGCGTGGGACATGCACATAGTGCCGGCAAGGTTTGTGCTGGTCCATGTGGGAGGGGGCTTGCAGTCTCTGAGACCCAGGCAGTCCAGGGTGGAACAAGGTTTACATGTGTCTGCTGTGGGAAGATACCTGAAGCAGAGGAGTGACTGGAGAGGGCATGTCCACAGGAGAATGCAGAGATGAGGCATGCTGTTAGAAAGTCAGGTAGCCAGTCTTGGCATTGTACCGATTCTCACAAGTGTCCATGTGTCTAGGCGGGAAGAGGGTGGGAAATGGTGCACAGCCACTCCCTTGTTCCTGTTCATTTCTCCCAAAGATCCCTGCACGTCCAGCACATCTTTTGATATTATTAAACAAATCTCTCTCCCGTATACCCCAGGTGTTTTTCAAACTCTTACTTCTATGTTCTATCTCCACAGGGCTGTTTGTTGTGCTATATATTTAAGGGTAGCTTAGGAGAGCCCTCCAGCCTCGCCCATTGTTACCAGACAGAACTGTTTCCAAACTCAGGTGCAGCTGCCTGCTGCTAGAAAGTCAACACTCTAGAGACAAGTGGCTGTAGGAAAGGAAAGGTTGCTTTATTCAGAGAGCTGGCAACCTGGGAAGATGGTGGACTAATGTCTCAAAGACCTGTCCATCTTTGAGGTTTCTGCCTAGCCCAGGGGGTTTTAAAGGGATGCAGGGTAGTTATTCTGTCAACGGAGTGCAGTGGTATGTAGCATTTCTTGAGTATGTGCTGACTTGATGGTGTTAGCTACAAGCATTATCTCAGTGCTTGGGGTTGTGTGAGGTGGTCTGGTTCCTGTTCCATGATGTGCAGGAGTGCTTTGTTCTTTCTGAAAAAGAATTCAGGGTCTCCAGGTACATGAAGGGAAGTTAGTCAGCTATTTTCAAATGTAGTCAAGCCTTATCTTCTGGGAAAGTTTGGTCCTTCACTCCTCAAGGCCAGTGTTCTGAAAATCTCAATGAAATTAAGTTAGTTCTGCCATAGATCTAGGGACTTAGGTCAGCAAGGAAGGAGTGCCTAAGCTCGAAGCAAGTTAACCCTTTAAACTGAATGGAGGGCTATTACACCAGAGCTGAACCTGCTGAATTTTAAAAGTTTCAGGTGTTAAGTCCCACTGATTGTAAGAATTCACAAAATTCAGCCCATCTGGTTTTCAAAGCTAAATGTTTTTTCCCTATGCGGGCACCCTGTACCTGGGGTACCTGACATGAGGATCTGTTTTTTTCCCTCTCTGCTGCCATGGTGTTCCTCCTTCCTGCAGACATTCCCAGAAGACTGTTTAGCGCCTGACCACATCTCTGCCCTTCCTACCCTCTTAGATGAGGCCTCTTCCCTACATGTAGCTGTGGAGAGTCTGTTATTTACGCTGATGTGGGTGTTATAATCTAGTTGTATCATGGGATGAGGTGAGCGTAGGGTTCTCCTACTCCACCAACTTCTCATAAAGTCTCTTCTATTGCCTACTGTTTTAAAAAAATTGAAAAGTCAATTAATCTATAGGGACTATGTAAAAACAATACATGTACTATGCAGATATTTGTTTTGTGTTTTTAGTAAATTTAACTAGGTTTTTTTTCCTACTTTATCAAATTCTCATTTTGAATATTTGGGGAGTTGTAGTAACCAGAAAAAAATGGGAGTAGAAAAGAGATACACCAAGGAATCCTCTTGGGTATTTGGCTTATTGATCATTTTTTAGTTAAGCAAGAACATTGTCTTTCTTCACTATCTCTCAATACTTACGATTGGCATTTTAAATAAGTATGTGAATAGTCTAGTAAGATACTCACTTGTGTCTCAGAGGTAGACTGCATGATTTCCCAAAACTCAGACTTTACAACCTAAGTCCTTTAATTGTCTGAACAGCTGGATGAGAACGCTGAAACTGGAAAGCAGCCACTTCTTCCTTTGCCCCACTGAAAACAATATCACATCACTGAGGGGAAAGCAGCAACTACAGATTTGTTCTACAGCACAGACTGTTGATACTGAAAATCTCTCAAGCATTCTTTCTGTTGTTTCCTTCCTCCCCAATTTACTGAACTCTCCTATAAATTTTTACCATTTTAGAACTGTATTTTTAGTCTTCACCTTAATTCATCCCACCAGGACACTTATTTTTGAAAACAGTGGGACATTTCTTGCCCTAAAACTAATAAAATTTTTTCCTGTTCCTGAAGGTAGGAACATGAGAAATATGTACCCAAGAACTACACTTGCTTTCTGATAAATTATTATTTTTGTTTTTGGAATTATGTATATTAGCTTATCATTTCTTACTTTTGTGTATCTTTTCTCTTTACCCACTAGTATTCTGAATTAATCCTTTAAAACAACTGGGTATCTTAGTAATATTTTTTAACAAGTATATGCTTTTAATAAAGCCTGTCAAGATCATAAAATAATGAGCACATTGTCCAAGATAGCAGCATAGGAAGCTCTGAACTTACCTCCTTCTATGGATACACCAAATATACAGCTGTATATGAAATACGTCCTTGTGAAAAAGACCTAAAAACAATCTGAACAGCTCCTCCATGATGAAGGATAAAAGGGCTTTTTGGAGATGAGTGGGAAAGGCAGAAATACAGTCTCAACAAAAACTCTACCTCTTGCACAGCAACCCACAATCAGGAGGGATTTCTTAAAGCAGGTGCATCTCCCTGAGAAGTGAGAGGCTTGTGTCCCACAGCAGGCACCCTTGCCTGTAGGACCTACACTGGAGAAATGAGACCTCAAAACATCTACCTTTGAAAAGCAATGGGCTTTATATCCAAGAAATCCAAATAACTGTAAGGAATTGAGATACCACTCATAAATCGCTTGTGTGCAGACTCACTCACCTCAGGGCCCAGTAGCAGTTTGAAAAGTACCTAGAGTATTTGTGTTCATTTGCTAATCTTAAAAAGTCTGCCGGAGGGACAGGGTCCTCCTGGGAATCTCTTCTGGACAGAGTTGTTAGCGGGCACGATTTATGTATTTTCCTTCTACCTTGCTAGTGCTGGCGTACGCACAGTTCCTACACTCACCCACAGCCCTGCCAAAGCCGGCAGGCGCACACAGTTCCTGAACTCTCCTGATGCCCTGAGAAAGTCGACAGGTGCTTCAGAAAGACTGTCCTAGAGAGTGCATGCGGAATTCCTGCACTCTCTAGCTGCCTCACTAAAGCTGATAGACATGCACAGACCACACAAGGGACTCCCCTTGATTGCCTGACTCTAGTTGCAAGGGGGAAGCTTATGTTCCTGAGTCCTATGGGACAGTAACAATCAGGCAGTTCTTGGCAGGTGATCACCTCCAGGGCACTGCACAGACAATAGACTAAAACATACTCAGGCTTCCTGTGAAAAAGGCATATTTACTTGTCCTGGAGCTTTAGCCTGAGGAACAGCCTTCAGGTTTGTCACACACCTAGAGACTACAGAGATGCTCTCAGGGAACAAAGGGTGGGGAACACCATCTTTGTACTTTCCCTTGGTCTCCCTATAGCTCCCTAGTAGCTCCCAGAAAGGAGCTTATACACTCATCAGCTGCCCCAGTTTTTATAGCTGTTGCACAGGGGACATCTCCAGATTGCTTGTCTGAAGGCCAGTAGTATTTACCACTGCAGTCCCACAGGGCTGTGTATGTTTGCTTAATTTAAAAGCTGCAGCACGAAGGTCTGTTTGTCGATCAGCCTGACTCTAGGTGCTGACTGAGATCCCTCCCTTTGGAAGAGTGACAGGTCTTGGCGCACCCTCAACAACTGGGACCTATCCAGAATAAATCAGACTGCTTAGAGAATCACAAAAGTTTGGGAGAAAATCAACAGCTAGTGCAAGGTTGAATAACAAAGTTCATTTACACAAGACTATTCATTCAAGACAGAGAGGTTGCCATTTCACCAAATACGTAGAAACAAACACAAAGAATCCAGAAAAAGAAGGAATCAGGAGTATATTCCAAATGAAAGAGCAAAATAAAACCTCAGAAAAAACTAACAAAATTGAGGTAATTTACCTGATAAAGAGTTCAAAATAATGGTCATAAAGCTGCTCAAGGAACTTAGGAAAATAATTGGTGAACACAGTGAAAACTTCAAGAAAGAGACGGAAAATACAAGAAAGTACCAAACAGAAGTTAAGGAGCTAAAGAATACAATAACTGAACTGAAAAATACACTAGAGAGATTCACTGGCAAACTTGGTGAAGTCAAAGAAAGATCAGTGATCTAGAAGACAGGGCAGTGAAACTTACCCAGACAGAACAGCAAAAAGAGGGGCGCCTGGGTGGTGCAGTCGTTAAGCGTCTGCCTTCGGCTCAGGGCGTGATCCCAGCGTTCTGGGATTGAGCCCCACATCAGGCTCCTCCGCTAGGAGCCTGCTTCTTCCTCTCCCACTCCGCCTGCTTATGTTCCCTCTCTCACTGGCTGTCTCTCTATGTCAAATTAATAAATGAAATCTTTAAAAAAATTAATTAATTAAATTAAATAATAAATTTAAAAAAACAGCAAAAAGAAAAAAAATTAAAGATAGTTTAAGGAACCTATGGGACAACATTAAGCAGAATAACATTCACATTACAGGGGTCCCAGAAGGAGATGAGAGAGACAGTGGCAGAAAACTTATTTAAAGAAATAATGGGGAAAAAAAGAAATAATAATGGAAAACTTCCCTAACTCAGGAAGGAAATACACATCCAGATCCAGGAAGGTCAGAGTTCCAAATAATGTGTACCTAAAAATATCCAAGACATTACTATTGAAATGTCAAAAGGTAATGATAAAGAGAAAAATTTAAAAGCAGCAAGGGAAAACAATGTGGTTGTACAAGGGAATTCCCATAAGGCTGTCAGCAGATTTTTCAGCAGAAACTTTGCATCCCAGAAGTGAGTGGCATGCTATATTTAAAGTGCTGAAAGGAAAGAAAAATTTCCAGTGAAGAATTCTCTACTTGGCAAGGTAGTTATTTAGATTCAAAGGAGAGACATAGTTTTCTAAACAAGTAAAAGCTAAAGAAATTCATCACCACCCACTAGATCAGCCTTACAAGAAATGTTAAAGGGACTTCTTTAAGCTGAAAAAAAAGGGCACTACTTAGTAACAAGGAACAATATGAAAGTATAAATCTTACTAGTAAAGGTAAATATTAGGTAAATATTGAAAGACAGAAGTAGTAAACAATAACTATAATAACAATAATCAAGGGGTACACAAAATCAAAAGATACAAAAAGTGACAACAAAAACATAAAATGTGAGGAATGAGTAGTAAAAATATAGATTTTTTAAGAGAACATTCAAATTTAACTTGCTGTCAACTTAAAATAATGTTATATGTAAGCCTCATGGTAACCACAAAGCAAAAACCTATAGTAGATATGCAAATGATAATAAAGGAATCTAAACACTAAAGGAAGCCATCAAACCACAACTGAAGAGAGCAAGAGAAGAAGAAAAAAAAACCAGAGAAGAATTACAAAACAATAAGAAAACAATTAACAAATAGCAGCATTAAGTACATACCTATCAGTAATTACTCTAAAAGTAAATGGGCTAAATTTTTGAAACAAAGGGCATAGTGGCTAAATGAATTTAAAAAACACCAAAATCCCTGCAAACAACACCCGTTTATATTTTGTCTACAAGAGACTCACTTTAGATGTAAGGACACACCTGAACTGAAAATGAGCAATGGAAATGGATGTTGTGTGCAAATGGAAACCAAAAGAAAGTGGAGTAGCAACACTTTTATAAGACAAAGTAGATTGTAATAAAAGACAAAGAGGGACATTGCACATTGATAAAGGGGTCCAACAAGAGGATATGGCATTTGTAAATATTTATGCACCCAACATAAAGAGCATACATAAATGTATAGAGAAAATATTAACAGATCTAAAGGGGGAAATCCACAGCAATACATTAATACTAAGGAACTAGAATACCCCCACTTACATCAAACAATGAATCATCCAGACAGAAAAGCATGACACACTAGACCAGATAGACTTAATAGACGTATACAGAATATCCCATCCCTAAACATCAGAATATACATTCTTCTCAAGTGTACATGGAACATTCTCCAGTATAGATCATATGTTAAGCAACAAAACAAGTCTAAAAAAAGTTAAGAATACCGAAATCATATCAAGTGTCTTTTCTGATTACAATGGTATGAAACTAGATATCAAGAGAAAACCGGAAAAATCACGAATATGTGGAGATTAAACAACATGCTACTGAACAACCGATGAGTCAACCAGTGAACCAGAGGAGAAATATCTAGAGGCAAATGGAAACAGAAATATGACATATTAGAATCTATGGGGTGCAGCAAAAGAAGTTCTAAGAAGGAAATTCATAGCCATACAGACCTACCTCAAGAGACAAGAAAAATCCCAAAAAAGTGATATAACTTTAGACCTAAAGTAACTAGAAAAAGAACAAAGTCCAGATTTAGTAAAGGATGGAAATAACAAAGTTCAGAGAAGGAATAAATAAAGATTATAGAGACAATAGAAAAGATAAATGAAACTAAAAGGTCACTATTTGAAAAGATAAACAAAAACTGACAAACCTTTAATTAGGCTGACCAAGGAAAAAAGAGAGGGGGCTCAAATAAATAAAATAAAATAATAAAAGAGAAATTACAGCTGATACCACAGGAATACAAAAGATCATAGGACTACTATGAAGAATTATATACCAACAAGTTGGTCAATTTAGAAGAAATGGATAAATTCCAGGAAACAAACCGTCTTCCAAGACTGAATCATGAAGAAATAGTTAATCTGAGTTGACACACTAGTAGTATGGAGAATGAATCAATAATCAAAAACCTCACAACAAACAAAAGCCCAGGACCAGATGGCTTCAGGTGAATTCTATCAGACCTACAAATATTTAATATATATCCTTTTAAACTCTTCCAAATAAATTGAAGACGAGAGAAGGCTTCCAAACTTACTTCAGGAGGCCACTGTTACTCTGATATCCAAGCCAGAAAAGCATACCACACACACAAGAAAATTACAGGCCAGTATTCCTGTTGAATATAGATGCAAAAATCCTCAACAAAATGTTAGCAAACCAGATTCAACAGTACTTTACAGGGGTCATACACCATGATCAATTGGAATTTATTTTGGGGATGCAAAAATAGTTCAACACTCACAAATAAATCAACATGATATGCCACTTTAACAAAATGAAGGGTAAAAATTATATGATCATCTCAATAAATACAGAAAAAGCATTTGAGAAAAGTCAACATCCTCTCATGATAAAAACACTCAACATAGTGAGTATAGAGGAAACATACCTCAATGTAATGAAGGCCATATAAGACAAGCTGACATCTGACATCATACTTGTTGGTAGCAAGCTGAAAACTTTTCCTCTAAGATCAGGAACAAGATGCCCACTCTCACTCCTATTATTCAACATAATACTGAAAGTCCTAGCTAGAGGAATTAGGCAAAAAAGGAAATAAAAGACATCCAAATTGCAAAGGAAGAAATGAAACTGTCACTATTTGCAGGTGACATCATTTTATATATAGAAAACCTTTAAAAACTCCACCAAAAAACCTGTTAGAACTAGTAAACAAATTCAGTAAAGATGTAGAATATAGACTCAATATACAAAAATCCATTGTATTTATATACACTAATGATGAACTATCAGAGTGAAAAATTAAGAAAGTAATCCCCTTTTCAATTGCATAAAAAATAAAATAAAATCATAGGAATAAATTTAATCAAGAAAGTGAAAGATACATACACTGAAAACTGTAAAACATTGTTAAAGAAATTGAGGACACCAATGAACAGAAAGATATTTCATGCTCATAGGTTGAAAGAATTAATATTGTTAAAATGTCTGTACTACCTGAAGGAATATACAGATTTAATGCAATCCCCATCAAAATTGTAAAGGAATTTTTCACAGAAATAGAATAAATAATCCTAAAATTTGTGTATGACCCCCCAAAGACCCCCAAAAGCCTTTATATATATAAAGGAATACTATTCAGCCATAAAAAAGGTGAACTCTTGCCATTTGCAACCACATAGATAGACCTCAGAAAATTGTGCCAAGTGAAATATGTCAGACAAAGAAAGACAAATACCATAGGATTTAACTTATATGTGGCATCTAAAAACCAAACCAAACTAAAAAAGGACAGATATGGAGACATAGATACATAGATACAGGGAATAGAATGGTAGTTGCTAGAAAGGAGGAACATTGGGTAGTGGATAAAACAGGTGAAGAGTTCAAAAGATACACACTTCCAATTATAAAATAAGTAAGTCATGGGATTATAATGTATAGCATGGTGACTATAGTCAATAGTATTTTAGGTATATGTAAAAGTAGTGGTCTCATGAGGAAGAGGTCCTGTAGTACCCTGCAGTAAAATCTCTTATTCACCAGAATCTTGCACTGCAGGGGTGTCTTCTATGTGTGTTGTGTGTCCGGCTGTTGTGGCTGAGCTGTCTTTGCCTTTAGTCCAGCCATCTGCGATGGCTCTCTTTGTCTGTTGTGGTCAGGGTTTTACTTTCTCTGGTGATGGATGGTAACTAGATTTATTGTGTTGATCATTTTACAGTGTTTACAAATGTCAAATCATTATGTTGTATGCCTGAAACTAATATAATGTTATAGGTTAATTATACATTAATAACAAATCATAAAATGCTTTTAAATGATCATTGTTTTAGTTAATTACATATATATGTATGAATAGATCATATGTATAAATTCATATGTATAAGTTTAAATACATATGTATAAATAGATCATCCCATTGACCTTTATTTAAGTGCATATGTATCAATAGATGATCCCATTGGTCTTTCCTTGGATATTCCTTGAAGTTGACTCTAAAATCTCCAACATTTTGAAATTTGATGTCAATATCAACTACTGAAAATTATAGATAATTTAAAATGTATGACATAATTATTAAAACAGTAACCATGCAGATCATTTTATGTACCCAAATATATAGGTAGAAGATATATATGTGTGTGGGGGGGTGGCTGGGTGGGTGTATTCAAAGATGATAGATTAGGTAGATATATGATAGATAATTTCATAAATTATAGGTGTGGGTCATTTTACCAAACGGAAGAATGTATTTTATAGCGAGAAGAACAGTATCAGAGTACTGATGGGAATATTATCCTGGTTTTCCTGTTTACTTATGAAATTTTTCTCCCATCAATAACTCATACAATTTAATATACTCAAGCAGCAAGACTGTAAGATTTCAGAATATATTTAGACAATGGTCCTCATTCATTAAAATAAATTACTGCTGATTTCTTGCAGCAATAATCCTCAAATCTATGACACAAGATCCCAAATAGTAAATCATCCTTTAATTGCTATAGCAGTTTTAAGGTAATAATTCAAAAGAAATTTAAATGTGATTAATGTGTTTAAACATTACTATCTACTCTGAAAGAAAAAGGAAAAAAGTAAGAGCACCAGCATAAGCTCTTGGGTATTGTTAAAATATTGATACATTGGTTGAGAATTTTTAAGGGAATTTTGTAGGGGAATTTGAGAATCTCTGTTATTATTTCGCTTTAGGAATTTCTCCTTTTCTTTTTTTTTTAAGATTTTATTTATTTATTTGACAGAGAGAGAGACAGCCAGCGAGAGAGGGAACACAAGCAGGGGGAGTGGGAGAGGAAGAAGCAGGCTCCCAGCAGAGCAGGGAGCCCGATGTGGGGCTCGATCCCAGGACCCTGGGATCGGGCCCTTAGCCAAAGGCAGATGCTTAACAACTGAGCGACCCAGGAGCCCCTCTCCTTATCCTTGATCTGAATTCAAACTGCAAGGTTCTAGGCAAGTTTTATTTTTTTTTCATTTGTCCCGCTCTGTACACAGTGGGTTCTTCCAGTATCAGATTCCATGTACACTCCCAATTCTGGGAAATTTTCATTTGTGACCTTCAAATATTTTCAACCCAACATTCTTCCACCCTCTTATTCAGAAATATTAGTAGAGAAATGTTGCAATTTCTGGATCTATATATGCCTCTCAACTATTTGTTCCTGGTCTTCCTTTTTTAAAAATGTTTTTTTGAATTTGTTTCCGATAACTGCTACACCTCACCTTTTAGCCTACTCACTTATTGTTCGGCTATGGTCATTTAGGTAATCATCCTGTGTTCATTTAGTTAAAAGCCTGTGCTAAGATTTTTACTTTATTTCAACACCGTTGTTTTTCAAAATGACAAATCGGTTTTTCCTCATAAGCATCTATTTATTGTTTCATGACTCTTCATTTTTATGAGTTCTAACTAACATATTGGGCATAATTCCTTTGTTTATTGAGGTTATTACGTGCATTTATTTTTAGGCCTGTACTGATGACTCTAATATTCCTAGTGCTCCAGTATAAGTGTTATCTTCTGTTGGGGTATTTCTCCCCATGGCATTGGCCTTACTCAGAAAACTGGCGTTTCAGGCTTACACACTCACTCTCCAGTGAGATTTCTTTTTCTCCTGCCTCTTTGTATGCATCCTGGATTGTGATTGCCTACAAGTCATGTTATTAGTGTCAGCTCTGGCTTTATGACACTCACATTGGCCCTGTTTCTCAGGAGGATGTCATAATAGAACTGCTTTGGTTTCTTTGTTGCTTTTATTGTTTTATTGTGAGTATTTATAGAAATGCCTTTCCATTTCTCTTTCTTGTTTTGAGTACAACTATAAGTGTGTGCATAATTTTTTATATTGTATATATGGTGTTAATTGAAGCAGGGAAAGTTCAGTGTCTTCAAACTTGAAATCTGAACCATGTCATCTTTGCTATAACTCTTGTTTTAATCTCAGATTTCAGTCTACGATTGTCATGACATCTTCTGTGGCTTGTGTAATTTCTACAAAATTATTATTCATAACAACACCCATGTCATTTTTTTTCCTCTAAATTTCTTTGCAGCTGCTTCTCTATAAAAATGAAAAGCCCTTCTCAATTGTCTTCTTTGTATTCATTTTTTTCTTAGAATAGTGTATCCTAAGAACAAAAGACCTGGATTCTAGTCATAGTTTTGACACTATCAAAGTGTGGGATATTAAATAATTATTAATTTCCCCACCTTTAAAACTGGGAAAATATTAAATCTCTCTCCAGTTTCTGAAGTGAGATCAGTTAGACTTTCAGTACCAGGTTACTCTAAGTCAGTTCGTATGCTAGATAAAATGTATTTAGGCTCCACAGAGTTGGATAAGCTAAAAAGCATTAGTATTTTTAAGGGTCCTCTTGAAGACATCTGGGGCCTAGTTATTTTTACTGACTTCCTTGTTTTTTAAGTTGTGTTATTTATTTATTTATTTATTTATTTATTTATTTATTTATTTATTT
>NW_024423319.1:96086526-96190474 GCF_017311325.1 Ursus maritimus
TTATTTATTTATTTATTTATTTATTTATTTATTTATTTATTTATTTTGAGAGAGAGAGTGTGTGTGTGAGAGAGAGATCACAGGCAGGGGGAGGGGCAGAGGGAAAAGCAGACTCCCTGCTGAGCTGGGCCCCTGATACGGGGCCCTTATGTTGTGTTCTAAAGTCACCAGAGAATCCATGAGTCTAGAAATAGTAATAGTTGAGCTATGTTGAAAATAAAAATGAATAGGATGAGAGCTTATGGCATCTAATAAGTATGAGTTTGTATTATAAATCTACCCATAGCTTCTGTGTTACTTGGGGTAAGTTAATTAATATCTCCATGCTTTTCTCATGAATTCCCAGTGAGATTAAATTACACTACAAAATTTAAAATCCATAGGCATTTGATAAATTTCAGTTTTCTTTCCTATTAAATCAACTGTATTTAATGTTCATGAGTTTTTCCTTAATATTTGTTTACTAACAAGTATTCCTGGTATATATTTTCTGGTATCTGATATTGTACATAAGAAGTCTGACAGACTGCTAGGTAAGATGATGGAGGAGGAGGACTTTTAGCTTACCTTGTCCCACAGATACAACTAGATAACAGCCACATCAGTGTAAATAACCCAGAAAATGACCCGAAGACTGGCAGAATAGACTCTCCACAGCTAAATGTAGAGAAGAGTCACACTGAAGAGGGTAGGAGGGGAAGAGATGTGGTCAGGAGCTAAATGGGATTAAGAGTACACTTACCTTCTTTTAAAAAAATTTCTAGTATAGTTAATATACAGTGTTATGTTAGTTTCAGGTGTATAATACAGTGATTCAGCAATTCTCTACATAACCCAGTGCTCATCACGACAAATGCACCCTTTAATCCCCATCACCTATTTCTCCACCCCCCCCCCACAACCTCCCCTCTGGTAACTCTCAGTTCTCTGTAGCAGAATCTATAGAGTCTGTTTCTTGGTTTGCCACCCCCCTCTTTTTAACCCTTTGCTTATTTGTTTTGTTCCTTAAATTCCACATATGAGTGAAATCATGGTGTTTGTTTTTCTCTGACTGACTTATTTTACTCAGCTTATACTCTCTAGCTCCATCCATGTCATTGCAAATGGCAAGATTTCATTCTGTTTAATGGCTGAATCTTCCGTGTGTGTGTGTGTGTGTGTGTGTGTGTGTGTGTGTGTATCTATCACATCTTTATCCATGCATCAATAGATGGACACTTGAGCTGCTTCCATATCTTGACTATACTAAATCATGCTGCTATAAACATAGGAGTGCATGTATCCCTTCGAATTAGTGTTTTTGTATTCTTTGAGTAATTACCCAGTAGTGAGATGGTTGCATCAAAGGTTAGATCTATTTTTAACTTTCTGAAGAACTTTCATACAGTTTTCCACAGTGGCTGCACCAGTTTGCATTCCCACCAATAATGCAGGAGTGTTCCTTTTTCTCTGCATTCTTACCAACACTTGTTGTTTCTTGTGTTTTTATTTTAGTCATTCTGACAGATGTGAGGTGATATCTCGTTGTAGTTTTGATTTACATTTCCCTGATGATCAATGATGTTGAGCATCTTTTCATGTGACTGTTGGCCATCTGGGTGTCCTCTTTGGAGTAATGTCTGTCCATTTCTTCTGCCCATTTTTAATTGGATTATTTGGGTTTTGGGTGTTGAGTTTTGTATGTTCCTTTTTTTTTAGTTTTGTAAGTTCTTTATATATTTTGGATACTAACCCTTTATCAGATATGTCATTTGTAAATATCTTCTTCCATTCAATAGGTTGCCTTTTCGTTTTGTTGATTGTTTCCTTCACTGTGCAGAAGCTTTTTTTTATAATAATTTTTTATTATGTTATGTTGTCACCATACAGTACATCCTTAGTTTTTGATGTAGTGTTCCATGATTCATTATTTGTGTATAACACCCAGTGCTCCATGCAGTACGTGCCCTCCTTAATACCCATCACCGGCCTATCCCATTCCCCCACCCCCTCCCCTCTGAAGCCCTCAGTTTGTTTCCCAGAGTCCACAGTCTCTCATGGTTCATTCCCCCTTCTGTTTACCCCCCTTCATTCTTCCCTTACTTCTCCTACTTATCTTCCTGCTATTTCTTATGTTCCATAAAGGAGTGAAACCATATGATAATTGTCTTTCTCTGCTTGACTTATTTCACTTAGCATAATCTCCTCCAGTCCCGTCCATGTTGCTGCAAATGTTGGGTAATCGTTCTTTCTGATGGCTGAGTAATATTCCATTGTATATATGGACCACATCTACAGAAGTTTTTTATATTGATGTAGTCCCAATAGTTTATTTTTGCTTTTATTTCCCTTGCCTTAGGAGACATATCTAGAAAAATATTCCTATAGCTGATATCAGAGAACTAACTCCCTGTGCTGCCTTCTAGGATTTTTAGGGCTTTAAGTTTCACATTTAGGTTTTTAATCCATTTTGAATTTAAGTTTGTGTATGGTACAAGAATGTGATCCAGTTTCATTCTTTTGCATATAGTTGACCAGTTTTCCCCACACCATTTGTTGAGGATACTGTCTTTTTCCCACTGTCTATTCTTTCCTCCTTTGTCAAGTATTAATTGGCCATATAGTTGTGAGGTTTTTTGAAAAGGTTTTCTATTCTGTTCCATTGATCTATGAATCTGTTTTCATGCCAGTACCATACTGTTTTGATTATTACAGCTTTGTAATATGACTTGAAGTCTAGAATTATGATACCTCCAGCTTTGCTTTTCTACTTCAAAATTGCTTTGGCAATTTGGGGTCCTTTCTGGTTCCATATAAAGTTTAGGACTGTTTGTTTTAGTTCTGTGGAAAATGCTGTTGGTGTTTCAATAGCAATTGCATTAAATCGTTAGATTGCTTTGGGTAGTATAGACATTTTAAAAATATTTGTTTTTCCAATCCAATGGAATGTCTTTCCCTTTTTTGGTGTCATCTTCAATTTATTTCATCAATGTCTTATAGTTTTCAGAAAAGAGTACAATTCTTTTGATGAACACTGAGAAATGTATAGAATTGTTGCATCACTATATTGTGCACCTGAAACTAATGTAACACTGTACGTTGTCTATATCATAATTTTCAAAAATTGAAAGAGAAAAATCTAAGCTAAATAATAAATGGAAAACATGGTAAAAGAGAAAAGAAGTCTGACACCAATGTGATTAATACTCTTTTGTGATAACCTGTATTGTTTTTCTGTATGGAACCATTTAAGGGTTTTATCTTTATTTTTATTGTTCTAACATTTCATCACTATGTGTCTCATTGTGGACAATTTTCATTCATCCTGTTTGCCATCCAAATGGCTGTTGGATAGTTAAGTCTTACAATGCAGGTCATTTTTTAAGTCTGTAATTTTCTTCCATGATTTATTGATTTTTCTCCTCATAGTTCCTCTAATCTTTCCCTTTAGAAATCCAACTAGAAAAATATTGGTACTTATGAATCTATTTTGCCAAGTTCAGTTTTTCTGTCTTACTTCCCAGCATTTACTCATTTAATCTGCCTTGAGAAAGGATTTTTGGCTCATTATTATGTGATAATTCCTTCCTTAGCAGTTTGTTCTGCTCAGCCATGAACTATTGTCTTGTCCTCTCTTTCAAAAAGGTGAGAAATATTATATCTATTCTTGCTTAATTTTAGCATTTTACTCTTTGTGATGTTTGTTTGCCTTAAATTTTGGTAATTCAGGTACTTAGCATAAATAACAGAGGAAGAAGAAAGCAATAAGCATAGCTTCTCTAAACAATATTCTCTAATTAATCATCCTAATGTACCCTTCAGGACTCTTTCCTTTCCTGCAGGAACTACCTCTTAGCTTGCAGCTACCACAGAATCAGTATCACCTGTAAACAGCCTATTTGTATATATTGAGATCTCATTTTTCCAGTCAATACCATTTTATCTACTTGCCACCTTTTAGGACTCTCTCAGCATTTCTGGACCACTAGTGGTACTTTTCCTTATTTCTCAGTACTTTAGTAATTTTTCCCCCTGCAAGATGTTTTCCCCCATTTTTTGAATATTCATCTGGCTGGGAAATTAGAAATGCATGACCAGTTTACCATCTTTTTCTAAACTCCCATTAGTCTACTATCAAATGATTCTCTGCAATTTATTCAGTGTTCCACATGCACTAGCATTTTGGAAAGTTCTTCCCATAATTAGTAAACATGTTCTGATAATAGATAATGTGTTGGGGATCACTGCTAGAGACTACTTTGGCCAGAAGTGTCTAGGAAACAATTTCTCTCACCACTCCCCACTGCCAGCTCACCAGGGCAGCCCTTAACAAAGGATTGACTGATATGTGGGTATAAAAATATAGCCCCAGTGCCCCATAGCTGCAATAATATGGAAACATTTTTTTGTTTGTTTGTTTTTCATGGTTTCCAAGGTTTCCCTGCAGGATTAATTTCTAGTTGTCCATTGTGGTAGGTGGAGTATGAACACACCCATTATCAACTCCCTTGCCTTTCCTGCCTCCCATCCCTTTGCCCCTGCCTGCCGGTGTTCCCTCTCCCTCCAGATAAACTACATGTACTTAAATCTTTGACTATGTGGAAATGCAAAATAAACAATCACCAGGCATCAAATAGTGATTGTGTTATGAAATGTGGCCAGTTAGCCTCCATTTAAGTATTATTTGACTTGAGTAGTAAACCAGATATGCATATACGAAATAATCATGCATTTTTCCTAACATATCATGGTTATTTAAGTCTGAATATGAAAACAACATGTACTACAAGAGGCTTTGTTATATGGCATACAGTAGAATACTCAAGTTGTATTTTACAGCATAATTGTCTGTTGGAATGTTTAGGGAATAAAGGATTCTGTGATCATATTATGTTGAGAAATAGTACACACTATATTCTTTTTTACAGATTTGTAGTTCATATAAGCATATTAAAAGTAAAGAGAAAGTCTACAATAAAAATAAAACAAAACAAAAATACATTTTCTTTATTTGAAGTTAATATTTCTCAAACTATTTTGACCAGAGAAAATTTATAACATAATTCCTATTAATATCCAGTAAAATCAGTGTTTTGTTGAATATAACCCTCATCAATAGCAATGAAAAAAGTAAGTTATGTTTATCTGTGGGAAGCTAATTGACCTATACAATTACAAAAGCTATAATCTTGATTTCATTAGACCCATAATTGTACCAGTCTCACAAAACTGCTGGGATGTTAGTAATTAATTATTAAACCTATTGGCTACATTGGAAAGTGGCATTGCTTAAAAGAGTCTTTTTAAAATTTGATTTGTAACTCTGATGAAAACACTGACTTCCAAAATGTGTAATCTCTGATATTTTACCCTGATTTCTTATATGTTATCACATTGGTAACATAATGTTGAGGTGACAAAAATAATACTTAATGTATAATCTATCAAATTCCATAAATAATTTTATTGTTGGTTCAGCAGAGAAGCCCCATTTGATTAGGTCAATAAATCACTTTGTTAGATGACTACAGCTGTTTATTTTTCTTCAAAGATTGAAAAATAGCCTTTAAATACTCATTAATTGATACAGTGTAATTCCCAAATGATGGCATTTTTGAAATTTGTGTGATAGCAATAGATATTTAAGTATCCCCCCCTTTTTTTGAGTACATAGATATCATTGATTTCTAAGTTCACTGTAGTTTTGAGTGCTGGTACATAGTTGAACTCTAATTTTACAGAGTAGCTTAAATTTCAGGGATTTTGAGAGTTATTTAAATTCACATTTCTCATAGCATCAATTTTCATTCAAGATGCATTTGACAGCGAAGAGTTTTTTTTTCTCCTTGATAAGAAGTATTTATACTCTCCAATATTTTTTTCATACTTCTGTCAGAACTGTCTTCAAGATACAGCCCTGATTATGTTACCTCCTCATTTAAAAATCTGTTATAATTTTGATGTCATTAAGCTATTCTCTAAATATTTTTGTGAAAATCCCACCCACTTTCAAGAAATACCCAGTTGAAATGCCTTTTCATTAATGAGGCAGGTCTTGAATTCCAGCCCACTGGTATCAATTTCTTCTTTCTCTGGGTTCTTATAGAATACAGTTTCTATAGGCAAAGGGCTTCACCTTCCAGAGTTTTTCTTATATATTGAAATAATAATAGCTGCATCACTGGTTGTTACATGCAATATATAAGTTGAATTATGTAAAGTACCAGACATAAGTTTGGCAAATATTAACTCAATAAATTATAACTACTAATATACTTTATCGTTATAGTACACAATCTGCAGTGTGTTAGAGTTATATGTGAACAATCATGTCTCTTTCTATTAGCATATAAACTCTTTGAGGGAAGATTTTATGCCTAAATTGATTTCATTATCCCCTAAGGTGTTGAGTATTTCTCTGGCATACATATTTGTTTTACTTTTAATCCATAGTAATTTAATGCAAAAACAGACATATGGATTCATATGTAATATCTCTGTCTTGCAATTATTACAACCAATATATTTTTCAATTCATAAATTTCCTGAGCTTGTACCATGTGCTTATCTCAGTGTAGGTTCTATGAGCAATACTGGAACAGGGTTGGCTTTCCAAAGTAATATTTTGAAATATTTGCTTATGTATATGTCTGTGTTCATCTCTGTATGAAATAACTTTGTCTCCCCCTTTGGCAGTTACTATTCAAACTAGAATTTTACTGCCCAGTGGAATGTGGGTCATGGCAGAATTTAACTAGAAATCCCTTGACTGGGGAAGAGGGACAGAGTCTAAAAAGAACCACACACAGTAGATGCGAGAGTGAGTTTCTGAGGTGAGATCTTCCGGGATGCCTCATTAGAGGTACATCCAAGTGTTGGTGTGGGTGGAAGGAGAATAGAACTCCAAAACAGATTAAAAATTTTAAAAGTTGTCAGAATATGTGCTTTTCTTAGTCATGTCACCCAGAGATCTTGAAGATTCCAGCATTTGTTTTTTTACACTTCAGCATGGTACAAGAGCAGATGAAGTAAACAAGGACTTGGGGTTTGGCTATGTACACCGATCGGGGCTGAGTTTATGGAGCTTTTTGTGTTTCCAGAATGGTAAGGAAGAGAAGCCCTATTTTCCTCTGCTCTCAGGAGTGGCACAAAAGTAAGCTAAAAAACAGAGCTTGCAAATATGTGAGAGAGCTAGCTGGCAGATCCTAAGGGTCACATTGTTGAAATAACAGGGTGGTATGGCAGAAAGTAACATGGATCTAATAATTAGGCATTCAGAGAGAACCTGACCACCTTAGTAAATGTCAGGATGGAAAATGATTACAGCGGAGAGCATGACAGAATAAGAAATACCCCAAAGGATGCCTGAGATGGACAAATGAGAACCTAGAACCAAATGACCCCTCCTCTAACATATTTTAAATTCTATATGAGCACCCTATATACACCCTTATTTAAATACCACCTCAGGGAAAGGAAAAGGGAAAGTAAATCCTTTCTTAATGTAGAAAACCCTGAACTGAATGAAAAATACTGAGTTAATGACTAGGTTCAAATGTGTCCTATTGAGTTGATTACAAATTATAAAAAGAAAATTTGTCCACCTGAGTTGTGTGCTGTGACGTTTGTATCTAGAACATATTCACTGATTACTACAGTCAAGCCAATTAACATAACATCTCTTCACATAGTTACCGTATATTTTGTGTGTGATGAGAACACCTGAAATCTACTCTCAGCAAAATTCCAGTATGCAGTACAGTATAACTAAATATAGTTATCATGCTGTACATTAGATCTCTAAACATTCATTCTTTTATAATTGCGACTTTGTACCTTTTGATCAACATTTCCCCATTCTCCCCACCTCCTTGCCCCTGGTAACTTATTTTTAATGGAACATATATTAGGTACATTTTTTGCTGCTTCATCGAGGTATAATTATACAACACTGTGTAAGTTTAAGGTGTACAGTGTGATGATTTGATATATGTATTGCAAAATGATTACCACAGTAAAGTTAATTAGCATATCCATCACCTCATCTAGTTACTTTTTTGTGTATGTGTGTGGTGACAACTTTCAAGATCTACTCTCTTAGCAACTTTCAAATATACATTACAGCATTATTACCTATAGTCATCATGTTGTACATGAGATCCCCAGAACTTACTCATTTTGTAACTGGAAATTTTTACCCTTTGATAACCTTCACTATTTCTCTTGCCCTTCCTCCCCTGGCAGCCACCGTGATTTTGATTCTTTTAGATTCCACATATGAAATCATACAGTATTTGTCTTTCACTGACTTGTTTCACTCAGCATAATTCTCTCAAGGTTCATCCATGTTGTTGCAAATGGTTTGTCCATTTCCTTATTTAATGGCTGAATAATATTCCATTATGTATATACCCCACATCTTCTTTATCCCTAGTCTTTTGATGGATACCTAGGTGGTTTCCATATCTTGACTATTGTAAACAGGCTGCAGTGAACATAGGGTACATCTGTCTCTTCAAGACAGTGATTTGATTTCCTTCAGATATATATTCAAAAGTCAGATTGCTGGATCATATGATAGTTCTACTTTTAATTTTTTGAGAAACCTCCATACTGTTTTCCATAGTAACTATACCAATTTATATCCCCACCAGTGGTGTTCAGGTCTTCCCTTTTCTCTATATCCTGTCAATACTTTCAATTTTTTGTCATTTTGATAACAGCCTTTCTAACAGGTGTGCAGTGATACATCATTGTGGTTTGATTTGAATTTCCCTGATGACAGTGATGTTGAACACCTTTTCATGTACCAGTAGGTCATGTGTATGTCTTTGGAGAAACGTTTTTCACTTCCTCTGCCCATTTTTAATAGAATATTTTTGTATGACTTTATTTTATTCTTACAATCTCCAGTTAAACTTGATAGCACTAGTTTCTTATAGATCCTGTCGTAGTCAGCTTAGGCTAACAAAATATCATAGACCAGGTAGCTTAAACAATATACATTTACTTCTCACAGTTCTAAAGACTGGGAATTCCAAGATCAAGGTTCCAGTAGTCAGTGTCTGTTGAAAGCCTTCTTCTGGACTTGCACAGGGCTTCATTCTTGCTGTGTCTTCATGGCAGAGAGACAACCAACTCTGGCCTGTTTTTCTTCTAATAAGGATACGAATCCTATTATGGACACCCAATCCTCCTAACATCTTTTAAATCTAATTACCACCCAAAAGTTCCACTCCAAATACCATTACATTGGGGTTTAGGGTTTCAGATTGTTTAGGTTTTTTATTATTGAATTCTATGAGTTCTTTATGTATTTTGGATACTAAGCTCTTATCTGACATATAGTTAACAAATATATTCTCCCATTCTATAGATTGCCCTTTCATTCTGTGGATTGTTCCTATTTCTGTATAGAAGTGTTTTAGTTTGTTTCTTGCCTTGTCAATTTTTGCCATTCTAACTGGCATAAGGTGGTATCTGCTGGAGAGGATGTGGAGAAAGGGTATCCCTCCTACATTGTTGGTGGGAATGCAAGTTGATACAACCACTCTGGAAAACAGTGTGGAGGTCCCTTAAAAAGTTAAAAATTGAGCTACCCTATGATCCAGCCATTGCATTACTGGGTATTTACCCCAAAGATACAGACGTAGTGAAGAGAAGGGCCATATGCACCCCAATGTTCATAGCAGCATTGTCCACAATAGCTAAATCGTGGAAGGAGCTGAGATGCCCTTCAACAGATGACTGGATTAAGAAGATGTGGTCCATATATACAATGGAATATTACTCAGCTATCAAAAAGAACGAGTTCTCAACATTTGCTGCAACATGGACGGCACTGGAGGAGATAATGCTAAGTGAAATAAGTCAAGCAGAGAAAGACAATTATCATATGGTTTCTCTCATCTATGGAACATAACAACTAGGAAGATCAGTAGGGGAAGAAAGGGATAAAGAAAGGGGGGTAATCAGAAGGGGGAATGAAGCATGAGAGACTATGGACTCTGAGAAACAAACTGAGGGCTTCAGAGGGGAGGGGAGTGGGGGAATGGGATAGGCTGGTGATGGGTAGTAAGGAGGGCACATATTGCATGGTGCACTGGGTGTTATACACAACTAATGAATCATCGAACTTTACGTCAGAAACCAGGGATGTACTATATGGTGACTAACATAATATAATAAAAAAAACATTTAAAAAATTTTAAAAAATAATTGTAAAATAAAAAAAATAAAGTTTGAGTTATTTTATTAAAGTTTTTTTTTTTTTAAAAGAAGTGTTTAAGTTGATGTAGTCCCACTTGTTTATTTTTGCTTTTCTTATGTTTTTGGTATCATATCTAAAAAATCATTGTCAAGAGCAATATTAGGTAATTTTTTCCTTATGTTTCCATCTAGGATTTTAAAGGTTTCAAGTCTTCCATTTAAGTCCTTAATCCATTCTGATTAATATTTGTGAGTGGTATAAAACAGGGGTCTAATTTCATTCTTTTCCGTATTATCTTGTTTTCTCAGTGCCATTTGTTGAAGAGACTGTCTTTTCCACATTGAGTATTTCAGGCTCCCTTATCAAATGAGTTGATATCTGCATAGATATCAGTTCTGCATAGCTTTATCTCTGGGCTCTTGTTTCTGTTCTATTGGTCTGTGTGTCCATTTTTATGCCAGTATCATGCTGTTTTGCATACTATAGCTTTGAAATTTAGTATAAAATCAGTAAGTGTAATGCCTCTAGTTTTGTTCTTCTTTCTCAAGGTAGAATTCATTCTATTATATAGGAGGGGGAGCCATGATTCCATGGAAGATAATTACTTCTCTTACAGTCATAGAATAAAAATGTTAATCAAAGAAAAGATTTTATGCATCATTTTGTCTATTCTCATCATTTCAGAGATTACAAAACAACATTCATTCATTTAAGACATATTTTTGAGATTTTCCTATGTGATAAACAGTCAAAATGGCAGCTTACATCATTGAAAGAAAAAAGAAAAACAATAAAACAAATTCATTCACTCTATATATGTTGCATACTGATAGTGCTAAAAGACAATAAAGTCAGAAGTTCCGAGGTAGGGGTTAGGTAAGGGTGATCTTTTAAATAGGGTGGAAAAGAAGGGCCTCTTACTATGTGAGTTAGAAACTTTACTACGTATTAGTGAGAATATAAAATTCTTATGACTAAGGTGAGGAATGCAATCAAGGTGCTACTTTAATCCTTAAGGAAATGAAAGAAAGTAGATAAATGAGGGTGAAAAAGGTATCATTTGTTTTTTTTGTTTTTTTTTTTAAGGATTTTATTTATTTATTTATTTGAGAGAGAGAGCATGAGCAGTGGGGAGGGGCAGAGGGGGAAAGAGAAGCGGATTCCCTGCTGAGCAGGGAACCCGATGTGGGACTTGATCCCAGGACCCTGGGATCATGACTTGAGCTGAAGGCAGATGCTTAACCTACTGAGCCACCCAGGATCCCGGAGATACTGCTCAGGTGGTTAAGCATCTGCCTTCAGCTCAGGTCATGATCCCAGAGTCCTAGGATCGTGTCCTAAGTTGGGTTCCCTGCTCAGCAGGGAGTCTGCTTCTCTTTCTCCCTCTTCCTGCAGCTCCCCCTGCTTGTGCTGTCTCTCTGTCAAATGTATAAATAAAATCTTTAAAAAAACAGCAAGAGATGCAATTGATGTTATTTTACTCCATACTTCAGCTAATTATACAGATGTGAAAAATGTGTCTCAAACAACTAATAATGATGATGATATGTTTAATATATACACAGAGACCCATTCTGAAAGTATGGAAAGATTATAAAATGTCAATGAATGGCTTTTATTAAAAAAAAGAAAAGACAAAAAAAAGGCCTTTCAGATAGATTACAATCAGGCAAGACCTGCATGGGCTCTGAGGGAGTGAGGCAATGGAAAAGATGCAGTCACAAGTGCAAAGTCCCTGAGATGGAAACATTCTTGGGATGTTACAAAATAAATGTTAAATGGCATGTTTAAAAGCCCAATTCTAGTTAGAGGCAGAGACAAATCATGAAAATAGTTCCTAGATTCCCAGTGCAATGTTCTTTCCTCCATAGGCTAATCACCCTAATTGCCATGCTTAGTGTTGGTAGAGTATCAATGTGCAATTGCCCAGAAGGCAATTAGAGGACTAGTCCTAGAGCTATACATTTAGAAAATGTTGCAGTAAATAAATGAAGAAACTGGTAGAATGGGTGAGCTCTCCTTGACACATAAATGCCTTCTTAGACTAGCTAATGTCTAGCACCTCCCATCTCTAGGAACTGGGGAAAGCTTTCACAATCTGAATAATTTCTATCCAATCTTGGAAACCAGCATGCAGTTTTTTGTTTGTTTTTGCAACACCAGGATGATAGCATGATATGGCATTGACCTAAACATAACTCTTCTCTTTGTTAAAACTAAGAAATTCGCAAGAAAAGTACATGCAGTATAGTACAACAATTTGGCAGATTTATTCTGTTTTTTTCCTTTATTTAAAATGCTGTATAGTTTTGGCATTAAAAAGACATTAAGACATTATATACCCACCTAATGTCTAAAATGAAAAAGATTTTTTTATTTTAAAGATTTATTTGAGAGAGAGAGAGAGTTGGGGGGATGGGTAGAGTGAGAGAATCTTCAAGCAGACTCCCTGCTGAGCATGGAGCTTACACAGGGCTCAATCTCAAGACCTGTGATATCACGACCTGAGCTGAAACCAAGACTCAGACACGTCACTGACTGAGCCACCCAGGTGCCCCTAAAATGAAAAAGATTAAAAAAAATAACAAGCGTTGGTGAGGATATGAAGCAACCAGAACTTCCATATACCTGCTGGTGGTAGTTTAAATTGGCACAAGGAATTTGGAAAGTTGGTAGTTATTTGTTAAAGGTGAATATATGCACACTCCCGTGACTCAAATATCTTCTCTATATATAACAGTGTGCATATGGTCACCAAAAGAAATGTGCAGAAATGTTCATGGCAGCACTATTCGTAGCAGCTCCAAATTGGAAATTACCCAGGTACCTATCAAGAGTGAGTGGATAACTAAATTTTCATTTTTCTAAACAATAGAAAACACACAAAATGTAAAAAACTTACAACAGCAAGCAATGTAGATGAGCCAAATTCCTTCCCCACTACAACACCTCCCGAAACCCTCCCATGCTTTATTTTCTATGCATCACTTATCACTCTCCAACATCTATACGTTTAGTATATTTATTATCACTTTCTCCCATTGAAGTGTAAGCTTCATAAGGGTGGGAAATATTTTTAAATTTAATTCACTGCTCTGCCTCAGGATATGGAAGAGTGTCTGACATAGAGGAAACTCAATAAATAATTAAATGAATGAATACTGCTTTCTTATTTCTAAAGAATCTAGACACAAAAGAGTAGGAACTGCATGGATTCATTTATATATAGTTCAATAACAGACAACACTAGTCTATGGGTTGACTAGTCAGAAAATAATGCTTAGTGCTTAAGAGGAGCTTCTGGGGCCTGGTAATATTCTGTTTCTTGATCTAGGTGCTCACATCACAATTGTTCCCTTTGTAAAAGTTGGTCGGGAATATACTTATCAGCAGTATACTTATGAGTCATGCACATTTTCCAAAACAAATAGAAACAAACATTATAACAATAATCCCATAACTACCATATGTCCACCAACTAAAGACATACAATATTATTACAGTATGGAGAAGGCTCCTGTGCCCTTCTTTCTGAAAATATCAGACTTTTTTTCCCTCCTCTCCCCTCCCAGTGTGGTGTGAAGTTCTTCTCCCGGGTTCAAATGCAAGTTGTAGTACTGCTAGTTTTATGACCTTAGTAATCTCTTTTGTGCCTCAGTTTCTTCATCTATAAAATGCAAGGAACAATGGTGTTTAATTCATAGTTAGGAGTAAGGATTGAAGGCTTTTATAAAAAGAGAGTACTTAGACTAGCCTTACATGAAATAAGCAATATAAGAAGCTCTATTACTAAACTGAAGTTGGTGTTTTTCATTTTTCATTCCAATGCGTGCCTTTGTCTTTTAGTCTTTCGGGGTATATTGATAAAGCTAGTCATGTGCACACACACACACATATGGTTATTATCTTTTTTATGGCTTAAAATTTAATAGAATTGGGAACAATTAACACTCTACATAACTAGTATCATACAGCATGTACTCTTTTGCAACTTTAAAAATATTATGTTTGTGGCGTTTCACTCAAATTGCTTTAAAAATTAATTTAAAAGTTTTATTAAGGTATATATCTGGGATTGAAATTATTTAGATTATATCTACTGGGTAATGTCAGGTTGTTTTTTTTCCCCCAAAGTAGTTGTCTCAATCTATATTCCAGAAAACAGTTTGTAAGATTTCCTATTATTTCACATCTTTGCTTTAACTTGATATTATCAGACTTTTAAATTTTGCCATTTTGACAGGTATGAAATAATATCTCTGTAGTTTTAATTTGCATATCTCTGATTATTAGGGAGATTGATCATATTTTCTTATGTGTGTGTCTGTTTTTCTCATTCTGTAAATTGCTTATTCAACTTTATTGCCTATTTTCTGATTTGTTTATGTATTTTTTATTTCTAGAAGTTCTTCAATATTTGCTGTACTAATTCTTTGTGGATCATAATATATTGAAAATCTCTTCATCAGGTCTGCAGTTTATATTTTCAATTTCTTAAGGTGCCTTTTGACATTCTTTATATATAAATATAAATACATGGGCACATACACACATACATTTTTGTGTGTTTTGGTTAAGAAATCCTTCCAAAAAATCCTTTTATTCCTTGAGGTGAAGAATAAATTCTTCATCATTTCATACCAAACATTTAAAAGTTCTACTTTTCATGATTAATTCTTAATATATCTGGAATTGAGTTTTGTTTATAGCATAAGGTAGGGAATCACTTACAGTTCTTTCATTTAAATAACCAATTGTTCTAGCATCCTTTATTGGATAACCTATCATTTCTTTAACCATTTGCAGCAGCCACTCTGTCAAATATCAAGTTTCCATGGATGTGTGAACTTATTTCTATACTATTATTTTATAATGGACATTTTAAAGAAATTTGATTAACATTTAAAGACTGTAAATGATTTTTCAGAACACCAAGGTTCAAATTAGGGTTTGTTTTTTTTTTTGAAGATATTCTAGAGATGTGTATTTATGCTCCTAGGGTTAACACTAATAATAAGTTAGTGATGGCTTTTACATGTAACCTCTTGTTTCCAATGAGTAGCAATCTTACATGAAAGTTGAACCCATAAATCCAGGCTTCAGAAAGAGGGTATCTTGGGGCACCCAGGTGGCTCAGTCCATTAAGATTCCTGCCTTCAGCTCATGTCATGATCCCAGGGTCCTGGGATCAAGCCCCACATTGGGCTCCCTGCTCACGGGGAGCCTGCTTCCCCCTCTCCTCCCCACTCATGCTCTCTCTCTCACTATCTCTCTTTCTCCAATAAATAAATAAAATCTTAAAAAAAGAGGGTATCTTAATGTCTGTACTCTGAAGGATCATATTTGGGAAAAAAATATGTTAGAAAGCCAAATAGAATTTATAGACCAGGAACTTTGCATTTAAAAATGTATAAATTATTAAAATGGTATAAATGCATATTAAATAAGCATTAATTACTTCCAAATCCTGGGAAAAAAGTCAGATCCATAACACTGTCATTCACATTGAAGTAATTTTTTGTTCAAATTATAAAGCACAATATGAACTTCAGATAACATGAAAGATTCTGAAATTTTCACCTTAAGTGTCTTTATTATATATACTTATTCTTAATTTTAATTAATTTATATAATTAATTTTAACTTGTTCCTCGTGTAACAAATATTGGATATTTGTGCATCTGATGGATTTTTAAAAAATGATAAATATTTAGACTATATTGTTAATCAAGATGTTAAAATGTCATTGTTATCTAAAATATGGATAATAGTCACTGATTGTGAGAAAATCTATGTTCAATAAAAAGTAAACAAATAAAATTAGAAATGGAAGATGCGTGTCTGAAGCAGTAGGCATAAAAACCTGACAGAAGGCACAGATGGTAGGATGGTAAGCGTTCTTCCTAATTGCAGGGAAACTTTTCTCTTGGGCAAACCACTCTGAAGCTTGTTTAAATGTCTTTCATGTGAAGATGCTTGGGACAACAGAATCTGATTGTCAATTGCCCTAATCTCTAGAGAATAAAAAAGGGTATCTGATTGGGAGATGTCAAAGATCTAAGAATAATTCCCCCACAAACGGAATATGCCTAATGGCAGTATCCTGAGGAGGAACTAATGCAAAGGCCTTGTAGAAAGATGCCATGTGAACAGAGCTGTGTTGGGAAATAGTACGTGCTTGCATTGATAGCATGGTGTTTTGTAACCTTGTTGAAGAAAGAAAAATCCTGGAACTTAAGTGATCCTAAGAAAAAGAATGCAGTTTTAGCTGTTCTTTTGTTTTTACTATTTCCTTCCAAATTCATCTCCTTGGATTTGGGAGTAGTCAGGAGAGGTAAACAAACAAGGAGACTCTTTACATTCCCCTTACAACTGCATAGGCAAAGGCCTATTACACCAGATAAGATGTTTAAGACAGGATTTTCTACAATCAATTAGATAACATTATTTCTTCTTGCTTTGATTCACCCTTCAAATAATTAGTATAAATAGTTACACTGAAGGCAAGTGAATTCCTGTGAATCTAAGTATAATTAAATGTATTTATAACCCTACATTATTAAATTTTTAAATTTATTTTTAAAAACCAATGTGCAGAGGACCGTAGGGGAAGGGAGGGAAAACAGAATGGGAAGTCATCAGAGAGGGAGAAAAACCATGAGAGATGCTTAACTATAGGAAAACTATAGGAAGCAAACTGAGGGTTGCTGGACGGGAGGTGGGTGGGGGCATGGGGTGACTGGGTGATGGGCATTAAGGAGGGCACATGATGTGATGAGTGCTGGGCATTATATGAAACTGATAAATTATTAAACACTACATCTGAAACTAATGATGTACTGCAAGCTGGACAATTGAATTTAAATACAAAAACAAAATAAAATAAAAACAAATGTACTAAAAATACAATTCATAAGAATGCTAACAACTTCATATACATAATTGATATTAATGTAAATAAATGGGGGTGCGTGGGTGGCTCAGTTGTTTAAGCATCTGCCTTCGGCTCAGGTCATGGTCTCGGGGTCCTGGGATCGAGCACCACGTTGGGCTCCCTGGTCAGTGGGGAGTCTGCTTCTCTCCCTCTGCCTCTCCACCGCTCATGCTCTCTCTTGCTTGCTCTCTTTCTCAAGTAAGTAAATAAAATCTTTTTAAAAAAATGGGCAGTTTCCAGGAAATGCAAGAATAAACATGCTTTAAAAGATTGATTTACATATTGGAAGTTGTTGGTTAATAATTTTAAGAGGAAAGTGTAAAGGAATGTGAACTATAAAAATTAATAAAGGAAATAAAAGAATATTTTTTATATACCTTCAAAAGCAAGCTATCAAAGAGATATTTCTACACCCATGTTCATTGCAGCACTATTCACAGTAGTCAAAGGGAGGAAGCAACCTGAATGTCCACTGATGGATGACTAGATACAGAAAATGTGTACACATGCAGTGAAATATTATTAAGCCTTAAAAAGGAAGGAAACCTTGTCATATGTCACAATATGGATGAAATGAGGGTTTCATGCTAAGGAAAAAAGCCGGTCACAGAAAGATGAGTACTGCATGAGAACACTTATTTGACGCTTCTGGAATGTTCAAAGCCATGGGCACAGAAAACAGAATGTGGTTGCCAGAGGCTGAGGGGAAGGAGAGGTGGCAGTTTCTTGTTTGGTAGGTGTAGAGTTTCAGTCATATTGAATGGGGGGGGCGGTTTGAGAATCTGTTGCAACAGCAATGTGCATGGGTTGACATGATTGCAGTGCATGCTTGGCAACTGGTAGGGAAGTAAATTGTTTCTTTGCCAAAATAAAAAAAAATAAAGTAGAATAAAATAACGTGTGTGTTATGCACAGACTCTTTCTACTGGATATCTCTGTGGTGTGGGTTGTGACCAGGGTAGTTGCAGTGATTTATATTTTTACTTTTTCCTTCACACATTTCTGGACATTTAGATATTCTTGGAGAAAGATTTTCTTTAGAATAAAAAATTCAGACAAAAATTACAAAAAAGAAATGTGCAAGTTTCTTATATAGATAAAAACAGATAACTAGCTAGAAACCTTTTCTTTGATTCCAAATAGCTAAATGAATACACATTGCTCTTACCATTTAACAAAAATTCTAAAGGAAGAAAAACTGTGTCCTAATACAACAAGATAAAAAAGTGTTGTCGAATCAAGTGTTATAAAAGGCAATATTAAGGAAATACTTTTATCTGAACTAAGCTGAAGATGAAAAGAAAATAATTAAAACAGGACTTTCCCCCAAGAATATTAATGCAGAATATGAAGTTCAACTGTGTGGGTGCTGAAGCATTAGATGCTGGCTGCTTTAGTCTACATGCTATTCCAAGTGAGCGGATGCAATTATTTAATGCTAATTTTTAATCTTAATACCATAACGTAGGAAATTACTAAGGGGGGGAGGGGATCCTGGAGTTACTTAGGAGCTAGCTCAAAGAGAAATACTTAATTGGAGTTAAAGATGATGGCAGAACATGTAGTCATTTAGCAACTCTTTATAGAGAGGTTCTAAGCTTAATCAAAGAAGAATCAAGGGTTCAGATCAGGGAACAGGGATGATAAAGAGTGAGGTAGATTATTAATGATGATAATAATAGTAGCATTTCATGAGCATTGACTCTGTTAAACTCTTCATTGTGTTATTTAATACTAAACACAACTTGTCTACACCATTCACAGATGAAGAAGTTGAGGGCTAAGGAGTTAATGTAACTTCTCTAAGGTGGTTTATCCAGGTAACACTGGAGGAGGATTTGAATCCAAGGTGCATGGTTGTTGGAGTCATACCGACCTGGCTTTGTATCTTTTCTTTACCAGAGCATCATTTTATAAATGTAGACAAATTGTTTAACTGCTCTGTACCTTATTTTTCGTATCTGTCGAATAGGAATAGAAATATAACCCATGTATAATGCTATTGTAGGGTATCAGTAGGATAATACATGTGATAGGCACACAGTAAGTACTTAGTAAACAGGGACTTACTCATATTTCTTGCTGAGATCAAGCAAGACTAATAGTCTAAAAGAGTCTCCAAGAACTTTTGACATCAGGTGTATACAAACTCAAAAGGCCTTTCCGAGGAGACAACAATTAAATCTAACAATTTCTTAGGGGGATGGGGTAACTGGGTGGTGGACATTAAGGAGGGCATTTGATGTAATGAGCACTGGGTATTGTATGCAACTGATGAATCACTAAATTCTACCTCCAAAGTAATAATACAGTATATGTGAGTAAAAAAACGAACAGTTCCTTGAAAACACTAAACTTTTAAGGTATGTTAATTTAAAAAATAAAATCCAAAAGATATAAATTAGTGTCAAATTAATATGTGAAAAATTAGTGGAAAACACCTAGAAAATTTAAAATTGTTCCTAAGCATATATCATAAATTTACATGCAGGTTCTTCCATGTTTATTTTAGCTATTGGCATACAAATGACCCCATTTTTATAGAAAAATAACTGAGTAAAACTTGTAAACTGTTATTATTTTCTAATGTGCATTCTTTAAATGGGGACTGAGATTCCTGGCATTGCCATATGATAATCCTTTTGGTCAGAAAGGACTGGACTAATAAATGAGAGTCATTCATTTAAATACAGTTTGCTGGGGTCTTTCTTGGAAAAATACGCTGCATACCTACAGTGAGTGAAAATAATTGACATTTGGAAATTATTTGCACAGTTTAGGAATCCAGAACTTTTTAGCTAGGGTAGAATGTCTCTATAAAGAGATCAGGGAGACTTGCGTCTTTTTGTATTCATGTAAAGTAAAAAGAACTGTCACTGTATTTAATCATGGACCCACGATTTCTACCTTAGAAAAAAAGTAAAATAAATAAGTAAATAAATAAATAAATAAATAAATAAATAAATAAGGGTTAGAGTGCTCCCACCCTCTGGTGAAATATTTCCTGTGTTTTCTCTACAGAAAGTTGTCTATGGGCCAGAACATTTCATCACTGACACCTGGTCATTCAGTAAGGTAAGCAACTCTGAGGACCAAAATTGTTGTGACTATTAAATATTCCCACATTCACATAGGGACATTTAATGGAGTACAGACAATACCTGGATATTGCTTTTCATGGATCAGATTCAGAATAAAGGCTGTGAAGTCCTTTAGCTGGTCTTGGCATCCTGAAATGTCTACCTCTTTACCTCTTTATGATTAGAAAGACTCAAAGTATGGGCTGGTAAAAAAAAAAAAAAAAAAAAAAGAATCCCCAAGCCTTGAAAAATATTCACTGTTTCTATTGGTGTAAAAAGAGGAGGAGAGATGAATGAAACCTAAATCCCTGTGGACTTCATTTCAATAGATTGTGGAGCTCACTTCACTGCTGCATCGGACAAAGAAGAAACAATCTAAGAAAGAAAACAAATGGGTCGTAAAGCTTTTATATCAGAATAAAATAAGAAAATATTCTGTATAGTTAGTGTGAAATGAACATATAGGGAGCTGTCGGTTTTAACGTGACATACATGGTTTCTGGTCAGACAGCAAGTATTCATATGAAATAATGTGGTGAGCTGCAGGAGCGTGTAATATTTTCCCTTCGCTAGATTGGCTCAAACAAAATAGACTTTTTGTATATAGTTTTCTAGGGCCGCTATAACAAAGTGTCACAAGCCGGGTGACTTAAGCAGAGATTTTTTTCTCTCACAGTTCTGGAGGCTAGACGTGTGAGATCAGGATGCCAGCAGGGCTGATTTCATCTGAGGACTATGCAGAATAATCTGTTCCATGCTTCTTCCCTAGCTTCTGGTGGTTTTCTCACAATCTTTGGTGTTCCTTGGCTTGTAGAAGCATCACCCAGATCTCTGTCTTCATCTTCATTTGTGTTCTCTCTGGGAGTTTGTCTCTGTGTTCAAATTTCTCCTTTTTATAAGGACGCCTGTTATACTGGATTAGAACGCGCACTATTCACCTAATTTTAATTTGATTATCTCTGTAAAAGTCCTACCTCCAAATAAGGTCACATTCTGAGGTATTGGGCGTCAGGACTCTAACATATCCTTTTTGGGGGAAGGGGACACAATTCAACCTATAATACTTTGGGACCTAGCTGGTGCTATTTCTAGGGGGAATTGAAAATCAGTATAGTCCAGGACATCCAATTTTTCGGAGAGCATAGATAGCTTTAGAAATTAAAAAAAAATGCTCAGAAAGCAATTATTATTCATCTTTCAACTTGATGATCAAGCATTTTCATTGCAAATGAAGTGTGCCCTGTAAATGATTAAACATTAATAAAAACAAGAATAAAAAAAATGACTAAGAGAGAATTGAACAATTTAGAGCCATTGACAAGACCGCATTGGAAATTAATCCCTAATCAAGGGCTTTATCCTATAATTCCAAAGGAAATACTCCTTCGTTGGTGAAGTTGGACAAACCTGTGACATTGGATCTGAACTGAGGTTTTGTTACATGTCATTGGGATTTTAGGGATGTCTGGGCCCTTTACATTATCACAAGATCTTTATATCAAACTGTATTTCAGAAGGTTAAAATAACATGTTGAACTACTGTCTAGGAAATTTATAGTCTAGACAGTTGTGATTTGGGGATAATTATCATAAACTAGGAATATGGAATCTTTTCCCTCCCCTTTTGTCTTAAAAAAGTTCTACTTTTTTAAGTTGAGCATCTTATGAATCAAAAAGGATGAACAACTTTTTAAAAAATATTATGTTTACTTGCTAAGGAGTTCAAAGAAACCAGCTGAAAAATATTTCCACTGGAAAAATGATGAAAGGCTGAGCATCTAAATAAATAGATAAATTAAACAGATACAGCCAGTTGCAACTAGTGGAGTCTTTAAACAGAGCTATGACTTCATGATGAGTTGTTTTTCTTTACTATTGAGGTATAATTGACATACATTATATTAGTTTCAGTTATACAACATGATTTAATATTTGCATATATTGTGAAATGATCACCACAATAAGTCTAGTTAACATCCATCACCATACATGGTTACAGAATTTTTTTTCTTGTGATGAGAACATTTAAGATCTACTCTCTTAGAGATTTCAAATATGCAATACAGTGTTATTAACTGTAGTTGCCATGCTGTACATTACATTCCCATGGCTTATTTATTTTATAACTAGAAGTTTGTACTTTTTGACTACCTCGTCCGTTTGGCCCATCCCCGTACTCCCCACCCCTGGCAACCATCAATCTGTTTTCTGTATCTATGAGTTTGTTTTTTAGATTCCACATATAAGTGAGATGATACTGTCTGATCTCTTTTTCTGTCTGATGTATCTCATTCAGCATGATGCCCCCTAGGTCCATCCATGTTGTTGCATATGGCAGATTTCCTCCATTTTTTTCATGGATGAATAGTATTCCGTTGTATATACATACCACATTTTCTTTATCCATTCATCCATTGATGGACACTTAGGTTGTTTCCATATGTTGGCTATTGTAACTAATGCTGCAAGGAACATGGGCTGCATATATGTTTTTAAATTAAGTGTTTTTGTTTTTTTGGGTAAATACTCAGAAGTGGAATTGCTGGATTATATGGTCGTTCTATTTTTAATTTTTTGAGGAACCTCCATACTGCTTTCTACAATGGCAGCACCAGCTATGTTCCCACCAAGAATGCAACAGTGGGTGTTTCCCCGCATCCTCACCAACACTTGTTATTTATTGTTGTTTTTTTTAATAATAGCCATTCTAAGAGCTGTGAGATAGTATCTCATTGTGGTTTTGATTTCCATTCCCCTGATGATCAGTGATGTTGAGCATCTTTTCATGTGTCTGTTGACCAACTGTATGTCTTCTCTGAAAAAATGTCCATTCAGATCATCTGCCCATTTTTTTTAACTGGATTATTTTTTCTGCTATTGAGTTGTATGAATTCTGTATATATTTTGGATATTAACCCCTTATCAGATACATAATTTGCAACTATCTTCTCCCATTCAGTAGGGTGCCTTTTCATTTTGTTGGTGGTTTCCTTTGCTGTGCAGAGCTTTTCAGTTTGATGTAGTCCAACTTGTTTATTTTAGCCTTTGTTGCCTTTGTTTTTGGGGTCAAATTAAAAAAATTATCACAAGACTGATATGAAAGAACTTACCATCTATTTTTCTTCTAGGAGTTTTATGGTTTCAGGTCTTACATTCAAGTCTTTAATCCATTTTAGTTAGTTTTCGTGTATGGGTAAAATAGTGGTCCTGTGTCATTCTTTTGTATGTGACTGTCCAGTTTTCCCAACACTATTTATTGAAGAGACTGTCCTTTACCCATTGTATATTTTTGCCTTCTTTGTCATAAATTAATTGACCATGTAAGCATGGGTTCATTTCTAGGCTTATGATTCTGTTCCACTGATGTACTTCCATGTTGAGGCACGTTCCCTCCATACCCACTTTGTTGACCTTTTATCATAAATGGACAATAACCCAGCAATGCAAGAAAGGATTTACTGTACTAGCTAAGGTAATTGACCTTGATAACCACTAGGACCAAAGTTTACTAATGCACGATGGGGGCAAAGGGTATTATATTTGCTGTTTTGGGATTCACTGACGCATCTCTTAGCATTCCCTCTTGCTAAAGTGGGATAAGGTGTCCTTCTATAAGATCAAAGCTCCTGTACCTCTATGGCTTCCATCATGCTGTAAATCTCTCAGAGCCTTGAGATATCCTTTCTTCTGGATTTTTTAAGCCAGTATTTCATTTCTCTTTCTCCTTCATAACCATGTTTGTTAAGTAAATTGTGAGATTACATTTCAACTCACTGCTTGCATTGTTTATAGTTTCTTATGAAAATCTTGAAGTCCTGAAGTTTTATTTTTTTAAAGATTTTATTTATTTGTTTGTCAGAGAAAAGGAGGGTTTGAGCAAGGGAAGTGGCAGGCAGAGGGAGAAGCAGGCTCACCACTGAGCAAGAACCCTGATGTGGGACTCGATCCCAGGACTCTGGGATCATGACCTCAGCTGAAGGCACTTAACCAACTGAGCCACCAAGGCATCCCTTGAAGTCTTGAAATTTTAGCAGCATTTGACACCAATTACCAATCTCTTCTTCCTGAAATATACTTTCCTGGGTTTTCCTGACATCACAACCTTCTGGATTATTCCTTGTTTTTGCCCAGGACCCACACATAACAGGCATGCCATAAAATATTAAATAAATGAATAGATAGGCCATTTGGTTATTAATGATGTAATCACTTACATGTTTCTTCCTTTTTTTTCCCCTCCATATACAGCATTGTTCATCTATATCTAGTTATCAGAATTCTTGTTGGCATCCTTATGGATAAGATGCAAAAGAATTCAAATGATCCCATGGTGATATCTAAAAGATGCATAGATGCATGCATTTGGTTGCAAGAATTTATCCATATCAAATTTCTAACTAAGTCACCGGCCCATGTATTTCTCCACGATCTAATGCTTCTGATATATGTTTAAAATTAATGGGACATTCATCCTGCATTTTTTAAACTTTCTGAGCTATAGACTTATCTCTGTAACTGCAATTAATCATAAAGAAGGTAATATTTGAATGGGATATAGCAAACCAAATTCATTATTTTTAGAAGTCTGTATATACATAAACATGGAAACATACATTTAAGTACCATGTATAATCTCACAGATAACCTCTTCTCATTCTTTCAAACACAGAATTTTATCTTCTGTAGAAAATTCTATAAACCCCACAGAGACTATAAATTGAATACAATGAACTGAATTTTCTGAGAAACTGTTAAGATCCTTTCATGTTAATAGCAAAGCGGCAACTGAAAATGGCTCTCCACCAGCACAGATTGTGGTGTTCCACTTCTCCTCTGTTCTACAAACAATACATTAACAACCATTTGCTATAAAAGACCTAAACATATTTTTAAAACAATGGCCTGGAAACTTTGGAAGGAACACCATGGGAAGCCTCTAAGGCTACCATTAGCAGTGAGATAATAGGCTACCAGCATCCTACAGCAACAAAAAGCAGCCCAGCATGTAACTTATGGTCTAATTTGATCATAGAGATGGAAGAGCATGCATTTCTGAATCAGATCCCAGAAAATGAAGCATTTATGGAAATACCATATTGATTCTGAGAGAAATTTGTGTTTTTACAAGATGTCTCTTTTCAGGTTAATGATACTCAGCACTTACAAATAACTAACTGTAGCACTAAACTACTGGGTCATTTACTTCAGATCATGGTTTTGTTAATAAATTCAGATGACTTGAGATTAATCCCTGAGAAGCTGCAGGGTTGCACCTCGTCCAAGAATTGACCGAGAAGCAAATAAAATTAAATACCATAAACGCCAATTTCAGACAAGCATGTCATTCAAGATATTAGCACAGGTGAAAAACAAGGGACCTTCAAAGTGGAATGAATCCAAGTCTAGAAAATTTGACCTCTGCGATGGAACTTTATAATGGGTTTCTTCCAAAATTTTTGGTTTGGTCTAACGTAGTCAGGAAACTAACTCAAAATTTATTCAAAAGCTCTTCTCATAGATTTTCTGTCCTTTTGAACCTAGATTCTGTCATTTAGAAGCAAAAATCTTTTCAAGTCACTACATAGTTTAAATTTGCTTATCTCTATAGTGTAAATCTAGATCTTTTCCTAATACATAAAAACACTCACTTGTCTTACTAAAAGAGGTGAGTTTAGTCAAGGACTTGGAAGACAATTGAACAATTTTTGTTAAAAAGAATGGATAGAATTATTAATAATCATCATCACCATAATAATAAATAATGTTTACTAAACACTCACTTCATGCCAAGCATTATGCTGAGTTACATAGATTACCTTGTTTAATTTTCACAACATTATGAAATAGGTATAATTATTAGTCTATTTTACAGAAGAGGAAAGAAAGATTTATTAATGTTAAGAAACTTGCCTAAGGTCAGATAACCAGTGAGTGGTCAATGAGTGGTTTGAATCCTGGCTATCTGAATCCAGAACCCACTCGCTTAACAGCTTTATTAGTTAAACATTCTTAATGCACTTTGTTACATAAGGAATATTTCACACAAAAAATGTAAAAAAAATCTGCATTAGATCTGTCTCTTCAAAATGTCTATTGGTCTTTGAATTAAATTATAAAGCTATTCATGTGTAAGTCTCAATGGGGATCTTTTAAATTAAAAAAATATTCCAGATTCATATGTCATAATAAGTGGGTACAAAAAGCTGCTGTTGAGGTGCCTGGGTGGCTCAGTCACCTGAGCATCTGACTCTTGATTCCGACTCAGGTCATGATCTCAAGGTTGTGAGATCAAGCCTCATGTCGGGCTTGGTGCTGGCCACGCAGCCTGCCGAAGATTCTATCTCTCATTCTCCCTCTGCCCATATCCACCCCCTCTAAAAAGAAAAAAAAGCTGCTGTTATTTAGGAAAATAACAGGAATGATAAAGACGTGTCCTTTAAAGAAATAAAACACATTATAAAGCTCAAAAATTATAATACTGTGTTAGGGTCAAAGAAATTGATAGCAATGTAAATAAAACATAGTGAAAAAAACAAAAAATCCTGGTGAAAATATGCATATTTATGTGAATATTTATATGCATATTTACTACATAGGTAAGGGAAAACTGCTTTTACAAAAAGACGGAATTCAGGTAAATGAAATGAAAATGAGTAAATGAATCCAGTAAATGAAAATCCACTTGGTTAAATGAAATGGTCTACAGAAACATAGAGGAACATAGCAATCAAGTTTTCAGAAAATTCAGCATAGAAGGCAAGAAGCAAGCATAAATCAAACAATTCTCCCTACTCTGTTTGTATATATTATTTCCAGATCAGCCTTTTTTTAAAATTGAGGTATAACTGACATACAACATTATATTAATTCCAGGTGTACAATATAATGATTCGGTGTTTATATATCTTGCAAGATCCTCACCACAATAAGTGTAGTTAATTCCCTTTACCATACATAGTAACAGAATTTTTTTCCCTTGTAATGAGAACTTTTAAGGCTGACTCTCTTAGCAACTTTCAAATACGCAATGCAGTATTATTAACTATAGTCCCCATGCTGTACATTACATCCTCATGACTTACTCATTTTATAACAGCCCAGCTCATTTTGAAGGGACTTTAATTTGATTTTGAAATGATGATTCTCATAGAAAAGAATCATGTAGGATTTTATCTTTAAAAAGCAAAAGGCACAGAGTAGGCAAATAGATCAGGTAACCTAAATAGATTACTTCTGTTGATGGCATTGTTTTAAGGTAGTCTTTTCTGGGTAATTGAATTCGCTTCCTGCTCAACCTCTGAATTTGCCACTGCACTGTTTATAATCCATTGAACACTGTGATCCCCCAGGAAAAGTTAGAGCAAGGCTATTGGGGCCCCATCTGTGTGTGGTCTGAGAGAGGTGTTTAAAGTCTGTTCCTCAGCATTTGAGGGTTCCACAGGAGTGATTTGGGGACATGGGGTTAGTATGAAAGAGTTCAAGAAGGTGTCCAAAAAAGTGTCCAAGAAGACAGAACTACCAGATCCCTGTCCTTACTTCAATAGAGTAATCTCACAAAAAGGAAGGAAGAAAGGAAAGAAGGAAGGAAGAAAGGAAAGAAGGAAGGAAGAAAGGAAAGAAGGAAGGAAGAAAGGAAAGAAGGAAGGGAGGGAGGAAGGAAGGAAGGGAAGGAAGGAAGGAAAGAAGGAAGGGAGGGAGGGAGGGAGGAAGGAAGGGAAGGAAGAACATTATGAAGCTAAAATAATTACAATATTGTGCCCGAGCCAAAGAAATTATTAGCAATGTAAATAAAACATAGTGAAATAAACAAAAAACTTAAATGGGTGAGATTTTATGTGCACATTTAAAAATATTTATATATGTATTTACTACAAAAAGTGTGAGAAGATGACTTTTACAAAAAGACTAAATTCAAGTATCCCCAACTTTTTGCAAAATAGTAAGTATATTCTCAGGAGAGAGTGGTTTTTCTTTTTGTCTGTGCTAACACCTTGATAGCGCTTTTCTTTTAAAAAGAGAGCAACTCCTGGGGCGCCTGGGTGGTGCAGTTGGTTAAGCATGGACTCTTGGTTTTGGCTCGGGTCATGATCTCAGGGTTGTGAGATCAAGTTTCGCATTGGGAGACTCTCTCTCCCTCTTCCTCTGCTCCTCCTTCCACCTCTCTCTCTCAAATAAATAAATAAATCTTTAAAAAAATTTAAAAAGAAAACAAGTGTTTTCTTTCTCAACCTACAATGACATATTGTGTAAAGATGTTATACGCAAATAATGAATCATTGAATACTACATCAAAAACTAAGGACGTACTGTACGTGTATTGTATGGTGACTAACATTACATAATAAAAAATTATAAATAAAAAAAGAATAAAGCAAAGAAAGGGTTAATGTGGTATATTATAGAAAACAGCAGGGATTTGAGAGTTGTGTCTTCAGTGATGGAGGGGAAAGTTGCCCATCAACAGAGAGTAATGCTATCAGGGTGGTTAACTTACAGTGAGAGAAGATCTTAGATCCCAGCAGGAAATTAGGTAATTAGGAATGGTCACAGCCAACAGGGAACTTCCACGGCAAGTAAAGATTGCTAATTATCTATGAAAACTGAAAACTGAGATTGTATGTAAAATTTCTACTACCCTGTAAGTAATCACTCTGGAATACCCAGGATAGTCATTAAAACTCTGTTAACTCTGGTTGTGGTTGGTCAGTGGCATTTTGTAGGAAGGCATGGGTGTAATATAAAGCATAGATCCTGGTGGGACAATGATAGATCGCAGGTGCTTCCAGTTAATGAAAATAGAATGTTGGAAACATTGAATCTTGTTGGAATATTTGGAGTCAAAGCCCAGCTTTTTTTTTTTTTTAAGATTTATTTATTTATTTATTTATTTATTTATTTGAGATAGAGAGAGAGACAGTGAGGGTGGGGGAAGGGGCGGAGGGAGAGGGAGAAAGACTCTGTACTGAGTGCAGAGCCCAACTCGGGGCTGGATGTCAAGACCCTGAGATCATGACCTGAGTGCCAACCAAGAGTTGGTTTCTCAATGGACTGCACCACCCAGGCACCCCACCCAGCTTTTCCCTTGTTAATTGTGTAACTTCAAGGAAATTACTCAACCCTAATGTGCTCAGTATCCTCATCTGTAATATCGGGGTAGTAGTAGGGCTATTGTGACTATTGTGTAAGATAATTCATACACAGAATCTGGAGAGTACCTGCCACATAGCACCTGTTAAGAGACAGCTATTACCATTATTGCTAGAACCAAGAGTAATGAAGAGGAAAGAAGAGAGCAGAGCAAGAGCGAAGAGAGAAATGACTCAAGAGTACACCTGATGAGACAAAGTCTGTTTTCCCAAAATACACTGGAGGGAGGTGGTCCTGAAAAGTCAGGGAGGACGAAGGAACCCTTGTTGTAGTACGACCTATACCCTGTGTTCAGAAAACGATCTTCTTTCTCCATGGACACAGAGGAAACTACGTTTCTCCGTCCTCTGCTGCAGGCTAGATTCCCAGGAGGCAGATCCTTAGACGGTGCTGGGAGTCAGCGATATTTGTGAGTGATCAACACCTGTGGAAGGGAGCAGGCAGAAGCAGGACTGGGCAGTGGGAGAGTCCTGAGTAGTCATTCATCCGCTGGAGTTTGTCATAATCCCCACATGGCGCCATTTCCCCCCACAGATACCAATAGCTCCAGGACCATAGGGGTTACCATGTTGCACGAGACATAGGGCCGTTTACGTCACAACCTGGACCTACTACAGTGCGTTTTTCATACTCTAGGCTGCTCTCAAAACTTGTGACACGCAGTGTAATGACTAGAGCAGTCTCTCTAGTGTTGGAACATGCTGCCTCAGAGCCTAAAGATGCTCACCAGTGGGGCCCTTCATTCTGTGTGATAGGAGGTATAAAATGCAATCACTTTTCTTTTACTTTGGAGAGCATATCCAAGCACGTCCCTTTAAAGTGTGAGGGATATAAAACTGAAACTTCACTGAGTTTCTCTCCCACCCTCCTGAGAGCATGCATCTCACCAAGGCTTTTTGCACCCTAGCCACTGTTTGCTCATGTAGACGTTAGTCAAGTATCATAGTGGATCAATGTGGTGTCCTGCAGGGTGTCTGGATAGTTGAGCTCTCTTTGCAATATGTCATGACAGACGGCAAATGAGTTAAAGTAAATCTGGAGCAAAACTATGACTGCTTTTGTTCATTCCATGTGAATGCAAACTACTGAAAAGAATGCCTTTGCCATGGCACTGGTGCGAGCCATGTACCCAAGGCTGGGGTGATCCGATGTCCTTTAGCGGCTGTCTTTGAACCTGTTACTTGGTTGAGTTTGCATTAGTCTGCTGCATCGTCCAGGATCCATGAAGTTTCTGCAGGAAAACTAAATGGAGATATTGTGGAGTCAACCCCTCTGAATCTTTCATATCTTAAAAGGTGACATTAATCTCTGCTGTGCACTACCCAGATGCAAAATGTTTTTTTATGATAATTTTTTATTATATTATGTTAGTCACCATACAGTACATCCCTGGTTTTTGATGTAAAGTTCCATGATTCATTAGTTGCGTATAACACCCAGTGCACCATGCAATACGTGCCCTCCAAAACATTTTTGATTTAGAATGTTGGGTGATGCAAAAGAGTTCCACTTCGCTTTCCCCACAATGTTAGCCCTTACTCCCACAGCTCAGGCACCCGATGTGGGGGTTGTGCTAACTCCCAAGTATGCCAATGCCATTTACACATTCAGGTACAAGGGTAAGGACCACGAGGTGAATTCGCGGACCCACTGTAAGCCAGAGCTCAGGCAGGACTCTGTTTATTACCTATTCCCCACATGCCTTTGCTCTACTAGGAGAGGGGTACATAATGATACTTAGGACCTCTTTGGTATCATTGTCAACTTCCTCGAAATGTTTGGGTATTTTTCTTTCCCCAGTGGAACTGAGTGAATGACTCTAAGTCATTTTGGGGGAAAACTAATGTAACCATTACTGTATATCCCTTTCCATGGTATTGAAGAGTGTTCTGTTTTGTTTTGTTTTCTTTTCTTTTCTCCTGGAGATCATGACTCATTTCAGTCAGTGTGTTTCACATCTGAAAACTAGCTTATGGCCGGGAGCTAGGCAATGGATCTTGATATTTTATTTCTTTTAATGGCACAAAGTGAGTAAGACTCTAGTTGGCCACCCATATATATTTGCCCCGGGTACTCATGCTCGATTAGCCATCTCTGAAGTTCAGTCACACCTCCTCGGTTGCCACTCCTATCCTTCTAACATATGATGATCACATCCATCTGGCTTTTGGCAGTTAGGTGCCTCCACCTGACTTTATTCCCCTCACTCCTATCATGTCCATTGCTATCCAAAAAAAAAAGTGAGAACATGTCTAAATATCAGACGGTAATGGAAAAAGATAATTAGAAAAGTGATATCCAGGGGCACCTGGGTGGCTCAGTCAGTTAAGCGTCTGCCTCCGGCTCAGGTCATGTTCCCAGGGTCCTGGGATTGGGCCCTGAGCGTGCTTCTCCCTCTCCCTCTGCCCCTCCCCTGCTTGTGCTCTCTTTCTCCCTCTCTGTCAAATAAATAAATAAAATCTTTAGAAGCAAAAAAGAAAAGAAAAGTGGTATCCAGGAGGTACCTAAGGACTTTCAAAAGGATATAGGGGTATATCTATACCCCATTTTAAGCCCAGCTATTTGCATAGTCTCAACTCCCATGTGTATTCTATCCTAAAACCAATTTGTATGAGTGAGGGTGAGTATCAGGGTCAAGGAATCATCCTGGTTCCCCACTTGCTCTTCACTTTTACACTCTGTCTCTCTCTCTGTTTAAACCCGCTCTTACTTTACAAAAGAAAGGCTTCCCTTTCACTCATTTTATTAGGGTTGTCCACTGGTGTAAATACCTATAGTTTTGCCAATGAAACAATTTACAAGATTGCTGTCAATGTTAAGAAAATCAATACTATTAATGACTGGATATCAAATTGTTTTGAAGTTCAGGTGTTTTTTTTTCCTGCTCATAAGCACCTTACTTTATTATTATTTTTTTATTTTTTATTTTGTTATATTAGTCACCATACAGTGCATCCCTAGTTTTTGATGTAAAGTTCGATGATTCATTAGTTGCGTATAACACCCAGTGCACCATGCAATACGTGCCCTCCTTATTACCCATCACCGGCCTATCCCATTCCCCCACCCCCCCCTCTGAAACCCTCAGTTTGTTTCCCAGAGTCCATAGTCTCTCGTGGTTCATTCCCCCTTCTGTTTACCCCCCCTTCATTCTTCCCTTCCCTCAGGTGATTTTCAGTTCTCTGCTTTCAGCAAAACTGAAGATGGTTTAATCTAGTTTCCAAGTAACTCAGAAGGAGTACAAGCACTTGAGCGAGATTGCTATAACACAACTTGATTACCATCTATTTATGTTCATGAAGAAGTTTACTCAGCACTTACATGTATAAAATGAGAAAAAGAAATAGAATTGATATCGTATTTTGACTCATACTAGCAATAATTGATATCCATCTACAGATACATAAACCAATTGAAGAAGCAAAGAATGTAACTCCTTCACCTCATTTAGGAATATGCTTCTGATAATGCTTTATGCTTTAGGTTGATTGATTTTTTTTCTCAAAATGTATAAAGTATGTGCATTGCTCTGATTGACTATTTACTACCAATATGTTTAATTGGTAACAAAACAGAAGAAAACTTAACATTTAGACCTTTGTGGTGACAGAAAATTTGTAAAAATAATGTCAATTCAGATAAGTGTTTTGTTTTGAAACATAAGTTACTGTGATCAATAAAAGACTCTCAAATATAAAATATCTCATATTATGCTAAGATTATTTGGAGGAAGTACAACGTTAATATGATTTCAAGGAGAAGAATAATACAAAATTTCTGATTGTGGAATAAAAGCTTTGTTGGTGCATTATTTTTCACACCAGTGTTGTTGTATCAGACCATTATGGTATTTGGATAATATGAGCTATTTTAAAAGACAGATATAACTGCTTTATTTTAAAATATCAATGTATGTATTATGCCAGAAATTGTATCTTTTGCAACTGCTCAAACTTAGGTTAAAAAAGATACTACATTATAAATGTGCAATGAATAAAACGTTTTTTGAAATCCCTTTAGAGGGAGCGTGAACAAGAGGTTTGGAGACCACTGAAACAGAGGGTCTAGGCCAGGAAAGAAAAAAAATGGGTTTCTATCTATGTTCCTGTTATTGGAAGTAGTTGAAGAGCCATTAAAATACTTCAAAATATTCTGCTTGCATATTTTCTGTTTTGCATAATAGAATTCATCGTTTGCTATTCAATTTCAGTATATGTTCAGCCCAGTGGAGAAACATAGACATTTCCTTATTGTTAGCTTTTATACATGGTTCAGTATTGCAGATAAAACTAAACAGTATGCCAATTATACAAAGTTGAAATACAATGGACATACTGAAACTTACTGGAATATCTTAAAATGTAGATATCTTTAACTTATATATACAGAGAACAAACACATGGAAATATAAATATACTTTTAAATTCTTTCATGTATAAACTAGAATGTGCTATGCTGCTTATATGCAACTCTGTGAATCTGTGTGCATGTGTGTCTGCGTGTGTGTGTGTGTGTGTGTGTGTAGTTGCCTGCCTATAATGTTCGTATTTGAGGTACGCACTGTAAAAGAACAAAAACTGGAGATCTGTTACATGATTTATAATTTTTTTAGTTTTTCATATGCTTTTTTTAAGGATTTATACTCAAAACTGACTGCAGTACTCCAAAACTTTTTTTTATTTGAAATGTGACAATAGAATTTACCGTATTTCAAGTTAGTTTTCGATATACTGTGTGCTCATGTGAAAGAGACAGATAGATCTCTCTCCTTTCTTTCTTATCTTCACTGCAAGGTTCCCTCCTCTTGAGTACGGATGTGTAACTGACTTCAGCATGTCTGCGAAGAGGTAGCAACGTTTAGGCTCTCTCACTCTTCACATATACCATTTCTTCAGAAACTACATCCACGTCATTCATATCTTTTGTTTTTAAACCAATTCAGAATTTTTAAAATTCCAATCAACCCTTAACACTTTAGTTTTTAAAAGTTTTTATCTATTAACACGAGTTTCAGCTCTTTTTCTGGCAATTTCGTTAACTATAAATTCTGTGGCAAACCATTTATTTTTCTACAAGTGTGTGTACCGCTTCTGATTTCTTCACGTAGCCGCAGCTTCTCCAAATGGAAACAGCGTGGTGCTCACAATTCCACCACCTGCGCATGAGCCGCAGCCCCACGCCGCCATGACTTTCATGAAGAAGTTACCTAGTCCCTGTGCTCTTTTCTTCAAGCTTCCCTTGAAGCTTTGCTTCCCCATAACCACCCCACAGTTGAACATAATACTTCCTCTGAACTCTTCAGCTGTAAACATTTCTCCTTTGAACTCTCAAAGGCCTAATTTTTACTTTTTATTATGAGCCATTATTTTCTATACAGAATTATAATATTTAGGCACATAGTCCGTATATTAGCCTATATGTTTTTGAAGGCAGCATCACTGTCGAATGTATCTGTATTCTCAACACCCCATAGTATGCTGTCATGAACTGACATTAGAGAATTATTCAGGGGCTTAAAAAACTCAACAGATGGATGAATTATTCCACTCCTGTTAAGTCTCAGTGTTCCCTAGTATTTTTCCCCTCATAGATGCTAATTACAGGAGTGTATGATTATTATATATATTTTACTTCAAAGAGTCAACACTTACCTTTTCAAATCGAAATAATCTGAGAATTTTCTCTCAGATATTTATAGGCACTTTTTTAAGTGCAGGCCCTGACCAAGACAAATTTATAAAGAAAGTACAGTTCTCATTTGCCCAGAGTTTCCATAAAACTTTCTTTGGTTATTTCCCTCCCTTACGAAACTAGCATAGTTATCTTTCCAACTGGCTTCATTAAAAACAAAAAACAAAAAAACCTGTATATTTCATACAAAATGAAATATTTATTGCTAAATGAAATGTCGTAAGTTTTCTAGTAAGTCTGCTAAATAATGTAGTCAATTATGGAAGTTCAGAGGCAACAGGCAAAAATAAAAAAATAATAATAGCATTACTACTATTCAGTTAGTAGGAGTTTGCTGTTTATAAGATATTGTGTTAAATTCTTTACACAAATTATCTCATTTAGTACTCATAGCAATCCCAAGTACTATTAACACTTCCATTTTCCATTGAAAGAAACAGGTTTAAAATACCAAAACTTTTCATCTTTTTCCTCTGATTTTTTAGAGGAGACATTTTCTCTATATTTTTCGGGGCCTCTGCTCTACTTTTTTGGCTCCCTACAGTGGGGAAATTATCATATTGGGAAGCACAGAAGTTAGTTTGAATATATAAATTGTGTGATGCAAATCTATCAAAATTCCTAAACTTTAGGAATTCACACTATTTCTGCCCTCTTTCTCAATTTCTCCCCTCAGTGAAAAGCAACAATCCTGAGCAAGTCCTCCCTGAAGACTCAAAGTTTCCCTTTAGTTGATTGTGTCAAGGTCTGAACTGGTGTGGTTAGGAGTATCATGAAGCTCATTATTGTGACACATTTAATCCATATTCTCCAGCCCTGTTTTTATCAGTAATTAAGCTGACATATTGATTTCTGTCTGCCTAACCTCTCTGACTCTTTCAACTAGTGTTATTTATGGATAATCATAAAAATACAAAATTTGCAGATATCAAGTGACAGAACCAATATTCAAACCCAAAGATTCTGAGCCCAAAGACTGTGCCCTTCATGGCCTCATACTTATGAGGTTATTATCTTGTAAGAAAAGCAGGAGTTGGCAGAAACCTGAATTTTCAGCAATGCCCCTACACTGTGAATGCATTTCTGTGAGAAACTTCTTTTAGACTATTTTCCTGTGAAGGCTGTTTCTTAAACCCTTCTGCTTTAAAGTGCACATTCTATTTTGTTTTGATGTGGAATGTATAAAAAGAAAAGAATCTAACAAACATAATACATGAGGAGATAGGACATCTTCTAGGTGTTTGAGGAGATGTTAAAAATGTTTAAAAAATAACCATTAAGCTTCTATATTAGTTAGGATAGGCCAAAACACTATGAAATATACATCCTAAAATATGTAAATGTCTAATTGACCAAACTAGAGGTTTATTTCACACTATCATAAAGTATCCAGTGGCTCGGTGGCTCTCCTTGATAATATCAGATGAACAGGTTTTTTTCCATCTTTTCTCTGCATTTTCTGAGCCAGTGCTGTTCAACAGCATGATCTGTAATGATGAGAATATAAGTACTAAACTTTTGAAATGTAGCTAGGATGAATGAGGAACTTAACTTTTAATTGTATTTAATTTTAACTATTTTAGATTTAAATAGTCACATATGGCTAATGGTTATTGTGTCAGACAGTACAGCTCTTAGACCTTACATTTTTAAATGTTCAACTGATGGAAGGAGAAAGAAGTAAAGGAAGTGGCACATTTCTTTTTTCAAAGCTTTTACCCAGGAGTGGCCCTCATTTTTCCACTTGAATTCCTTTAATGAAAACTAGTCACATGGTCACACCTAGATGGTTGCATGCCAACATAGACTTATTCTGACCAGCTGCTTCTCGGTTAGGGCTGTCCACTATGGAAGGGGAATTGATTTTATTGGCCAGTGGGTCTTGATTACACTTGACTAAAAATTATTTAAGTTTTTAGTAATTTAGATATTTTTAGATAATTTAGATTTTTCCTAAAAATTAATTTTTTATAAAAAGTGGAAAATGAAAAGTAGGAATTAGAAGAGTGACAAAGTCGTGGTTGATGATGACTATGGGCACTCTCTACTTTTCTGGTCTAACTAAGTAAGAAAGAAAATATATGAGAAGAGAGAATTGGTATAAAGCTCCAAATGGAGAGGACATTTAGGGTTTTCTGGAGCTCATTTATGAATCCCCTAAAGCAAATTAATCCCATTTCTATAATAAGCTGCAAACAGATGGTTGGAGACATTTGATGCTACTGAATACACTAAGTAGTCATGAAGTTGCAGAACTAACAGAAGTTGTACTTAAGCAAAAGGACCCAGTAGTATCAATATCCCCACACATAAATAGTACAGAAGTAGATGTTTTCACAAAAGAAGAAGAAATAGCAGAGGCAAGAAAAGAGTCAGGGAAGTTTAAAAGACAAATTTAAAGAAGAAAGACGGAATATTAGGCCATCAGGCTATTCTTGGATCGTTTACTATCTAGTAGAATGGTATGGGGTAATTTCCTTAACTTCTTTCAGCACAATTTTGTCTTCTGTATAATTAAGGTATTAATATCACCCATTAATCAGGATTCTTTCAGTTACACATAATAGAAAATCAACTACGGTTAACTTAAACAAAGAAGGTAATTTATTAGTTCATGCAACTGTGCAAAGCCAGCCTGGAGTATTTAACAAACTAAAACTGTATTATTAGGACTTCCTCAGCATTCCTACTGATAAGTGTGGTTGGCCAAGTCTGGGTCATGTGGCTATCCCAGTGATCAAGGGGCAGCTTTTTGTAACTCATAGCTCAGTGAGAACCATACGCCATGGGGAAAGATGAGAGTGAAAAACAAAGAGCAAAATAAGACAAAATAAAAAAGAATGTGCAATGAACTAAACAGTTGCTAATGTTCTTTATAATTATAAATTCTGAGTCAGTGATACAATTCTACCAGTTCACTGGAAGAACAAATAATGTTAAAATGTCTATACTACCCAAAGGAATCTACACATTTAATACAATCTCAATCAAAATACCAACAGTGTTGTTCACAGAGGTAGAACAAACAATCCTAAATTTTGTATAGAGCCACAGAAGACCCCAAATAGCCAAAGCAACCTTGAAAAAGAACAAAAGTGGAGGCATCACAATTCTGGACTTTAAGTTATATTACAAACCTTTAGTGATCAGAGCAGCATGGCACTGACACAAAAATAGATGCAGAGATCAATGGATCAGAATAGAAGACCTAGGAATAAACCTACAACTATATGGCCAACTAATCTTCAAAAAGGCAGGAAAGAATATCCAATGGGAAAAAGACAGTCTCTTTAACGAATAGTACTGGGAAAACTGGCAACAACATGCAAAAGAAGGAAACTGGACCACTTTCTTACACCATACACAAAAATAAACTCAAAATGGATGAATGACCTAAGTGTGACACCTGAGTCCATAAAAGTCCGAGAGGGAAACACAGGTAGTAAAGTCTTTGATATAAGCTGTAGCAACTTCTTTCTAGATATGTCCCCTGAGGCAAGGGAAACAAAAGCCAAAATCAACTATTGGGACTACATCAAAATAAAAACATCTGTACTATGAAGGGAACAATCAACAAAACCAAAAGGCAACCTATGGAATGGGAGAAGCTGTTTGCAAATGACACATGTGATAAAGGGTTCATATCCAAAATCTATAAAGAACTTATCAAACTCAACACCCCAAAATGAATAATCCAATTAAAAAATGGGCAGAAGACATGAACAGACATTTTTCCAAAGAAGACATACAGATGGCTAACAGACACATGAAAAGATGCTCAACATTACTCATCATTAGGGAAATACAAATCAAAACTATAATGAGATACCATCTCACACCTGTCAGAATGGCTAAAATCAACAACACAAGAAACAACAGGTGTTGGTAAGGATGCAGAGAAAGGGGATCCCTCTTGCACTGTTGGTGGGAATGAAAACTGGCACAGCCAGTCTGGAAAACAGTATGAAAGTTCCTCAAAAAGTTAAAAACAGAACTACCCTCCAATCCAGCAATTGCACCACTAGGTATTTACCCAAAGAATACAAAAATACTAATTCAAAGGGATACATGCAAACCTGTGTTTACAGCAGCAGTATCTACAATAGCCAAATTGTGGAAGCAGCCCAAGTGTCTATTGACTAATGAATGGATAACGAAGGTGTGGTAGATATATACAACGGAATATCATTCAGCTATCAGAAAGAATGAAATCTTGCCATTTGTCATAACATGGATGGAGCTAGAGAGCATTATGCTAAGTGAAGTAAGTCAGTCAGAGAAAGACAAATACTGTATGATTTCACTCATATGTGGAATTTAAGAAACGAAACAAATGAGCAAAGGGGAAAAAGAGAGAGAGAGAGAGAGAGAGAGAGAGAGAGAGAGAGGCAAGCCAAGATACAGACTCTTAACTATGGAGAACCAACTGATGGTTACCGGAAGGGAGGTGGGTGAGGGGATGGGTGAAATAGGTGATGGGGATTAATAAGGGCACTTGCTGTGATAAGCACAGGGTGATGTTTGGAAGTGTTGAATCACTATATTACACACCTGAAACTACTATTATACTGTATATTAACTAACTGGAGTTCAAATAAAAAAATTTTTTTTAATCAAAAAATTAATTTTGTCAGTTAAAGTTCACCAGTACTGGTCATGTTCACAGATATTCAATTTCTTTAATCCAGCTTTTGTGACATCTATTTGCTAATGCAAAGAAATTGATTCATTATGCTCTAATTTTCAGTTTTAAAAGATTTTTATTTTATATCCCTTGGCCTAGATATTCTAACTTACAGATAATATCAGTTTCCTAGTATCTTAATTTAATATCTATGTTTTATTGAAATATTAAAATCCTAATATGTACTTATAAACTTGTTTATTTTACTTGACAAATAAGCAGGTAAGGAGGTATATTGATGAGTGGGACAGACAATATGATATATTCATTAGGGTCTAATTTTTCAGAATACAGCAGTCCCTGAGATATAATGTAAGGATCCTGTCAATAATGCTAGAGGTTCAGCCACTGACAATTTATTATATTCTCCCCTAGTGTTAATGAATTCATTCAAGTAATGTGTCTTGAATGCCTGACCATGTCCTAGTTGTTCAAGTACAGCACTGAACAAACCTGAGATAAATCTTTGCCCCTGTGGGTCTTACACTTTAGTAGGGCGAAAGAGTAGTAATACACTGTTACCCTTCTCAGAGTTGTACATCCACATCCCTACAGAAAACATGTAGAAAAGAGACAAAATAGAAATCAGTGTAAGGTACAGTCAGTGGTGGGCCTATGGCTAAACTGGGGAGTGCATGTCTTAACTGAAGATAATCAAGTAAATTTCATTTTCTTAAGCATTATACCAGGCAAAAAAACATAGCTATCTCTGAAATCAGAACATGGGTGACCGCCTCTAGATTCCTGCTTCATATCTGAATGCAATCGTAGCATATAGCATGTGAATGCAGCGTCTCCTTGGTCAGGAAAACAGATGCCATTTACTCCAACCTCTTCCGATGTAGTATCTCTTGCCACTCCACTCTTTGTAAAACAGCTTACTTTATTTGAGGACGAGCCTCTTTTCTTTTCAGAGTAGCTGTAAAAATGGAGACATTTTTGCAAAAGAACTTATCCAAGAAAAAAAATGAGGCAAAAAACGAATAATCAAAATAGAAGAGAAAAAGACGAAAGCAATGAAATTGATAAATTGAGAAGTGCCTGTTCCTAAAGGAACAAAAGTCTGGCCAGAGTTTGACTTGGCTGACACAATTTACTGAACATGGCGGTACAGTTCTCCTTGACTCAAAACTTATCTGGGCTCGATCCAGCTATTCAGATTCTCAGCCTGAAATCGACTCAGATGGGCTATACGTGTATGCTTCTTAGAAAAATTTTTGCCCTGGTTAGAATCTGCTTCATGTTTTCATTCGGCTGTATTTTTCTTTCTTTTTTTTTTTAATTTTAACATAATTGTTTTACTTATTTTTTTTATTTTAATAATTTTTTTATTATATTGTGTTAGTCACCATACAGTACATCCCTAGTTTTTCAGCTGTATTTTTCATGTTGTCTACACTAGCCTTCAGCTGTTCTCTGGTTCGGTACCTGGGACCTAGCACTTTGAGCGAGACGGTCTGTGTAAACTTCACACGTCTTGCTTAGGTTACAGGTAGTTCTTTAGTGATGCTGGCTCCCTGGCCCTTCTTGGAGATTACTACAGCTCCAGACTTGGGAAAGTCATCTTCACCCAGTTTTAATTCCTCTGTCTGGTTTGCTTGCAACATATCCATGTGTTGTTTCATAAGGCATGCCATGCCCTTAGGAAAAACTGTCTCTTCAGTCATTATCCTTAATTAAATTCCTCCCATATTTTCCAGTGATCATACTGCATCTTATTATCTATGTCAAACTCTGGCCTTCAAACTGGGATCAAAGTTGATAGTAGTAGGAAAGGCCATGATGAAAAAAAGTGCAATATAGGGAAGAAGGAAGTTGCCAATGCCCAACACTGTTGGGTCCTGTTAATTCTCTGTTTTTAGGTGGACAGATAAATCAAAGTTTCTTTAATGTCAGATTTAATCTAATCTTAAGTATCAGATAGTTTCCCTTGTATGGAAATGAGCCTCAGCTGGGTCTGCATGATCAGGGCATGTGCAGTGGCCTCTGCCTAAAAACAGCGGGAAGTGGAGACTTTCCCACCATCATCATTTCCTGTTAATCCCTGCTTTCCCTGGGCGGGGGGAGGAGGGGGTCATTGTATAGTCTCTGTCCTCTGCTTTCTGGGAAGAAAAGTCAGTGGTCACTTGCTGTAATCAGCTCTGCTCAGACCAGTTTTCCAGCTTCCTATAAACTTTCAAGTAAGCATTATACTCCTGCTTTCTCCCTCTCGAGCACAGATTTACCCCAAACCTTATACTAATGGGAGAGCTTCTGCTGCTGTAATTGGAGTTTACTTTCTGAAAATGAGTTTGGTCCTTTCAAAAATACAGAGTTAAGGCAGACTCTTAAAGATGACCCTTTCTTACATGATTTCTATCCATATGTAACTCTGCAAATGAAACCATCTGTTTCACAACCGTAGCCAAGGCCTCAACATGGTTTCTCTCGCTAATTTTAGTTTAGGAGTCTCATCTAATCCATGGTACATATAAATTCTTGCTACACCCAGATTCTTAGACATTCCAGGCTAGCCCTGACATGTTGTGGAGTCACAAATGCAATATCACTACACTCAGAAGCGCAAAGAAAAATGGCTTCCTTATGTAATCTTCCTCATGATTTTGTCCCCCACACAAAGACTTTTCTTTTCATAGCGCAGTCAATTCTGGTCTTATTCATCTTCCATTACATACAAAGTTCAATATTATAGCCCCTGGAGTTCCAGACCCCCTAATTTCTGGTTAGCCTTAGATAAAGGGTAAATTTCAGCCAGAAAAACAGCTGACCTCTTTGATTCATCTTGGGGGCATGTGGGAATTTCTTCATTCCTGACTCCTCCCCTCCTAAAATCAAGTATATTCCATGAGTTCTTAATCAGACTCTTCTTTGTCTAATCACTCTATGGTGAAATTTTTACTCTGCTACAGATCCCTACCCCATGCCCAAGTTGGGTCCAGGGTAGAGTAGGATTAGAAGGTCCTCTGTAAAAGAATGTCCATCAAAAGACCATCTCTACTTTTTCTTCTCCCTGACCTAAGCCATGTCCCCTCAGGGAACTGGGCAGAGATAGGAGGACAGAAGACAAGACACATGTATCTCACATAGCTTCCTCCCCTTCACTCCTTTGCTTTTCTTCTTTTTCTTTCCAATTGGCACTCAAAGGGGAAAAGTGTGGCCTTTTCCCCTTTTTTTCTTTGTGGTAAGGACTCCTCTATACCATTTTCTTCTTTTCTCCTGGGGCCACCATGTTTTATGGTACATCATTAGTGTTGCAAGGCATAGCCTACATGATGAAAGACACATCTAAGTTCTAGAAGATCTAGTTAGTTCACCATGCCTGGCTCCTGATTTGTCACAAGTTTGTTTGTGGGATTGAGAAATCAATTCTCTCTTCACAAAAACTACTTTTCCTCAATTTTATGAGGAGAGGCAAATTTTAGAGTCAAGCTATTATTTGACCTCTTTATTCTTAGTGGTACATACTCTCTTATTCCCTCTCTTATTCACTCGGTTGATAAGTTTTGTGGTTCAACCATGGAGATGGATAAAAAGGAAGATGATTTAAGGGGGAGTGAAAATATGTCAGTTGAAATGTTAAAAGTATTAGATCCATTTCAAGAATTTTAAGTATTTTACATGTTTCTTTTACATGTTTCTGTACAATATATGCTGATTAGAAGCTTTATGTAATGCAACTTCAATTCATCTGAATGCCACAACATTGTCAATTGTCCAATGTGGACTTGATTTCTCTCTTAGTGTCAAATGTTCCAATAAGGTATGTATTTCTTTTTTTCAAGATTTTATTTATTCATTTATCTGAGAGAGAGAGAGAGAACATAAGCGAGGGGAGAAGCAGAGCAGAGGGAGAAAGAATCCAAAGCAGACTCCACACTGAGCTCAGAGCCCGATTTGGGGCTCAATCCACAACCCCGAGATCATGACCTGAGCTGAAAACAAGAGTCAGACACTTAATTGACTGAGCCACCCAGCTGCCCCCCAAAAGGATATTTATTTCAAAAATGACTCTAATCTGTTTCCCTAGAGGGATTTAGGGCATTGTCTAGTGAAAAGAGAGAAGGGAGAAAAAGAAAGAGAGAGAGAATATGAGTGAGAGAGAAAAGGAGGTAGTCAACGAAAGAGAGAGGATAGAAGGAAAGGAAAGAAAAGGAAGAAATTCTTGAGTAATTTCCTTTCCACTCAGAGTTTCCCTGATATGAGGATTTGAGCCTATATTATTCTCTACTTTTTTTTTTTTCTGGTCGTATAAAGGCTGTGCTCCCACACATTTTACTCAAGATGGTCAAATGTGCATCATTGTTATTATTCTCATTTCACCCCATTATATGAAAAATTATTTAAAAGCTAGAGAGAATCCCACATAGGTGAACTTGATAAGATTCATCATGTAGAAAGCATCTTCAACAGCCAGTCAGCCCTACACAAAGAGAAACAGAAAGTGATAACCTTCTGGATATGCTGGGCTAGGAATTACCTTAAAACCACTGTGATCTTAAGATACTCCACCTTGTTATTCCTTATATTCCTCTTTTTCTGTACCTCCAGGTTAAAACTCCCCAAATGCATACCTAACACTCAAATTTCATACATAGCATACTAAGAAAAAAGTGAATCAGGAAACTAGGTCTATAGGAAAGGGGAATTTCCAAATCATATCTAATTTCAGGTAGTAAAATTCTCTGTCTTGAGTATTTTTGTTTGTATTTCTTTAACTGTGAGGCCAGTCCAAGTCATGTCATTGATTACAGGATTGCATACAATATCATTGGTGAGCTTAGTTCATATTATTATATTTATTGTGCTCAAAATTAAGGATGTCAGCAAGAACATATGTATGCAAGAGTGCCTGTTCTCTGCCCTGTAACTGAACCTTCCTTTTAGATACAAAGCCTGAGAGAGGAAGAGGAGAGACATAAAAATAAAATTACTAATTTTTTCCTCAAAATTTATAAAGCTTTTGTATCAAAAGGAAGCCTTTCCAGAACTCATTTACATGTGCACTATGTTGTGTTGTCCCCAATTTGCTTATATATCCCATCTGCTCCATTCCCCGCATTTTCTGTCCTGAGAGGCTGACCTCTGTGGCAGTCATGACAACCTCTTGCTGTCAGCCCATGCCCTGAATTACTACTTGCTGCTTCCCTAAATCCTGACCACAACTTAAAAATGAGTTTTATTAAACTCTTTTTAACTACCCACTTATTTCTTGCCACAACTCTGACAACAGATGTGCTTATATAAAGTATTACACACATGGGCAAACTTTATTATTTAAAATGAGTGTTGTTATTTCCTGTTAAATAAAATCTTTTGACTATATAAAACTACAGAAAATTTGTCTCAAAGAATAGCAGTTATCCAATTTAGAGTAACTGTCAGATTTAATACTTTTTCTGATAAATCTTAAGCTTAATGCCAAATTAAATATTCTTACATATATGCAAATAATATTCCTTATATCTTGAAACTGACTAACAAGTGTGCTGAGTTTAAGTAATTTCTAAAGAAGTGGGAGATCAAATGGTAACATCCTTTTCATAGCAAGAAGTCTTGGTAAAGCGCAAAGGCCTAAACTTAGAGGTAGATTTTTAAAAACATCTAGCTTTAGAATAGTATATGATCCTAGATGACCGAAAGATGGATTTGACAAGTTTTGAACTCAAGCAGTTTATCAAGAGCCCAAGAATGAAAATATATCAGGAGTAATTTGTGGCAAACACAATAACTCTATCTCCTTTTATTTACTTTTTACATGTTTTTTGTAAACACTGTTCTATTGAACTTCCTTTAATGTATGTGTGTATTTGCATACCCATTCCTCCAACCCTTCACTCTTTCCTTGGTTAACTACGTTAGCCATTTTGCTAAACACTGAGGATATAGTGGTGAAAACTGGCAAGGTCTCTGCCTACATTGAATTTAAATTAATGAGAGGGAAATAGATAGTAAACCAATATACAAGCTGACTGGATTTTGTGATAATATCTATGAAGGTAATAAATGGGGTGTTGAAATACAGAGAAATAGTCAGTGATGTCCTTTCTGAGGACATGACATTTGAGTTGATGCTTGAAAAGGAAACTGAACAATGAAAGGAAACAATTGAAAATGTTAGGAAATTAACAGAGAATAACATTGTTAAGTAGACTAAAGCAACTTCATGTTTGTAATGCAATTTTTTTGTAGACTTTAACATTATTTTAATACTTTCTGTAAATCCAGATTAGATTGTTAAGGAATTTACTCTCATGTACCTCTTTTTATATTGCAAAAAGTAAACCATATTTTAAATTGTGTTTTCAACATATACAATGTCTAAAACTTCACAAGTTTTGCCTCATATGTACTTATTTATTGAGCCACTATTATATTCAAAGTATCATGCTATGTGCTGACTGTCAAAAAGATAACAAAGATACATGGCCTATCCTCATAGAATGAATATTCTGGTGAGGAAGACATGCATTTAAACAAGTAATTTAAATAAAATGTGACAAGTGCTTTGAAAGAGACACAGAGTGTGAGGGAAGTCCACTATGGAGGAATCCAATCGAGTGCAGCAGATTTGGGGAAAACTCCTTGGAGTAAAGTTGTTTATTCTAGAACAAAGAGAAACTTTGGAATTAAATTATTGTATAAGGTAAAGTTTCTCTTAGGCTAACAAACAAGATATTTTTTAATGACCTGTGCAGTCAATAGAGGTGTAATAATTGCAAAATGTATTTTTTTCTGTGAACAGTGTACTTGCTAAAATAAGACATATTTAATTTATATAGTTTAAAAAACAATAGTGCCTATAAATAATAATAATAAATACAAAGATCTGACCACATTATAAATTCTCTTGTGTATTTCCAGGAAATCTTATACTATCAAGATCTAATCAATGAACCTCCTTAAAATCTGTAGGAAGTCAATGAAAGTTTGATTTTTTCTGCTTTGTAACTTTATATTATTAATTAGTAATAGCCTTAAGTTCTTTCATGACACCCTGTTTCCCCTAAATAAAAGTTTGATGAAGGGCCTCCTTACCCTTTTTAATTGCAAAGTGAAAAGTCATCCATCTAAAAGAAAGTCTCTCATTATTTCTGTGGGCCCCTTTGGGGAGTATAAGATTAATAGTCATTCTATATATTTAGATGCACAATCCAAGGGACTGAAAGTAAATTTCAGGTATCTTTTCTCTGCAATACTAATTATCAAGATTCCTAGTGATAAGATTTCATATATATCCCCAAATAAATAATTTATATTGTATTAAAAATCAAGATATTTACATTGATATGTAATAAAAATAAATTTTAAGAACTTTCATTGCAATCATACACATAAAAAACTATAGTTTTAATATCTAACACACCACCATTTTTCATAGTGGCAAAATGAGTAAACATTTTAAGAATATTATGGAATATGTATCTTACCTTTCCGATGCTTAGGCATTTGCCTAGAGACTTTTTCCACTTGGGCATTAAGCAGTTCAATGATCAATGTAAGGCCCGTGTTATCTTAGGTAAAAAGCTGTTTAAAAGGGGTAACAGTAAGGTATCCATATACTTTTTATATAAACTAGAATGGAGGCACTCTCAATTATTACAGTGATGCAATAGGCATTAATCAGGACTGTCCTTAGCAAACTACAACCTATAGTCACTAAGTTGAGTCTCCTTTTAGGCTTAATTCAGTACAGTAGCAATTTTAGGTATAAATGATAAGGCGAACTTCATTAAAATTAGGACTTCTGCTCTGTGGAAAACACTGTTAAAACCATGAAAGGATGAACCACAGACTGGCAGAAAATGTTTCCAAATCACATTATCTGGCAAAGTACTCATATCCTGAATATATAATGAAAACTTAAAACTCAACAATAAGAAAACAAAATTTTCTATTGAAAAATGGGAAACAAACTGAGGGCTTTAGAGGGGAGGGGGGTGGGGGATTGGGATAGGCCAGTGATGGGTACTAAGGAGGGCACATATTGCATGGTGCACTGGGTGTTATACGCAAGTAATGAATCATGGAATTTTACATCAAAAACTAGGGATGTACTGTATGGTGACTAACATAATAAATTATTATAAAAAAATAAAAATAAAAAAACAACAACAAAAAAAGAAAAATGGGCAAAATATTTGAACAAACACCTCAAGAAGGAAGATATACTAATGGCAAATGAGCATTTGAAAAGATGCTCGACATCACATGTCATTTGGGAATTACACATCAAAATGAGATACTACTATGCCCCTATCAGAATGACTAAAATCCAAAAAGCCGAATACACCAAATGCTGGCAAGGATGTGGAGCAACAGGAATTCTCATTCACTGCCAATGTGAATGTAAAATGGTACAGCCACTTTGGAAGATAATTTTATTTTATTTATTTATTTTTTAAAGATTTTATTTATGTATTTGACAGAGAGAGAGAGAGACAGCCAATGAGAGAGGGAACACAAGCAGGGGGAGTGGGAGAGGAGGAAGCAGGCTCCCAGTGGAGGAGCCTGATGTGGGGCTCGATCCCATAACGCCAGGATCACGCCCTGAGCTGAAGGCAGACGCTTAACGACTGTGCCACCCAGGCGCCCCTGGAAGATAATTTTAAACATACTTTTTACCATATGATCCAGCAACCATGCTTCTATGTATTTATCCAAATGAGATGAAAATTTATGTCCACACAAAAACTGGACGTGGATATTTATAACAGTTTTATCCATAATTGTCAAAAACTGGAAACAACCAAAATGCCTTTCCATAGGTGAACAGATTAAAAACCTGTGGTATACCTATACAATGGAATATTATTCAGGTACAAAAATAAATGAGTGGTCAAGCCACAAAAAGGCATAGAGGAACTTACAAGCATATTAAGTGAAAGTAGTTAGACTGAAAAGGCTACACATTGTATAAATCCAACTATATGACATTTTGAAAAAGGAAAAATGATAGAGACAATAAAAATTTCAGTGGTTACCAGATGCTCAGGGGGAGGGAGAGGGGGGAAGGGAGGGATGAAGAGGTGAAACACAGGGGATTTTCAGGGCAATGAAACTATTCTGTATGGTGGATACATGACATTATGCATTTATCAAAACCCATGGGATTATAAAACACAAAGAGTGAACCCTAATGTAAACTATGGACTTTAATTAATAAAAATGTGTCAATTTCAGTTCATCAGTTTTAACAAATGTATCACACGAATGCAAGTTGTTAATAATAGAAGAAAATGTGTGTGGAAGAGAAGGTATATGGTTCTCTGTACTTTTTTTTTTTTTAAAGATTTTATTTATTTATTCGACAGAGATAGAGACAGCCAGCGAGAGAGGGAACACAAGCAGGGGGAGTGGGAGAGGAAGAAGCAGGCTCATAGCGGAGGAGCCTGATGTGGGGCTCGATCCCAGAACTCCAGGATCACGCCCTGAGCCAAAGGCAGACGCTTAACGACTGTGCCACCCAGGCGCCCCTGGTTCTCTGTACTTTCTGCTCAATTTTTTTCTGTTAACCTAAAACTGCTCTAGAAATAGTCTATTAGTACAAAAGAATGAACATTTGAATGGCTTGTTCAAATACAAATTGCTGGGCTCCATCTCCAGAATTTCTGATTCAGTTGGGGACCTGGATACCAGGTGATTGCAGTGTTGCTGGCCCTGGGATTGCACTTTGAGATCAGTGCTTTAGAACAATTGGATTCATTGAAGATATTTAATATCTTCATAATTAGGGAACATATAAGGAAGGTAAATTTTACAACAGTCTGCAAAATAAATTGGGGGAGGCATGATATTGGAAGCAGAAATTTTAAGTAATTGAATTTTGAATTTCATTGTTGAGAATTAAGAGAGGTGGTAAATGTGGTACAGTTGTTGAATGGCTCACGGCCAATCATTTGGATGTGGGAAATGAAGGGAAAGGAAGGGAATGGTTGAGTTTTGGATTGGGCATGTCTGGGGGGAATAATTCTGCCATATATAGAAATAGGGAAGACATATGGAGAAAAAAAATTGGAGAGGAAATACTCTGAAACAAAGAGAAAAAAACATAGATAAAATTGGGGTGTCTGGATCACTGTCAGTTAAGCATCTGACTCTTGATTTTGGCTCAGGTCATGATCTCAGTTGGGCTCTGCGGTCAATGTGGAGTCTGCTTGAGATTCTCTCTCTCTCCCTCTGCCTCTTCCCCTCCCCCTGCTCACATGCATGCATGCTCTCTCTCTCTCAAAATAAATAAATAAAATATAAATACATACATACATACATACATACATACATACAGTACTGTAAATGTATTTTCTCTTCCTTATGATTTTCTTAATAACATTTTCTTTTCTCTAGCTTACTTTATTTTAGGAATACTATATATAATACACATACAAAATATGTGTTGACTGTTTATGTTATCAGTAAGGCTTCTGGTCAACAGTAGGCCATTAGAAGTTAAGTTTTTAGGGAGTCAGAAGTTATACACAGTTTCCACTATGTGGATAGAGATCAATGTCCTTGAACAATGCAGGGTTTAACTGTGTATCTGCCAGTTTTCAACTTTTAATCACAATCTCTAGGTACAGATGGCTTTGCCCTTATATAAGTATGTTAAACATTACCTTTGCAGGAACTTACATTAAACTTCTTTTCTACAACATTTAGAAGAATTAAAGTACAAGAGTACCGCTTTTACAAAGCTGAAAGACAAATCCGATATTCCGTCATTTAACTAAAGTGGGTACTTGTCTATCCTGTGTTAAATGTCATCAGAGATTCAATGTCCAAAACACTACTGAAGGTTTATTTTCCCAATAATCCTTTTAACTATCTTTTTCTTGGGGTGTAATTGGAGCTTCCGGACAGATGCAAAAGAAACATTGCTATTTAAATGCTTTATCATATCAGTGTTGGCCCCTTTCTCCTCAACCTGACTGCAAAATCCTGTATGGCTCCCTGGCAAGGGCTATATTTAATTTTACATTTGGTATTATTGTTGTTAAATCTGTCTAGCACAGTGCAGTGCTGTGAGCATAGTCACATCAGTATATGTGAATGGTTGAAATGAAAATGATTAACAATAACTGTCATGGATCTCCTTTTATTTTTATGTATTTTTTGTTTTTAAAACTGTTTATTAAAAAAATTTCAAATTCACCTAAAATTAGAGAAAAAAATGAAAATAAACTCCTATATAACATGTATCTCCTTTTAGTAACTACCTCATGCTTGAAAACTGAAACTAAACCTTTGACTTTCTATACTGCTCAATTTCTCCAACTTGTTTTCTTAGAATAATTGTGTGCTATCTTTTTTTCTCATGATCTGGATACTGCTCGGTGTGTATAAATTTTCTTTTTTTTCTTTTTTTAATAATAATTTTTTATTATGTTATGTTAGTCACCATACAGTACATCCCCAGTTTTTGATGTAAAGTTCCATGATTCATTACCTGCGTCCAACACCCAGTGTATCATGCAACATGTGCCCTCCTTAATATACAAAATGGGAGTGAGTGCAAATCCCAGTGCCCCAATAAAGGTCTGATTAGTGTCCAGTAAGGGTTAAGATGTGCATCTGAATTATTATTACTTTATGTTTCGCCCAGATGATTTATTTTAGCCTTTTTTCTGATGATTAAAACCTGGTCTGGATTCACCTGAGATCTATAGATACGAGATTATAATTGATGCCCAGTAGTTGTCTTCCCAAGGAAGGAACACTACTATGCCTCTAAACTCATTTCTCTGGAGGTAATCTAATACTTCACAATTGTCTTGGGTGATATAATTTTCAATCTACTTTTACAAAAATTACCTCATTTGTCAATTGCAACAGCATAGTAAGAAAGAATGTGATACTCTCATTTTCATTATGTAGGGAAAATGAACAGCTACCAGATTCATTGTTTACCAAATTTCATAAATTTCTGGCTCTAAAACCAGAATTTCATTCTCCAGTGTTCTCTGCCATCTACTGTGCTGTCTCCATGCATTGGGTGGTAACCCAGGACTATCAGCTGCAGTAAGATGTTGGTAAAGACTGACTGCTTGTTTACATCATCAGAGTTACTGAGTGGTGATCAGGTCAATTTGATTTATGTCTCACTTTAACTTGTGTGCCCAAGAGCTACTGTAATGATTCATCACAGGGAGAAGGAACGTGTTACTTTAACTTCGGTAAAATGCATTACACACGGTGTGTAATTCTTGGGACTTGGATCACTTTTCATGTCTCAAATGCCTTCACTTTCTGTCTTAATAACTTCTCTCAAAGCTTTACTCTCCTCATGATTCCTGTGTCACCAGACTTGTATACATTTAATCTATTTTTCTAATATATTAATTTAAATCTGTCACAGTGGGGTCTCTCATTTTTTTCCACAGAAAATTACATTTTTGACTTCAATGTCACACATCTCTCAACTACATATTTTTATGATTACCTATAACTTCTTTTATCACCCACTAAAATGCACTGATGGATTAGCATGAGAATTAAAACTCTACAGGATGGATACACCGTTAGACAAAGTCAAAGAACTTGGATTTCCTGAATTTGTTGCATATGTCACAGTTAGCCTCTAGAGTTATTTTATTTCCAGTATTCATGAGCCTTGAGTTAGCCATAGAGGAAAACAATGGAGATTTGTTGCCATTTTTATAATTTCCCAAGATATGAAGTCATACCCACTAACACCATCTGCCATTTGAGACGTGGGGTGGGTATGGTGAGCTCTAAGTTTCCTTCTCCATCATAGTACTAGCAAGACTAGTGTAAGGTGTGGGTTCCTAGAAAATCAGTCATGTTCAGTGATAGAAGTGGCTTTTGGAGGGGGGTGGGGGAATGGGATAGGCTGGTGATGGGTAGTAAGGAGGGCACGTATTGCACGGTGCACTGGGTGTTTATACGCAACTAATGAATCATCGAACCTTATATCAAAAACCAGGGATGTACTGTATGGTGACTAACATAATATAATAAAAAATATTATTATAATAAAAAAAGAAGTGGCTTTTGGGCAGAAGCAATAAGTCTGAAAACTACAATAAGTTTACTGTGTTAAACAATAAAAAGATAAACACATTAACATAAGACTTTAGGTAATGGATCTATTCCTTTGGTCAACTCCTTAGGACTTAAGATAATATTAAAGGAAGTTCTGTCATATTCTTCTATTAGAAAATAACAGACATAACTTGGAGACTCTCTTCAGGAGCTGAACTGAGGAGTAGATACAGTACAGCAAAGTAAAGGGGGACAGGCATCAATGATATGTTCAGTTAAAAATGCTTAATTTTGTATATAAAGACACAACATGAAGACAAAACTCACTATGGTCAGGACAAGTGTTTGGGGACAGCTAGAGAGAGTAAATATAATAATTTTACTATTTTTAATGATAAGGATATGGGGATTTCACTAGAATTATGTCTCATTTATACAACTGCGTTACTCCTATATTGACTCTAGATCTCTAAACTGTCAACATTTTCTTATAAGTGAAGGCAAAAAAAAGAGAGGCTAATCAACATGCAGGAGTTTAGAACAGAGCCAGTTTGGAATCACAGAGATTCTGAATTCACAAATGTGAATGGAGGCTGGATAGTAGCTGCTTCAACAGCTGCCAGTATGTAAGGCCTTGAAATGAAGCAGTAAGTTTCCTGGTAGAGAAGATGCTTCTGAGACTTACTAAACTGTGAGTTTGACCAACAAGAAGTTACTTGAGGAAATCAGTATGATACCAAAAAACATCTATAATCTTCAAGTTAATGTGTACAAATGGTTATATTCTGGCCAGTGGTTTACTGTGTGTGTTGGGGCCTTTTGGTTAGAATGAGAGAACAGCACATGTCCAGCACATCTACTCTTTAGTCAAGAAAATATCTTCCTTGTCTCTTTCCTCACCCCAATGCTGAGTGTATTTTTTTTCCTCCCTTCTCTCCATTCCCTTCTTCCTTCTTTCCCTTCATAACGGAGAATAAGCTAGGTTTTTCTACAGTAACAAATAAACCCTGAAGTCTCAGTGGTCTGATAAAACAAAGATTTTTTTTTTAACTTCCACAGATCACACACCAACATGGGTTGGGTGAGGCTCACCTGGAAAGTAATCAACAAGGTGATTTAGGGACCCAGGTTCCTTCTATTGCATGTGGCTAAACCATTTAAAACACATGACTTCCAGTGCCTGGTGGCTCAGTCAGTTACGTGTCCAGGGTCCTGGAATCGAGTTCCGTGTCAGGCTTCCTGCTCAGCGAGGAGCCTGCTTCTCCCTCTTCCCCTCCCCCCACTCATTCTCTCTCTCTCTCATAAATAAAGGCAGTCTTTAAAGAAATAAAAATAAAACAAATCACATGACTTCCAGGACTGCCATGGTAGAAGGAAGAGAGATGAATTATACAGGTCATTTTATGGCCAGACCTGGTAGTGACACCTGATCCTAACTTAGATGTTAAGGAGGATGCAAAATAGTCTTTTCAAGAAGAGAAAGTTGAAATAAAATTTGATGAACACATAGCATTTTCTCTGACACGGTATCCACTAATTTATGGATTTGTTTTGCTTATCAGTATGGTTTTAGCCCTATCACACTGGATAGTAGTATATATTCTGCCTTTTCTCCTAACCTTACAGAAATTAGTAACAAAGAGCTTAGCACTTTGTAGATGTATATATGGATGTATGAAAGAATAAAGAATGTAAACATTCCAATTTGATTCTCCTTCTAATTTTATATTTTCGTTTCTTTGTTCAGGCTCTTGGCTCAGTTTTTAATATCAGTACAAGAATTATTAATGTAATTCCCTAGAAACAGAAAACATCATTTTTAGTGCCAATGGTTGTAAGTGTTGGGAACAAGAGATAATAATTTTCCTTCAGTTATGTTATACAAATACCCCATAAAGAAGGGAAAACTCCTGTCCATGCTCTGCTTCCTAGTAATCACCTACATACCCTCACACTTAAACTTGTACCAAAACCATAAAATTAAACAATTTCCTCAGTATCTGAGTCATTGAATGGGTCAATAGTGAGTTCACCTAAGGGTCTCTGCACTGGCTGTTCACTTTGCCTCTAATATTCTTCCCCAAGTTACTGACGTGACTCACATTCTCACTTTATTACATGATGGTTTCTACTTAAATAACAACTTATCAAAGAGGCCATTTGTGACCTCACTATGTAAAATAGTAATTCACCTCTGGCCCTCCACTATGTTATCATGCTTTATTTTGCTTCATCTTTAGCAATAATCACCACTTGATATATTGCATATACTTTATATTTTATATTTGTCTTTCCTGTGTAGAGTATAAGCTATATGAGAATAGGGATTTTTATTCTTTCCTTTACTATTATATTCTTATGTCCCAGAAAACACATAGCACATAGGACATACTCAATAAACATCTGTTAAGAATATAAATGTATGTAAAAGGAATGAATGATGGGAGAGGCAAGGCTTCTTTTCCTGAAGTGATGGTGTTTATATTATCCATTACCACATAGCAAACAACACCAAACCTTGGTGTATTAAGATCATAATCATTTTTTATAGATTTACTTATTTGGGAGAGAAAGAGAGAGAGGAAGAACATGAGGGGAGAGCCAGAGGGAGAGGGAGAGAGACTCTCAAGCAGATTCCCCACTGAGTATGGAGCCCAATGTGGGGCATAGAACAATATATTAACTTCAGGTGTACAACATTATGAATTGGTATTTCTGTATTTTGCAAAATGACCACTACAATAAGTCCAGTTAACATCCATCAGCATGTATAGTTGTAACTTTTTTTTCTTGTGATGAGAAATTTTAAGATCTATTCTCTTAGCAACTTTCACTATACAGTACAGTATTGTTAACTATAGTTACCAACACTGCACATTACATCCCCATGACTTATTCATTTTATAACTAGATATTTGCACATTTTGAACTTTGTACCTTCACACATTTCACTTGCTGCCCTCCTTCCATGCCTCTGGTAACCACCAATCTGTTCTCTTTATCTATGAGTTCATTTTCTTTTAGATTCCACATATAAGTGAGATCATATGGTAGTGGTCGTTCTCCATCTGACTTATTTCACTTAGCTTAAGGCCCTTATGTTCCATCTATGTTGTTGCAAATGGCAATAGTTCATTCCTTTTTTATGGCTCAATAATATTCCATTGCGTATATGTTTACCACATTTTCTTTACCCATTCATCCACTGAAGGACGCATAGTTTGCTTCCATGTCTTGGCTGTTGTAAATAATGTTTCAATGAATATGGGGTGCAGGTATCTTTTTGAATTCGTGGTTTCATGTTCTTAAGATAAATACCCAAAAGTGGGGTTGCTGGATCACATGATAGTTCCATGTATAATTTTTTGAGGGACCTCTATACTGTTTTCCATAGTGGCTACATGAATTTACATTCTCACCAATGGTTCACAGAGGTTCTCTGTTCTCCACATCTGTGCAACACATTTTAGCTCATGTCTTTTTCTAATAGCCATTCTAATGGGTGTGCAATGATATTTCCTTGTGGTTCGATCAAATTTCCCTGGTGACTAGTGATGTTGAACACCTTTTCACATACCAGTTGGCCATCTCTTCTTTGGAAAAAATGTCTGTTCAGTTCCTCTGCCCGTTTCTAATTGGATTATTTTGTTATGAGGTCCTTATGTTTTTGGATATTGGCCCCTTATCTGATAATATATATGGTTAGCAAATATTTTCTCCCATTCAGCAGATTGCCTTTTCATTCTGTTGATGGTTTGTGTGTGTGTGTGTGTGTGTGTGTGTGCGCGCACACACGTGCTGTGTAGGAGTTTTTAATTGATGTAGTCGTGCTCATTTATTTTTGCTTTTGTTGCCTTTGCTTTTGGTGTCAAATCCAAAAAATCATTGCCTGTTTTTTCTAGGAGTTTTGTGATTTCAGGTCTCACATTCAGGTCTTCAATCCATTTTGAGTTGAGTTTTGTATATGATGTAAGATTGTGTATGATGTGTATGACGTAAGTCCAGTTGCTTTCTTTTTTTTTTTTTTAAAGATTTTATTTATTTATTCGACAGAGATAGAGACAGCCAGCGAGAGAGGGAACACAAGCAGGGGGAGTGGGAGAGGAAGAAGCAGGCTCATAGCGGAAGAGCCTGATGTGGGGCTCAATCCCATAACACCGGGATCACGCCCTGAGCCGAAGGCAGACGCTTAACCGCTGTGCCACCCAGGCGCCCCAAGTCCAGTTGCTTTCTTTTGCATGTGGCTATCAGCTTTCCCAACACCATTTATTGAAGAGACTGAATATTCTCGGATCCTTTGCCATAAACGAATTAACCATATAAGCCTGGATTTATTTCTGGGCTCTCTATTCCATTCCATTGATCTCTGTGTGTGTTTTTATGCCAATGCCATAAGATTTTGATTACTACAGTTTTGTAATATAGTTTGAAATCAGGGAGCATGATGTCTCCAGACTTGTTCTTCTTTCTCTAGATTGCTTTGGCTATATAGGGTCTTTTGTGGTTCTACATAATTTTTAGGATTGTTGTTCCATTTCTATGAAAAATGCCATTGAAATTTTGATATGGATTATATTGAATTGTGACTGTTTTAAAATCCTCACAGATGGCTTTTGTAAATTGGTTTGGATTATTAACTGTTTTTGTCACCTGCTGTCTCAAGAGACTGAGTTTATCCAAAGTGGATAAAATAACTTCTTATAAAAAGCATACAGAAATGTACAAAGAACTATTGGCCCTTGAGCTCTGATGAGCTGCTTTTCTCCTACACTTTACATTTTCTGTGCTCCAACCTGTCTTATATCCCTAAAGGGTAAACTGACCTGTCTCATTATCTCATAGGGTAAACTGACCTGGGCCAGGCCAGGAGTGTGGAGTGAAATTTGAAAAGTTGTGTGGCAGGAAGCCTTCCTTTGATTTCTAAGCTGAAGGCATGCCCCCCCAAGTTATCAGTGAAGTTGTACATTAGAGGTTACAGGGTTGCTACCTTGGTATTAATAAAGTAGTAAATTTTTTAAGTTAGCTATTTATTTATTATCATCACCATCATTATCATCACCATCCATGGCATTCATCCATTCATCATGGAACTCTTAGCAGGGAGGTCATTGGTAAGACTTGCCCATCCAAGAGACAGACTCTGAACTCTAGAGAACAAACTGATGGTTATCAGAGGGGAGGTGGGTGAGGGATGGGCGAAATAAGTGATGGGGAGTAAGGAGGTCACTTGCTGTAATGAGCACTGGGTGATGTATGGAAGCTCTGAATCAGTGAACCGTACACCTGAAACTACTATTACACTTTATGTTAGCCAACTGGAATTTAAATAAAAACTTAAAAAAAAGATTTGCCCTTCAGAGTACCACTGAAACTTTAAGAAGAAGTGAGAATACTGTAAAAAACATAAAATATACCATTACTTTACACTGTATATGATATTAAACTTTAGTATAAATCCATCAAGATTTTTCCTATTATAGTTTTAATAAATAATTTGTTATTATTTAAATACTGGAAATGGAGAGCATATTTTAGAGCATATCTAGATACTATAATATTGTTATGACTTAAATGTGTTAAATATCACTTATAATAATTAATGAAAAATCATGATGTCTTTTCATAAAATGATGTCTGATAATTATTCAATTATGAAAACAATATTTGCATTAGATGTACCTTCTAATCCCAGCTTCACTACTGCATTTGTAATCTTCATCTCATTTTACTTCTCTATCTAACTTTGCTGTTTTTAAGTGAAAATAATAATATCTAGTGTCAGACTCCCCAGGGCAACATGGCACTATGCCATGGGCATATGGCAGTTCAGTAAACACTTCACAATGTAAATTATGTTAAGTTTTTTAGGACAAAATCACTAATGGTGAATTTCCATTGTTGGTATTATCCTCAGAAGCATGGTTGATATTTAATCCATGGTATTGTTTTTTTTCATATAAAGGTAAACCCGTTATTCTTTATTCTTGAAGAGGAAAACAATCAAACTGAACACTGGTCCTCTGAAATTTCAAAACACTGCATGTTTTACAAGTCACATCATAAAACTAACAGAGCTGTTATCTATTTCACAGGATGTCTTTTAATTCGTATACACTTTTCATTCGAACTTTACTGCCCAATTATTGGACAGAGTCTCCCTTAGAATCAATGAAACATTAAAGACTATGGACTATGAGAAACAAACTGAGGGCTACAGAGGGGAGGGGGGGTGGGGGAATGGGATAGGCCGGTGATGGGTAGTAAGGAGGGCACATATTGCATGGTGCACTGGGTGTTATACACAACTAATGAATCATCGAGCCTTACATCAGAAACCGGGGATGTACTGTATGGTGACTAACATAATATAATAAAAAATCATTATAAAAAAAAAAAAGAATCAACGAGCATGGATTCTATTATTAAATACCTGAATATATGACATATCCAAGCCTCGGCAGACTGGAAGAATAAATACATCAGACTTCCCTTAAGTATACAAATCACTATATTTTCTTTTTTATCTTAAGACAAGTTCATGTAGGAACTTACCTCCCCACACTGTTACGGGTTGAATTTCATCCCTCAAAAATGTATGTTCAAGTCCTAATCTCCAGTACTGGTGAACGTGACCTTATATGGAAATCAGGGCTTTGCAGATATAATGGAGTTAACATGCAGCCATACTCAATTAGGTTGGGCCCTATTCCAGTGACTGGGGTTCTTATAAGAAGAGGGAAATGTGGACACAGAGTCACCCAGAGAAACCCAGGACACAACCACCCAGTGGGTGACACATTGCCACCCACGTGGCAATGGAGACAGCAACTTGAGGGATCCAGCTGCAAGCCAAGGAACATCAGGGATTCCTGGTGCTCACCAGAAGCTGGAAGAGGGCAAGGAAGGATTCTTTCTACAGGCTTCAGAGGGAACATAGCCCTGCTGGTACTTCATTTCAGACTTCCAGCTTCCAGAACTATGAGAGGATAAAATTCTGTCATACCTAGTTTGGAGCCATTTTTTAATGCTAGCATTAGGATATTAATACACCCCCGCCTCAATTACCCTCTAGTTAGTTCTGGTCCACACACTCCTGCTGTGTTACTGCTACCTTGCATTAGATCATTGCTATCTGGGTACAGTCATCCTTTCTAGAGATCCACTGCTGCTCATACTGATGCCAGACATCAACAGCCTCTACCGTTATTACATACGTTTGGCAGCTACGTGAGGTGAGGATTCTGTCCCTAAGTCGTCCTAGCAATCCGATTCCTTCTCAGCTTCTTGTCTCCAGGAAATAAATAACTCAAACAAGGCTACATAAAACTCCATGGGAACAAGCACCAAGTCACATCCATGCAGAGCCAATAACCGTTTCTCAAAAGGAAACATGATCTCTGTCTATACGACTTTGGAAAAAAAACACAGCGTTTCAAATCTCTCTCTTTCTGAAGAGCGTGGGGGCTTTGCATTTGTGAAATTAAAACATCCTTTCAGATGTTTGGTTTTTTCCCCAAACTGGAACAATCAGCCTTTAATTCTTGTGACTCTGAAAATTCATTGCAGCTTTGAAATGGCAGTTTTTCATCTTGCAGTGTAAAAGTTTTAAGAAAAGACTACCACCATGACCTTTTAGCAGAATTTCATATTCTGACCAGATAGAACTATTATCCCAGTTTTTTGTGATCTAAAATAATTTTTAGATTACACACCCAAGTAAAAAATGTGCCTTTATTGCAACAAAAGCTATAGATATTTTTTAATCACGGAGAATAAAGACTTGGGTGATTTCAGTGGTCTATTTAGGAGAGATATTTTGCGTGTGCTGGTGTAGTTACCCATGGTTCCTTTGTCCCACCTAAATTCCCTGATGGTGGACCCAGGGATTCACAAATAATGTGCAGTAGGTCCTGCCGGGACCGACAAGTTAAGATCCTTTGGGATTGCTGTCCATTTGTACCAGCTCCCTTGCCAGTCAACATTAGTTGACTAGTTGATTAGCCAGTCAACCATTTTTTAATTGATAATAATTTAACAGATAATAATAGCCACTCTAAGCTGGTGAACGAATACTATATGTCAGCTACCAATATCAGTACTTCATTTTTCATTTGGTTTTGTTTTTCTACTATTGAAGTGTAATTGACATGCAATATTACATTAGTTTCAGGTATACAACATATTGATTCAACAATTCTATACATTCCTCAACGCTCCATGCTCTGCCCCATTCTCCAGCCAGACAACAGTTTTGCATATCATTCCCACTCCTTGGAGTCCTTACCTTTCTTTCTTTTTTTCTTCTTTCTTTCTTTCTTTCTTTCTTTCTTTCTTTCTTTCTTTCTCCCATCCATTGAACAACTCATTGATTAACTTCTATGTAATAGGGACTGTCTAGACCCAAGAGATGGTGCAGAGTACAGAACGGATGAAAAATCCTTACCCTTTTGGAAAAAGGCACATTCTATCATGGCTCAGGAGAGACAGAAAATAATTAGATAAGTAAAATAACCAGGTAGTATGTTAGAAGTTTTTAATTTTATGGAGACATAAAATATGCAAAGGTAATAGGGAATATTGGGCAGTGAGAATGAATGACAGCCACTTTAAATAATTAGGTCACCAATGGCCTCAATGAGAAAGTGAGCAAATATCTGAAAGAGGCAGGGGAGCAGGCCATGAAGTTATATAAATGGAAGTGTCTTTTAGGCAGGTAAAAGAGCAAATGCAAAAGTCCTGAGGTTGGTATGTGCTGAGAGTGTTTTTTAAAGATTTTACTTATTGATTGATTGATTGATTGATGTGAGAAAGAGAGAGAGACAGAGAGAGAGAGAGCCAAGGAGGGGCAGAGGGAAAGAGAGAGAATCTCAAGCAGACTCTGCACTGTGGAACCCACTTTGGGGCTCGAGCTCACAACCCCAAGATCATAACCTGAGCCAAAACCAAGAATTGGATGCTCAACTGACTGAGCCATCCAGGCATCCTGAGAATGTTTTAAAAATGGCAAGAATGACTGGATTTGGTGAGCAGGAAATGAGAGTAGGAGATTAAGTTAGAGGTAAAGGGAGAAAGCAAGGGCAGAATATGTGACTCTTCTAGGCCGTCATAAGGGTTTACATTTGACTTTTATTTAGAATGAAATAGGAGGCCATTAAACATTTTAAATAAGTATCTTTATCTGCCTTATTTGTAATTAGTTAATTAATTAAAATTTATCACCTATAGAGAACATCCCTCTGATTAATGTTTTGAGAATAGTCTGTACTAAAGCTAAAAGTTGAAGCAGGGAAACTCCACAATACCTTTAAAATTTTTTGAATTGATGCACAGTAAGAAAATTTTACATTGAGACTCAGGATATATACATACATATATGTGCACAAATGCAGATAGGCATATATAGATGTGTTCATATATGTAGAAATAAAATGGAAATATATCTTTTACAAAACAATATTTATCTTCTCTATGCATTATGCAGTTTGATATTTTCTATTCTTTTTCATGACTTTGTTTTACTGCTATTTACAAGGCCCTCAGTTAATAATTCTCTGAGTCAAAAAACATAAGAGGATATGAAATAATTCGGGAGAGTAATAGTGATGGCTTGAATCAAGGAAGCAGCTTTGGAGGTGGGTGATGTGGTTGGATTCTGGATATATTTGAAAGGTGAGGTGCGAGAGAGAAAGTGAGGGTCAATGAATGATATTAAATCTTGTGGCCTAGGGACCTGGAATATTGGTGTCGCTATTCACAGTGATGGAGAAGGCACTCGGAATAGCAATTCTGGTGGAAGTAGGTAGGAAAGATGAAGAATCATATTTTGAACATACTCACTTTGGAATGTGTGTTTTGTATTCAGAAGGAACCATGAATAGGCCATTGGCTCTAATAGACAGGACTTGAAAAGGGAGATCCTTTAGTTAGTTCGCTCTTATGAACAGATCTCAAATGAGTCGTTTCTTCCTTAAAGAAGCTCTCCTTACCTTTCCCAAAGAAGCTAAGTGCCACTCTTATAGGTCCTGAAACAACATGTATCACTTTGACAGAGCTCTAAGCGTACGTTTGTTCCTGTGGTGATTTAACCAATGCTTCCCTCCCTCCCCCAAAGGACTGGACATTCCATTATGACAAGAACGTTTACTTATCATGTCATCTTAGCATCTAGCAAAGTTCCTAGGACATATTAGATTTTATATATATCCCCCTGTTGAACACATACATCTAAGCACACATAAAATGAGGTAAATAGCCTGGAATCAGATATTGCACAAATAGCCTCAGTCTCAATATGGTAAGTCATGAGTGTCTTTCTCTGGTGTTTTAGGTCATGGCAAGGTAAAATCCAGAATATTCGAGAGTGGAATATTGTATGAGGCATAGGTATAATTGGAACAGTGTTTGTGAGGGAAGGGAGTAGTAGGAAATAAGCTTAAAGAAGTAGGATGACAATCCCAGTGGGATGAGAAGCCACTGGAAGAATTAAGAATGAAAGTGATCTGACCTGAGAAATATTTTGAAAAGATCACTCTGGTTATTGTCGGAAACATGCCTGTAGTCTAGCAAGAGTGGAAGCACAGAGAACAAATCTGAGGGAAGTTGGTGACTTACCGAGTAGGGTGATGAAAGTCATGAGAATGCCCAGTATAAGATACATTTTGAAGGTAAAGCTCAAGGATTTGTTGATAGATTCATTTTGCATGTGAGAGAAAAGGGATTGATATGAGGTGTCCCAGAAAAATAAATGACACCTAGCTTTTAGGCCTAGGTAACTAGGTAAATGCTGGAGCTGTTAATTGAGATGGGTGAAGAGCATATTGATCATAGGTAAGGGGGGTGCAGGCAAGAACTGGAAATGCCTTTTAAATATCTATATGGACAAATGGGATAAGCAGTTCAATCGCAAGTCTAGATTTCAGGGAAAATGCTGTAGCTGAGAAATCATCATACTTGAAACCATAACGCTGGATGAATTGTCTATGGATTTGCAGAGGATACTTTTCCAGTGCTTGAAAGACTTCATTTTTGGTCACACATCAGATTTGTTCACTTTTAGATCATGTATAGACGAGTTGAATACAAATCCAAATACATGTATTCAGTGTGGAGAAATATATATTGATTGTATAAATTCTCATACTTGATTTTGAGAGTTTGATTCTCTGTATTTAATTTCTTAGGGCACCTTTTTAAACCATTCATGGGGCACTTATGAAATATTTATGTGTATGCCTTCTATGTCCTGTGTATTATAAGTTCTATAGAGGCCATAACTAAATGACAGTTTTTTATATTTGCAGCATTTCTCAGCTAATGAACTGTTCTCACCTATATTATTTCGTTAATTCTCACATCTCTGGTAGGTAGTGTTTCCACTTTACCGATTGTTCTGGTAACAGGTTACTATGTAGCAAGCCACCTCAAAATGTGGTGGCTTAAAACAATGACAGCATTTATTTTGCTCATGAATCTGCGAATTTGGGTAGAGTTTGATGTGAACAGCTGATCTCTTCCACATGCTATCATAGGGAATGACTCAAAGGCTGAGGGCTGGAATCATCTAAAGACTCCATCCCTCCTCACTCATAGGTCTGATGGTTGACACTGGCTGTTAGTTGGGATTTTTACTGGGTTTGTAGTCTGATCACTTATGCGTGGCCTTTCTATGTGGCTGCTTGGCTTCCTCACAGCACAGGGGCTAGGTTCCAATGGTGAGCATTCCAAAAGAGACAACCAGGCAAAAGTTTTATCACCTTTTATGACCTAACGTTGGAAGTCACCCAGCATACTTCAGCCACATTAAATTCATCGAGGCAGTCACCAAGGTCTCCCCAATTCTTAGGGAAGGGAAAAGAGACTATACTTCTTGAGTGGACAGTGCCAGGGTCCTGGAAATGCATTTGGAACCAAAAATATTATTGTCATAATTTTTGGAAATACAGTCTGCCACTCAGAAAAGAAAAAAAAATTAGGATCAGTGTGGTCAACAGACAGATATGGGGAAGAACTTAAGCATATTTGAATGAATATGAATACAAAATGAATCAATTTGTGAAAGAAACTGGTAATTGTTCCTCTTGGCTTCCTTCTTAGATAAAAAAAGTTCAGTCAACAATTCCTTTTTGACTTGGCCCATGTCCAGTTTATTTCTTATGTATGTAAACCATTTTTGAACAGACCACTACTGTTTGCAACTTTAATTTTTGGAATTTTAATTTGGGCAGAAATTTTTACTCAGAACCTAGTGTGCTTCTTTCTGTTACCTGTGAGGCTGGCCTTGTACCCAACATTATGGACGTCTGAAAACAGCTCCGCTATAACTCTACCTCAAAAAAAGGGTGTACTCCTCCTTCTCAGTGATCCAATCAGGCAGAGCAACACATTTGATAATTTTTGGTAAACACGGGCTCTCCAAACAATTAGTTTTCAAACTGTTTGTGACATTAGTTATGAAGTAATCTATTTCAGTCTTTTAATAAATAAGTGACATCCAGAAGTTTCTCTAGGTTACACAGGTCATCAGTGTCAGAGCTATTAACTGGAAGCAGATCCTAAGATAACCTGAAAGCAAATGATTCACTAGCAGGGAAATGGGGAAGTGATAGAGACAAAGAATGGAAACGAATACAATGTCTCAATCTTGCTGTGAGATAGTGAGGAATAACGTGCTTCAGAGTTATCCCATCCTGGGGCAAGAAGTTGAAATATTTATCCACCAGCTCCCATCTGTCACTGATTGCAGGCTGCTTCCAGGGCATTATTTTCATGGTGTTCATGGCCTGCTCTAAACATGAGCCTAGCATATTCCAAAGGCCAGAGAATGCCTTCAGGCAGAAAGTTGCCAGTACTTGGGGTAGGAGGCTGTGGGGACATATGGGAATGGTGTGTGCCAAAGCCTCTGCTACAGCCTCTGCTATATTTGTAATTATTTTATAATCTTTCTTTTCTCTGTTTGTCATATATGTATTTACCTAATTTTCCCAATAAAGTGAACTTTATCAAGACCTTTCTATAAATGTCAGCCACGAACTATACAAGTGTTTGTATTGCAATCCACAAAGAAACGGTCTCTTATCAGGATCACACAGGGCTACAGTCAAAATGGACTTGAGGTGTTAGGAGCTAAAAGAGAATCACTTATAGAGATAAAAGTGCGGACGTTTTATTCTTTGATCCATTATCCAAGGAGCTGAGTTGGGTTAAATAGGTGATGGGGATTAAGGAGGGCACTTGTGATGAGCACTGTTTGTTGTACGAAGTGTTGAATCACTATATTGTACATCTGAAACTGTATTACACTGTTAATGGACTGGAATTTAAAGAAAAACATTTTTATTTTTTTCTTTTATTTATTTATTTATTTTAATTTTTTTTTATTATATTATGTTAGTCACCATACAGTACATCCCTGGTTTTTGATGTAAAGTTCGATGACTCATTAGTTCCGTATAACACCCAGTGCACCATGCAATACGTGCCCCCCCCACCCATCATCAGACTATCCCATTCCCCCACCCCCCTCCCCTCTGAGGCCCTCAGTTTGTTTCTCAGAGTCCATAGTCTCTCATGCTTCATTTCCCCTTCTGATTATCCCCCCTTTCTTTATCCCTTTCTTAAACATTTTTAAAAAAGGAAACCATTTGCAGAAACCCACTCATTTGCTGCTTTTAGAGTATTTATGATGGGGAAGCTTATGGGAACCTCAGTACTCATCCCTGAAAGTATATGGGTGTGTGTTGGGTTTATATGAAAAAAAAATGGTGTCTGCTTCTGGCATATAGACTTTTAAAAGTTCACAAGTGTCTCCACCTCTGGGACTCACCATGTTGGTAACAACCAGAACAAGAAAAATTAACCCCATTGCAATATTCAACCTATAAAACTGACCTTGAGCAGCATGGTTTATGGGAACATTGCAGATAATGCACAGAAAGGTCCCATATCTAGCTTTTAGCTCTAGTTATCAATAGATCCTCAATATCAACACAACATTCCCTCTTCTCCTAAAATACTCCCAGTGTGAGGACGTACCAGAAGAAAAAGCTTAAATTTAGATCATTCTAGTAGTCAAAAATTTAAAAAAAAAACAAAACAAAAAATGGTTTGGAAAGAATAGGAAAGTGTGGTGATTCAAATTACCCTTGATTGTGTAGAAAATGTTTCTTAGAAAATTTTGCAGCATCCATGACAGGAATCTAAAAATATCAACTAATCTTCCAGTCTCCTAGGGGGAAAAATGCTTTCTCTGCATCCCTAAAATACATTTATTTCAAACTGTGTTTTCTAAAATATCTGTGTTAAGAGAAAACCAACTAATAGTCCTGTTGATTTATGAAAGTTCTCTCTTGTAATCAATGGATACATCTATACAGAAGTGATGGCAATGCATAAAACATACATCTAAATATTTTTCAGGCATTATCTGCTAAAGGAAACTACATGAAACCATGTGGAACGCTTATTTTTAGTATAATAGAGATGTGCCGTGTTTGAGGGCTTCTGGGATGCCATGATGCATTCATAATTAAGGTGGTAGAGTTTCAGTTAATCAGGCCATGTTATTCACATTCTAGTTGGGCAGTTCATAAAATAAATAGCTTTAGCTGGTCATCTGAAACTCTTTGACATATTATTTGAATGTCTTTTTATTTCTCTAGTTGCATATAGTTCCTGGTGTAGAATAACTGAAAGGTTAGCAGGGATCTATGGAATTCCTTTATGAGAGACAATACCCTGAATGAACAATATCTAAAATGTCTATGGATTATTTAAGCATTCATGTAGAAGTAACTGGCTGATCTAGAGAGAGGTATTCTAGCCTCTCTAAACTCATAATTTTTGAATAAGAAAATGCTAAGAAGTCTGTCTTTTATATTTGTTGAAATAAATACAACAGTATGGGTTTGGGATAGGGAAGATTGTAATGGTTTCCTGTTTATTGCTTGATCATCTACACCAGAGACTTTCCGGGCAGACTTCAAACTAACTTTTGAAGATGTTTGTTATAGAATAAAATAATGAGCAACATTTCTAGCTACCTACTCTTTCAGTCTTTCAAAGCTTACCCATTTCAGAAGTTCAAACATCTTGCTTCATTTTTAAAACGTCATAGTTTCCCTTTTGTGTGTTCATACGTATGTTTTCCTACAGTTGCTGATAGGAACAGTATATACACTGATACAGAGTTAATTTTCTAATGAGATACTATAAATATTAACTGACAATTTGCTTTTTTCATATAACAATATTTTACAGATAAATTTAAACATATTTATATGTTATTTTAACTCATGCTTATTTTTCAGACTAGAATCTCACATGGAAATATACAAAAAGAAAAACATATGAATCATAAATCCACAGCTTAATCAGTTTTTACAAAATGAACAAGTATATCTATCACTCAGACCAAGATACAGACATTACGAGAATCCCAGAAGCTTCCCTGTTGTCTGGTTCCAATCATTACTTCCCTCCAAAGATAACCAGATTTGCAGTGCTTTGGTGGTTCAGTCCATTAAGCACCTGCCTTCTGCTGGGGTCATAATCCCAGGGTCCTGGGATTGAGCCCCGCTCTCTGGGACTCCCAGGTTGGAGCCTGCTTCTTCTCCCTCTCCTCCTGCCCCTCCCCCACCCCCACTTGTGCTCTCTCTCTTACTCTCTCTTTCTCTCAAATAAATGAATAAAATCTTTTTAAAAAAGATAACCAGATTTATCTTCCATCACCATAATTTTGTTTTACCTGTTTTTGATGCCTATATAAATAGAATCACAGAGTAGACATCTTTAGTGTTTGGTTTCTTTCACTCAGATAATGTCTGTAGAATCCATGCATGTCATAGCACAGAGCAGCAGGTCTCTTCTTCTTCACTGCTATATAGCATTCATTTTTATGATATATTCATTTTTTTTATCAATTTTACTGTTGATGAAAATGAGGGCTGTTTCTAATTTTGACTATTATGAAAAATGCTGTGATTGTTGTTCTCATCTTTGATACAGTTATGTTTTTATTTTTGCTGGTGGTGGTGGTAATATACCTAAAGATGGAATTTCTGTGTTATGCACTATGCTAATTTTTGTTTTAGAATATTCTGGTCTACGGCCATACCACCCTGAATGTGTCCAATCTCGTCTCATCTCAATAAGAATATTCTGCCACTGGTTTTCCAAAGAAGTTGTGTAGATTTTCACGCCCATAAACAGTGTATAAGAATTCCATTTCATTAGTATTTAGTATTTTCAGTTTTTTTTTTGTTTTGATTTTGATTGTTATAGTTACAGTGGGTGTGTAGTTATTTTGCTTTGTGGTTTAAATTTTAATACCTTGATATTTTTATAATATTTAACATATTTTCTTATTTCCATTGGCCATTTGGATATGTTCTTTGTTAAAACATTTTTTAAGGTTTCAGTCCTTTTGTTAAAATAAGGTTTTCTTTTTTATTGATTTGTAAGAGTACTTTATATATCCTAGATACTAGCAGGGGTTTTCTTTGTGTGTGTGTTTTTTAACATATATACACATTTCCCACTCTATGGTATTCTTTTTCAGTCTCTTACTGAGACCCTCTGACAAATAGAATTTCTGATTTTAATTAAGTCACTATGCCAATCTTTTCCCTTTAAGTTTAGTGTTTTTACATCCTATTTTTATCTTTTAAGACAGAGAGAAAGAGAGAGAGAGAGAGCAAGCATGTGTGTGTGTGGAGGGGGGAAGAGTCTCAGAGGGAGACAAAGAGATGGAATCCCAAGCAGGTTCCATGCCCAATGCAGAGCCCGAAGTGGGGTTTGATCTCACGACCTGGAGATCATGACCTGAGCCAAAATCAAGAGTCAGACACATAACCCACTGAGCCACTCCAGCACCCCTACATCCTATTTTTAAAATATCTATTCCAAGGACATGAAGCTATTCTCTTACATTATCTTCTAGCAGTTTTAGTGTTTTTCCTTTAACAGTGTTCACATTTAAGTCTAAAATTAATCTCTAATTGACCCCATGTTATTTATTGACAGGAATTTTTATTCCCTACTGAATTGCAGTGTTACCTTTATTATAAACCAGGTGACTGTTTGGACCATCTGGATATATTTTAGTAAAGCACTGGATTTGGTTTGTTTTGATAATAACTTGGGGTCCAAATGATACTCTTTTTTTTAAACTAGCTGTATAATCTCCCAATTGTTTGGTATAATAAAATTGCTTCAATGAATTCCCAATTAAAAGACATTAGGTTGTTTTCAATGAATGTATTCTTATAAATACGGCTTCAGTAAAAAAAACCAAAACACAAAAACAAAACAAAAAAACTTATATCCTTACCAAGTCGTGATTTTATTTCTATAAGATTCCTAAGGAGAGATTGATGGGCAACATTATATACATTTTAATAGCTATTCTTCAGTTATTTTCTTAAGGTGTATCAATATGTCACCAATAGGAAATATGAATAGCTTTTTTTCTCCCTTTCTAACACTGAATGTTATTCTGCTTGGTTTTTCTTCTATCTGGTGGTAGGAGATATTATCTCCTATTGCCTTTTCCTGACTATGATAAGGTTGATACATTTTCATAAGTTTTTTGTCATTTGCATGTCTTTTGTGAATTTTTTTGTTTAAGTTATGTATTAATTTTTTTCTTATTGGATTGTCTTTTAAAAACCGATCTGTAGACTTTTATTAAAGTAGAGATATTAAGCCTTTCTCATAGATGTTTTTAATGTTTTCCTGTTTATTGTCTTTTTACTTTATTATGCCTTTGGCTTTATAGAAATTTTTACTTCTTATATAGTCAAAAGTGACAGTTTTCTCCTTAAAGTCATTTGGGATTAGTGTTTGGTTTAAGAACGTCCCCACAACTTAAGCTTTTATAGATTCCTCATCTATTAGGTTTTATTTTGTGTATGTGGATCTTTAATCTGTATGTAACTTATTTTTTATATAGTTTAAGTTACTGGATTCTAACCCGAAGAAAACATCATAATTATATCTTCCATTTTTAAATGACTGGACAGAAATGTCATATACAGTGTATTCTCTTTGGCTGGATCTGTTTGTGGACTCTATTCTGTTCTGCCATTTTGTCTTTCCCTGTACCAATACCATACTTTCCTGATTATAGAAGTATGATAATATATAATATAGCAGGCCACAATTTTGTGATTTTGTTAAAACTTTCAGGACATTTCTCACACTTCTTTTCTGAAATAGGAGCTATGCTATCTGAATATTTCGACTTGATGAACTTGTTAGAGAACTGAAATGTCTCAAAAGAATAGGCACTCGGGAAAACCAAGAGGTCTGCCTGCAAACGAAAACAAAGACAGATTTTCAATAGGCATAACTACTCAGACTGAAGCTAACTTGAGAGACACCTAGTTGAGACTCCATCCTGAGTCTATTTTTAGTCTAAAGGAATTCTGGAACTAAACCTCACTACTACATTTTTGTCAAAATAAATCATCCACTGCCATGTACATGGCCAATCTGGCAATGGAAAACAGGACAGCAAACATTATGTTTCTAATCAAAGGCATTATAATGGGAGGGAAAAGGGTTACTGGTAAAATTGTCTTGATGAAGGCACCCAATTGTCAGTTTATAAGTCCTGTTATCACAATGTTTTTCAAACCTGATTGCTCATTGTAATCACCTGAGAGCTTTTTACAATCCTGATGCCCAGGTGAGAGCCCAGAACAATTAATCATCACAGAGAGGGGAGGAGTGGAAAACAGGCATTAGAGTTTTGTCCCACTCCTCAGATGATTTCACAGTCTACCAATGGTAGAGAAGCAGTGTTTTAGGAAGAGGGTAAGGATCGACTCTGAATGAAATTGCAGAAGAAAACAAGAAAAGAAAATCCTTAGCTGTCGCTAGGCCCCTTGCCAAGTTCGGCTTGTTAAGTTCATTTTTCTTTGGTAGGCGATGTTCAGGATTTAGGGTGACCCGGCTACCGCAGGAAGAAGTGCAGGATGAATTATATGTGTGGAGGGGTGGGGTGGGCTGGGCTGGGGGAGTAAGGATACTAACCAAATGAAAGTCACTTCTGACATTTTTAGAAAATAAAGTCATATGAGCTGTTTATAGTCCAATCTAATTCTAGCCTCAGTGGTGGGAGGAAGGGATGGAGGAGGCGGTCAGAGTGAATATACACACTCAAAGAAGGGTGGGAAGCTTTGATGAAATCTCCTAAGAAATGTGATCATGCTCGGCCTCTGTTCCCCATTTGTGGTCAGTGCATTCAAGTCAAGATACAATGGTGGGGTACACACGTGTTAAGTGACCCAGATAACAAAAGTAAGTGACCCTTCTCCTCAGTGTAGTCATCTTATAAGTGGCAATGCTAAATCATTCATGACCTCATGTGCTGCTTTTGGCAAGCGGCTCCCTAATTGCTCCTGTTTTTGCATCGATTCTGCGCAGCGTGGAAAAGCGAGTCTCCAACTTGCTTGTGGATTTATTGACCACCGGGTCCCTCCTCGGCTTTCACCTTGCAGGCCTCGCCCACTCTATTTTAGAGTCAGGAGCTGAGAGCAGCACCTGTTTCCTCCTCTCCAAGCATGGGCCGGACATTTTGACGGCCCCCCTTTCAACCAACCCAGGTGTCGGTGTTTGTGTTTTCCAGTTCGCCATCCCTCCCCACCCCCCTCCCCACGCATCCCTATTTCCGTGGCTGTGGGCCCCGGGGGAGGAGAGAAATCCGCGTTCAGACACACCGGATCTCCAGCAAGCTACCTGCTTTGGAGAGCATCAGGCAGACTGCGCGGACCCACCTGCCTCCCAAAGTTTGGGGCGTGGGGGAGCCGGGACACGTGGCGGGTGGCTATGGCTCAGCCGGGGGGTCCGGAGCAGACCCGGGAAGATGCCGCTGGGGACGGATTCACCGACGTCATCAAGAGTCGCGCTGGTAGGAGATCGCTGTCTTGCTCTTTGGTGTGGGGGTATCCGGCTTATCCCGCTCTCTCCGCCGAGGCTGTGCCCTGGAAGTTAGTACAGGGTTTCGGAAAGTTCTGGCGCTAAGCGGAGGAGCAGTAGGGGACAGTCACCGCGCCCCCGCGCGCGTGGGGAGGGCGGGGGACCGCGCAGGGCGCGTCCGGGGGCGGAGGGGGGTGCCGCTCTCCGGGAAGGCAGAAAGTCAAGTTTTCCTTTTGCGTCAAGTGGCTGTTAGTGAGGGATTTTTGTCTCTTGTTTGTTTTCGAAAGGAAGCCAGCGGATATCGGTTTTATTATAGAATGGTAACTTGTTTTGAAATTTAAATGAAAAGGAATGAACAGACCAACTTAAATGTTGTCCGGGCTTTTGAGGGGGGAGGGGAGGTGTGAAGAGAGCCTGCCTTGCCTGGGTGTGGCCAAGTGGAGACTTAAGAAATCCGAGAAGTTTCATCTCCCTTCATATCTGTGTTAAGGGAAAATGTCAGAGGGGTGACAGGAGGGCTTGCGGGCCTGGAGCCTAACTGTACGTACGAGTTGAAAACCAGTAAAGCAGCAGGAACGAAAAGTCTAAGGTTTTTGCAGGGCCCTCCACAGTGCGCTTTTCCCCTCCCCCGCCATGTGTAAATTTCATTTGTAATGAATCTTCTCGCGTTTGGTAGTTTGGCCTACATATGCGAACGCTTGTAAACCAGGATAGGTCGGTAAAGCTGCAAATGGAAGTTTCAGCTGCTTGAATCTGCTGTTCTAGCCCTTGGAAATGCACCAGACTGTGGGCAGCAAAATAACAGGATCATTCCAGATTTCTTTACATGCTTTGGTGGATGCCGAAGAGGACAGAGTATAAAGCCACTGTCCAAGTGTATTTCTGAAGTGAGGTTAAAGGAAATACCACAGTAGCAAACAAAATTGAGTAAGAAACACAGGAGTTGCATAAACTACAGACCAGCAAAGGGTTTAGAAGTTTGTAGAGCAGGATTTCTCTTCCCAAGTAGTGTTAAGTTGGTAATGATGCCTATAAGTTAAAAAAAGATTGGTGCCTGTTACAGTGCCTGGGAGAAATAGTTCTTTCCCATTTTAAAACCGCACTTGCCTTCTTTTCCTCATGCAATTAATAGCCTAAAACGCTTCTCAGATTTTAAAGGGAAAAATGGTAAACTTTAAGTGGAGTGTCCTTAATCATGCAACACCTAGAATAACAGAATTGGCTGTAAATAGTTACCCTAAAATAATAGTTTGAAAAAATAGTTTGGGTAGTTTCATACCTTGTGTTAAAGTTGCTTTTGTTCATATGTTTTATTACATAGTAACTTGTTGCTGCAAAAGTATCTGAAATATGCAGAAGGTTATTTACTATAAACCTGCTAAAGAGTACTATTTTGAAAAAATATCAATTTAAGGATTAATTCTACAAAGTAACTCTATGTATCATTGTGCTTCTTCTACCCTTGTCAGCCTAGGAGAGAGGCAGAAAAAGGTCTGCATCTATTTTCTCAAAACTACGTTCATGTGTTTTTAGAAATGGCTTGTTCAACTCCATCTCTAAAGAAAATTCAATCTACCTTTATATAACTTTGGGTTCCATATTAGCCACTATGGTTGAGAGCCACTTTTTTAAATGCAATGATTGATCGTATTTTTTACATTTGTGAAATGGAGCTTTTATTAGATCTCTAAGAAGTCTGGTTCGGGTGAGTTCTAGGTCCACCAGGTTATATAATTTTCAAAATTAACCTTTATCTTTTTGATAGTTCCTTCCCTTTAAGGTGATAGAGGGCTTTCATTAAATAAAACATAAAATTGACTTCGAATATTTTAATTTCTGTACCTTTATAAAACCAAGGTCTTTGTCTTGTAAGGTTTTGTTTGGTTGGTTTTTTTTTTTTTTTAAGTTTTGATTTTGTGTTCTTAATTCTGAGGCATAAGGGGTGGCTGCTGTTAATAAATGCTTTTTATAGCCAATTGCTATGCATTGGAAAGCATAATGTGGTGGGGCTAACTGTGATGCCAAACAAAGCAAACCCAAAACCTGTTACACTGGCAATATCTCTTTCCATCCCCCACCACTTCTCTCTCATAAGTTAGTTTCTAGACCTAGTTAAATGATAGGAGAAATTTTACAGTGTGTTATTAAAATGCCTCAAAGGATATAAAAAAGTTAACATAATATGTTTAATTATATTTTTAGTGGCACTATTAGAGATTCTTACACTGTAATAAGCAGAACTTTCTTTTAAAAATCGAGGACACAAACATAATAAACCTTTCAGGTTGATTTTATACAGTGGTCTGTGTTCATGTGATGTGAAATCACAACAGTGTGGAACTTCCGCTATATCATTTATTATTTTTTTCCTATCACAACTGCATAATCTTCACTTGGCAATACAGGCATTATTTTGATTATGGTTTACATACATGACCTCAGTATTCCTAACATGAGTATATGCCTGAAGAGTCCTATATCTTGGGTGAAAACCGTTTGCTGTTACAAAATGAGTCACACAAGCCAGAGCTTTCATTCTTTCAGGTAAGTTTCAGATACCTTAAAGGTAAAATCTCAGCATTTAAAGCATTTCAATACAGTATGTTTACAACTGTCTATTCTTGTTAGGATACCACAAATAGGGGCACTTGATCTCCCATTGATTGGGTACGCCTTCCTGTAATTAGAAATAGCTCAAGGTAACATAAACAGCCCCATGCTGTTAATCTTTTTAAACCAGATGTAAATTTAACTAGCCTTGATTTCTTTCATGACTTCTTTTTTGTGGTTTATATTCATTTGGCATCTCCTGGCATCTTTAGATGTTTTACTGGCACAGAATAATACATAAATAATTGAGTAAAGTGTACCTATAGATTTCTGTGGTGAAAAATTTTTTAACCTCTTGAACTCTGAAGTATAGGTATTTTCTTGAGAAGTAAATTAGTTAAGCAGTTTTTGCTTGTTTTAATTTTTTAACAGTTTTTGCTTTTTTAAAATGGTATAAAAAAGATTATTCTTGGTCTGATCTTGGAGCCTGCTATAACAAGATCGTTCTCTTGACCAAATTTGCTTTGATAGATTCCATATTTCATTCTAAATTCCAATTATGGAAGATTGTTCTATCGGAGCTTTGATATGTTTCATTTTTGCCTATCTCTGGTGGTTATAAGGAGACTACTGTACATAATAATACATTAGGTTAGGCTAAGCAACTATTTTAAAACACTTGACTTATTTCTTTAGTATTTTAGCTATCCTTATTAAAAACAAGAATACAATGTAATCGAACCCATGTTTTCAGTTTGAGTTAATGCTCTTAAATCATGCTCTTATATTGCTATGCTGTAAACAATTAGGTATTCTCAGGATAAACCAAGAATCAAATTAGACCAAGTTATTGGGGGATTTTACGAGGAAAAACTAAGAAATGAGAAGACCTTTTGAATAACCGTTCTTTCAGAACTACCAATTTCAATGGGAACTATTTTCTTGTTAAGCCATTTATTAAGTAAAAAATCACTGTAGTAATGAAGCCTGTACTTATTAATCCCAGGAAAACTATATGCTTATATCATCCTAAAGGATTGGGGTAATTCACAGAACATGTTTGTACAAGACCCGTTGTGGTGCTTTAAAAAAAAACCTCAAAACTGGAGTGTTAAGATTTTGCTTTGCTTTACAAGAATGTACAAGGATTCTTCTCCAGAGAGACCTTGCTAAGGAATTTGTAGGGAGTACTTTCCATAGGTAACAGCTACTAAAATACGTTGTACTAAATTCTAAGTTTTATTCTGTTTTAGGTAATTGGGTATGACAGCCTCCCTATAGCAAAAATAGACCCAAGGACTAGGAGACAAAAGAAACTTTGATTCTCCTTCTCAATTACAGATAGAGCCATGGAAATTTTGTGGGAGTTAGAACATGTTTTCATGTAAGTTACTTAACATTACACCAATGTTGTTTTCAAGTCTATTACATTTTCTCGATATGTTAGTGAATTAGATTCTATTCTTTCTGCCAAGGGAGGAAAATTAGAAATTTTCATATTGAATTAATGAGTGCATTTGGCTTGAGACTAAGGATAACTTCGAAGTTTCTACTTTGAGTTTTGCATAAAGTGGATAGCTGCTTCCAGTGTAATAAATTTAGCCAATTTATCTTGACATTCAGTGATTCTGAGCTCTACCTCTCTCTGTGTCAAAAGTTTGTCCTAGGTTCTAATGAAATTGAAAGTAACATTAATGAATTCTAATAGTTTTGTGAAAATGTAGTTAGAAGGGAAATGTCCAGTGATGTGCTAGAGCTGGTTTGCCCTGGCTCTGGAGAGCCCGTTGTATGAATCTTCTCCTGTCTCCAAGTTCAGTGACATCATGTTGGTCTCTTGAAATTACCCTGGTGAGATTATTTATACCACAGAAATGAGCAAATGTTATTATTCAGGGATTTCTTCTTCTTTTTGGAGAGCTAACTATTAAGTATTTACCAGTATGACACTGGAAATCGTCATGAGGAGATAACTAACTTGAAAAGCATCCATTATGTTGAGGCTGTACACGTGTTAGATGTGCATTCCCGTGCAGGTAGCCGCATAACCAGCCGTCACCACACTTTATTTGGCAAGATACCTGGCGGTTGGCTGCTTCTGGGTTTGGTTNAGCAGCTCTGTGCTACCAGAGCTGGTGTCTCTGTGATGGTCTTAGCATCTTCTTTCTGATGACTAGTTGATAGCTACTGTTCAGGTACCACTTGAGGCCAGAAGAAAGAAAAAGAACTACCAGTGGGATCTCCTCCAGACTCCCTCCAACAGACCTGCTGCTCAGATCTCATGGCAAATACTGGGTTAGAGGACCATGCCTAGATTCAGCTCATGCTAAGGTGGTGAATATTTGGCTTTTAGAGCCTCGACTGAATGTTGGGAAGGGAAAAGAAGTGGTGTTAGGATAATCAGTTAGGGGAACTGGTTTACTTTGTTTAGTTCTGAAAAGTTGGGGCTTTTGTCATGGTAACACAGAAAGTAACATTTAAACCCTCAGGTCTCCTTCTCATATGATCATAAATTTAAGTTAGGCTTGGGTCATGAGCTCTCACTTCTCATTGCCTTAAAACAGGTGAAGCCCATCATAGCCCATGGACTTAAAGATTTAAAAGCCGTGACTCTGTCCCTAGTTTAGGGACATTAAGTCATCCTTTCAATTTTGTTCTCCACTGAAACCTGACCTGTCTTATCCCATGAAACTGACATGCTATTTTGAGAATGGGCATAATTTTACTGACAACTGCAGGCATGCCCAAAGACAAGCACAGTATGTACATGGCAATGATATAGGGCTATATTTTAATCCATAAAAGCTGATTGGAAAGGCCACTTGAGAGCACCTTCAGGACCTCTGTTCTGTCATTACAGTAACTAAAAACTGGTCCACTTCGGAAGCATTTTTCATTGTAAAATGCCCCCATCTGCCCTGTCCCGTGTCCACACTACCCTGTTATTATTGCCCCTTCTAGTAACATCATTTGGAGTACTGAAGATGAGGTATCAATTCTGAATTTGTATTATTTAGGGCAGAGGAGTTCTATTATCATCACTATCCTGAGGAATTACCTTGTCAAACCATCACAGAAATGAGTAGAAAATGGAAAAAAAAAAGACATTGTGGCTTGAATATATTTAAAATAGGATAATTCTATATGAATGTATTTAATTTAAAGAAGTTCTTACTCAAAGCAAATAGTAACAAGGATTAAATCTGTGGTATGAGTTTGCTAAAGATTAAAGGGAAACCGAATTTTAAGGAGTAAAAAGACAGGTAGTAGTGTGATCTGGTGGGGCCACGGGGTAGCTACAGTTACATGTTCTTCCAAGGTAGAGAATATTGGTCAGGCTCTTCAGAGAACACAAGTGGGAATTATCATTTGTGCATGAGGAAATTTGGAGGCAGCAGTAACTATGAAGCTTCTGGCTGTAATTCTCTATACTAAGCAATGTAACTACTTAGAATTTTTTTTTTCATGTGAATGCCTGGGCCCCTCCTACAGAGCCTCTGATTTATTTTGTTTGGGAGTGTGTGGATCTGGGTAATGAGCCTCTACCAGAAATTGTAATAAGAATTCCTGTTTTGAGAAGTTTTGAAAAGCTCTGGCTTGTACTTCTTGTTTTCCTTTTTTTTCCTTTTTTTCATTAAATGGTGCAAAACACGAATGCTGATTTGACATGCATTCACATAAAACTTTTTCTCACATGTGAATCCAAAGGAACTGGTGTAATCACTATGTGGAATAGTTTCTTCTAACCCCTTTCTTTTATACTCTAAAACACCTTTATTGTGTTGTTTGATGAGGTAGCTTGATAAGAAGACAGGTGCCCAAGGTCAGTTCAACCTTCAGCCAGGTCTGTCACGTTAGGACTCCCGAACATAGTAGAACTTTGACCATGCCGAAGAGTCACTTGGTAGCCCGGCTGGAGCCAGCAGCTTGGAGAAGGGGCGCAACAGTGCACATGCGGTGCTATCTTGCTGGTTCAGGCTCCTGTGTTTTTTGTTTTTCAACTTGGCTTTTGGTTTTTGATCATCGCGGGAACCTTGAGAGGTTGTGCAACTGTTGAAGATTTCTGTTCTTCCCATGATTGCATGGGAAAGGTCATTGGCAGTTTTGACGATTTGTGCCTGCAAAGGTTGTCTGTACCCCTCCTCTAGGCACTCTGAAAATACCACCCAATATCTATTAAATCTATTGTGTTAATCTTAAAAATAAAACTGTCATTTTACCAGCAAAAATGGATTTATTCGTCAGTAACAGGTTTTGTAATTCGCGACATGCATGCTAAGGTACAGCCATGGGCAAGTCCAGCAGACAAAGGAGAGGAATGTTATTTTATGGAGAAGAGGAAGGAAGTTGGGATGGTTAGAGTTGTTGAAAGGTAGCTGATACCTTGTAGGAGATAGAATGTACATATTTTCCCTGTTGGGGCCTCTAATTGATGTTTCTTTCCTGCTGAAGATTCTTTTGTTGGGGCCTGTAATTAATTGATAATTTTTCCTGTAATTGACCTTGATCGGTATGGTTCCCCCTTCTAGCCTTGGGCTAGAAATTGTAGTGAAGTTTGCCTTTATTTTCACAATTGTGGTAAAAATAAGGGCTAAGAGGACTCATGAGTTAGAAGAGTAGAGAATAACTTGTGGATTATGAGTTAGATACCTGAATTTATAGGACAGTTGATAGCCTGAACAGTCATTCACACCTAAGTGTGAAATAATTAAGTTTGTTTTCTTTCTAACACTGATCCTTCATTGCCCAAATTGGGATTTGGGGCTTTGGGGCAGGATCAGGTAGAAGAGAAGTGGTTTTAGACACAGAGGTGACAAACTGGGAGGTACCAGGGAAAATTAAGCTCAAGGGTGTGTTTTGTTTGACACGTAGTGTCAGAAAAGGAGAGGAGATTCCCTAGAACACGAACCTCTACTTCTTGAGAGCTCCGGTACTCCCTGTAATACTGGAGTAATACATAACACTACCTCTTGTTCTGCTTCCTAAATCCTATTTCCTTTTGAACCCCTAAGGTATTTTTGCTTGTTTCACAACTTTTCAGAGCTTAGAAGCAGAATATACATACTCTCCCTTATTACTGTGATGTGGGAAGTTCGAGGAGAGAAGGAAGCTCTGTGGGAAAGGAGACTTTATCAAAGTTAGGATTGTGATCTATGTGGGTGGTTTGGATGTCAAGAAAAATTAACTTGACTTTTTGCATTGGTGTTAGGACTACACCAAAAAGAGAGGGGGTAGCTAGTTCTCCTATTTCTTCGAATTCCTCCCTCTTTTAACCTTCTCCTTTCTTCCTTAAACCTCATTGTCAGTCCTCTCAGAAATAAAATCAGTGTTCTGAATACTGTAGTACAATTAAATTATGGTACGAATGGATTCCTTTGAAATGGCTTCATTCCTTTGCAACACTTCTGTAGCATTAGGCCCGTGGGGAAGTGTGTTCCAAGTTTCATTATGCCAACTTTCAATTCAATTTTCAAATAAATCTTGTCTAAATTTTGGACTGCTTGCACTTTATTTTACAACCTAACTTCTATGTTTAAAAATTTTTGGCTCGTTTAAAATCAGGTTTGTGAGATGATACAAGGACTATCTGCTATGATTATTACAAATATCCTGGACAGAGAGCAGTCTCAGTTCTCAGCTGCAGTGGTTCTCAAACTTAAGTGTTCATAAGAATTCTCTGGAGGGCTTAAAACACAGACCGATATACCTCACCTTCAGTTTCTGACTGAGTAGTTGTAGAGTGAATTGTGAGAAGTGGCATTTCTCACAAGTTCCCAAGTGCTACTGATCCTGCTGTTCTAAGGACCACACTATGAGAAACACTGCGCTATTACAGAAGTTAGGAAGGAACTGGTGAGCAATCACTGGTTGGTTAAATACACGAAGGAGTGAGAAGTTCTTTGTTCTAGAAAACAAAGAATGACACAGGACTGTTCAGAGCTGTTGGAGATGGAGTTGCTCTCACAGTATGCGTCGCTGTGACATGAAGAGTGGTTCTTTAATCCTACCCATTTAATCCCTAACTGAACACCGAAAGAAGGTGGCCAAGGCAGTTGAAATGGCAGAAGACTTCTGTAGACTTGAGTATTTAACTGGAGCTTGATCATAAATTCTATGTATCCTTCGTAGGTCTTCTCCTTTTAAATTACTATTTAAATCCAATACGACTAATGTTAAATGATGTATATCTGTGTGTCTTTGATGTCATGGATCAACAGGTGATATTACAGATTGTTAAGTTCTTGGTTAAGCTGTTTGCCCAAACCAGGACTTTCCATGGCTATTCTGCTCTGTCACGAGTGTAGCAGAGCTTCCATCTGCCCCCAAATCCCTCAAGCACACATTCTGTCACTAAGGGTATATAACTATGGAATGTATATTTAACAAATCATAAATTCTTGAAAAGAAAGATCACCAGCCAAAATTAATTTAACTAATATTTTGCTGTCTACCACAATACAGCAGTTCTTTTCTCTTCATTAAATTGTGCTCTATTGAATTTGAATAGTTTCTAAGCTTGTATTTCTTGAAACATTTATCCCGTGTACTTTTAATACACTTTGATCAAATAACTTTGGGGCACATGGTTTAAACGAAGCTAGCAAATTTCTTTTTTTTTTTTAAGATTTTATTTATTTATTTGACAGAGATAGAGACAGCCAGCGAGAGAGGGAACACAAGCAGGGGGAGTGGGAGAGGAAGAAGCAGGCTCATAGCGGAGGAGCCTGATGTGGGGCTCGATCCCAGAACGCCGGGATCACGCCCTGAGCCGAAGGCAGATGCTTAACCGCTGTGCCATCAGGTGCCCCAAACGAAGCTAGCAAATTTCTTAATGCTTCATTTCTGAGAAATTTTATTAGACTTAAGTACATAATAGCAAATTCAAGAGAAGACTGAAATTTTTCAAACTTACTTGATCGAGGATATATATATATATATATTTTTTTGGAGAATCTTTTTGTGGATTATTGTTTCATGGAGCTTAATCTGGGAAATAGAAAGTAGAAAGCGTAAGTGTATATGAATGAAAACACATCAACCCAGGGATCAGTTGCTTTATTCCAGCTGACTTGTCTATCTGGTTTGAAACACCTTTGCCTTCTACACTACTTGATGTTTTTTCTAGAAGGCTGTAAGGCCTTAGTCCCTAATGATAATCATCCTGGTTATAAGAGGGTCATCCTGATTTTTTTTTTTACTAGCATATAGTGTTTAGTGATTTGTAGAGAACATTCTAAAAATAATTGACAGAATATAGCCCAAATAAAAAATCACCTAAGTAACCCTCATCTAAACTGTTAGCATTGACATGTGTGCATTCATATATATTTACACATATATACACGAACAGATGTGTGTAAACACAAGGTATAATACTATATATGTGCATTCTCTGTTGACAGGATAAAAGGGATTTGTATTTATGTTATGTGATAAGTAAGTGTGGTAAAACATATGAGTATAAACCTAGCATGCATACTATTGTGTAATGATTTTGTCCATCAGTGTAATACAAACATCATCCCATCATTATATTTTCTTTGATAATACCTGTTTCAATCTGATGTAGGTGGCATATTAGAGTCACCAAGGTGGGATCCAGAATGGGCTACCCATGCCCCAAGAGTCTTTGAAACTACTGTGCAGTATATTGTGGGGAGAGTTGGAGGTGAGATCTCACATCCACCCATGAAAAGATGTTTTTCATAAAATGTGTCTCATAAATGTGGTTTCCACCCCGACTTGGTTACATAATTATGTGAATCATTTAAATCTTGTTAAAAGTTTGTTTCTGTTTCTAAAGGACAGACAGGGACTGGATTAATTCCTGGTCAGTCAGAAATACATATAGAAAGAAATATTTAAATAGATCTGGAAGACTGCGCAAAATGAAACTTTACTGGATGAGAAAAAGGAATATATACCATTCTGGGTATGTGGCCTCAGAAAGACAAGGGGGAAAGTGAATGCTGCAGTATGTGAAACAAGGGTATTGAACTGAGGCAGACTGAGAAAATGCAGTATGGACATGCGCTATAGTGTTGGTCAAGTGATTGGAACCGGAGGATATTTTGATCATTCTATACGTTTTAATAAGAAAGCAATGTGAATTTGAGAATTGACCTGCGAATGTAAAAAATAAAACAAATTCCATAGCTTTAATAGATACCTTGCTCCTGATAAAATAATTGTGTTAAATCTATTCTCCTGCCTATATTATGGCTTGAGAGATTTATTTTAAAATTAAGAAGCAGGCTTGATGGTGTTTGTCATGGCCTAAGTCTTATATAATGTAAAATACATTATTTGTTAACCTATATTAATCACCATAAAATCTCTAAATGCATTTTCTCAAATTTATGCATGGCAAATTACTGAGGTCATATAACTACAGGTTTGGGAATAGGCTGGTTTTGAATCACAAATGGAACTCTGTTACGAAGAAAATTTCCAAAATGAATCCCATGAGAAAATACATTATTAATTATAGCTAGTCAAATGTGAGAAATGCTTTTTTATTTCATAGAAATACATGTTTTTGTTTTTGTTTTAAGATTTTATTTTACTTGAGAGAGAGCACAAGCACAGGGAGCAGCAGAGGGAGGGAGAAGCAGGCTCCCCACAGATCAGGGAGTCCAATGCGGGGCTTGATCCCAGGACCCCAGGATCATGACCTGAGCTGAAGGCAGACGCTTAACGGACTGAGCAACCCAGGCGCACCAAAATATGTGTTTTGTGGTAGAGTAGCTATTCTCTTACACTTTAAGTCAATTACATTTTGGTTCAGATTAATGGTCATGTTATAGATGCTTAAATATTTCTAGTTATAAAACAATTCACTGAATCAAAACAGGGTTAATATTTTTTTAAAAAATTGATAGGCATTTGAACAAATCAAATTAAAAAGTAGTTAAAAATCTGCATCTTGGATGTACTTTAATTAGATACAGGAGAATAAGGCAGTGTATATTAATATATAGAATAAATCATGCTTTTTTGTGTGTTTTCTTCCCATTCCTAAGAACCAAAACTTAAATGTAACTGCCCTTTGGTACTAGTAATTATTTTTCAGAAAAAAATAAATCAATATTTCTAATTCGCTCTCTTGCCATTTCCCTAATTTTTTCATCTCTTCTAATATTAGACAATATTTACATTAAAACCAATGAGGAAATTACATTCAGGATGTCCATGGGAGTTTCTGAGAAATGGAACAGAACTTCGATTTTTAATTAAACCAGATTAGTCTGTGAAAATCATAAGTACTGATAGCTATAATTTTACCTGTATTTGTGGAACAAACACAGTAAGAGTCCTTTGAAATAGTCCCTTAAATGATATTGTTATCAATTCAATGAAATTTTCTTCTTGGCAATATCCTGCAATTGTAGATTTTTTTCCTTTTATGAGGGCAAGGTGTTTTTTTAAGATGAATAAAGATGCTCATCTGTTTTGTTTTCACTCAGGTCTGGAGTGTACATAAGAAGTTGTGGGCTACTTAAATCACATGCTCATACTATTACATGCTTATATCAGTCTTATGGTGAGAGTTGATTTGCTGAGTAGGCTGATTAAACCCCAGTGATAACACTTGACTAGGGAACTTTGAAGTCTCCCTTCTCATCCCCACCAACTCCCCACAAAGAAATGCTGCTTCATCTACATCCCTTAAAAAAAAAAAAAACCCACAAAACCCCCTATCGTATCTTGTCACTGACTCTGAAACGTTACTTCCATATTCCTGCTTTTTCATGTTTTTCCCTATCTTACTCCTTTCACATACTTTTTACTCTTTTAAACCCACTCTAAAATACTAGTGGACTGTTTTTTATTCCTTAGTGGAATTTTGGGTTCAGAGGTCATGTATAGAGGAACACAATGCATGGCCTTAAAGCCAAAATAACATCGAGATTTCATTACATCCTGCTTTATAACCTCAATAAATAGGGCACCTACTGAACAGTCACAATATGCCTCTTAGCAAATGGAGACAAGCATTCCCAAGGTGATGTTGCATAAGTAACTCCAAACTAGGAATCGGGAGATCTGGCAGGTCTGTGTTCTAATCTGGTTCTGCTGTTGAAATAACTGCTTTTTAGCTAGTATCCGAACCATGCCATTCTCCTCTGTAAATGAGTTCTTGGTATGCCTACAAATGAAAGAAAATCTTTGGGAGCCTGGGTGTGATAGGTGTGGGCAAAGGAAATGGGAAATACATGTTTTATATGTATTTTTGAGGAGTATACTCAAAAGTCTTTTACTAAGAAGAGTGCATATTTAAAGAAAAATTATAAACCACTTTTCCTGAATTCCTTGAAACACACACACACACACACACACACACACAGACACACACACACTCTTACTTCAGAAGTCGATCTGCTATAAGCTGTGCTCTTAGCACGCTGGCACCACCCATTCCCTTTTGATGAAGCAACATGTAACTATTTTGTCTTTCAAAGTCCTCACAGGCAGTCTGATTTAAAGGAAGGCCAATCGTAGATGAAAATTTGAGTCACCCTGTAGAGTCGAGTCAGAAAAGTATGAAAGTGTTTCACCTATTATATTTTTAGATTTTCATTTTGAGGGAAAAAATGCTAACTATGAAGAGATTCAGGAAATACCTTCTGTTTTGTGCAAAATAAACTCCATGTGGCAGGTGCTGTGATGTTTTGCCGGGGTCCCCATTTTCTAGAAGGAGGTTTTACAGGTACACAGCCCTCAGCTGTCAGCTCCATTCAGGGACTGCCTCAGTTGCAGAGAAGTACCTCGGGTCTTGCTACTCTCTAGGGTTGACCTCCTTCAGAGACTGATCTGTGAGGGCATGTAAAAGCCTTTTTATCTCAGACATACTGCAGAAGACTCTGTAGTGTCATTGTAGCTCCAGGGCGTCCTGTAGGGTTTCCAGAAGCTGCTGTTGGGCTCATAGTGTAGAGAGTTCGTCTCTGTGCACTCCTGCTTCTTCCCTCTTCTCTCTGTAGGTCTTGAACCAGAGCGCCCTCCTGAATACACAACCTAAATTCCCTCTCACAGTTGGATTCTCTGTGACCCCATCTCCAATAATAAAAGTAGATAACTCAATTGGTTTTCTGTTCTGAAATCGATTATCTTTAGGCCTGAGACAAAAACTAGTAAGTAGACGTCATGAAAAAGTTGAATCCACTGTTTTGTACCACAGCAGGCCATTATATGCTTTGCCATCAGACACATCACCATTATGACACACATGAAATGGTAAAGTGGGACGGTGTAATCTTGTAATGTACATGGTTATTACCAGTTATGCTTCCTCATTGACTCAGGATTGACCCTTGCCTCCTAAAAGCATTTTTTTTTTTTTTTTGCTGAACATTTCTTAGATTGAGAGGTTTTTGTCACCAAGAGGCCCTGTATATAGAAGGCACATCATTCTCTATAGGGGCTTATTAACTACCTCCCTTTCAATTCTTTCCCATCCTACCTCTCAAGGCATTCATTTGTTTCATTATGCACCACTATCTTTACAATTTTTTAAATAGTAGAAGATCTGAATTTTAATTAGGTATAATCTACTTTTAAAGTCAGTTGAAAAATTTTCTAGGATGAAACATCTGTAATATCCAAAGGTGTCTGGCCTAGAGCAGAAAGAGTGGGAGTGCACATCTGTATTATTGCCATCATCAGAAAATGAAGTCCTATTGAAAACATGTTCATAATGTGCTCTACTCTCTAGGAAGCAAAAGTTTATATCCTGGAAAACTACTAGCATTTCTTATAGGCAATAAAAATTTCATGACAACCCAGACCTGAGATATTAAGCATATGCTCAGATATCTTAAAAATGTTATTAATGATTAATCTATAGTTATAAATAACTTTCATTGGCCCTACTTGCCTAAATAAATATGGTAATTTACGGTTTGTGTTGTTTCATACAAATATGGCCCTCTGCCTTTTGTCTAAAAGTAAAGTTACTCTTGGCTGCCATATAATTTTACAATAATGAATATTAAGGAGATAGGATGAAGAGAATACCCAGTAGTAGAAATACCACTGTAAAAAAAAAAGCCCCCATCTTTAAAGGTTAATCCTAATTGCTAAATATAATATGACATAAAACGCAAACATATTTCTTAATTGCATAAACATTTACCAAATGAAATGTATTTTCATTAATTGTCTAAGTTAAAGTTAGACAAAATCCTGCCATCAAAAAAAAATGATGAATAGGATTGGGGTAACAATAAAAACTCATAATGAGAGCAGGAATAAAAATCAAGAAAAGAATTGTAGAGTTTGCTTCATTAAAAAATTACTTAAGGGGTACCTGAGTGGCTCAGTTGCTTAAACTTCCAACTCTTGATTTTGGCTCAGGTCATGATCTAGCGGTTGAGATCCAGTCCTGCATCCACACCCAGTGTGGAGCCTGCTTAAGATTTTCTCTCTCCCTCTTCCTCTGCCCCTACCACCCTCCCTCTCTAAGAAAAAAAAAAATAAGTTGTATTTGATTTCATGGCCTGTAAACGTTGAAAAGTCACATGCCAAGTACCAAAGATTGCAGATATAGGGAGGTTTCCTGAAGATTTTTTAAATAAGAAACATAAATATGAGTAATTGAATTTTTGTTTATGCAATCAAATACAATGCACTTATTTTTTTAAAAAGATTTTATTGTCAGAGAGAGAGAGAGAGACGGAGACAGACAGCAAGCGCACAAGCAGGGGGAGCTACAGGCAGAGGGAGAAGCCAGGCAGGGAGCCTATGAGGAACTCGATCCCAGCACCCTGGGATCATGACCTGAGCCGAAGGCAGACACTTAACCACTTGAGCCACCCAGGCGTCCCTACAATGCACTTATAAAAGCAAGTGATAAATTTCTGAATAACTGTCAGAACTGGTGAAGAATCAACGTGTGATGTATGTATGTAAAGAATGCAATACCAAGTGTGTATGTGGGAGAGATTGTCTAGAAGTAATCGTGGACAGTGCATAGGTACTGAGGTTAAGAGTGCTGCAATACTATTTTCTCTGGTCTATACGTAGTTTCAATTTTCAAAGAAATATGGATTATCCTGCTATCATTAAAAAATTTAAAAAATTATGCTTCAAATTTAACTTCTTTCTTCTAAAGGCTTGTGCTTTGTAATGAAGGAGATGCCATGTCAAGAGCTGACCTCTCTGAGTGGAAGCCCACCTTTAGGTCTGGCCTTAAACTCTAACGAGGAAAGAATGTATCCACACATTCTCTAATAAGTGACAAAGGATTCTCAGTAGTGTTTCCATGTGAGGATAGGATTTTTTCCCAGCCTTTCTCCAGAAATTTGTTTTCCTGAGCCTTACATCATGAGGACAAACAGAACACTGGAAAAGTGTATTATAAGCCACCTGAGAGAATTCAAGCTTAAAAATGAACATAAAAACGTTACACATATGTGAGATATATAACCACATGGAGATCTTTCTGGGAGCCAGGTTCAGAACATTCAAAAACATGTGGTTGAGATCTAATCAGTCTTTCAGCTTTTGCCATGCTGTAATTGTGCACGCACGCGTGTGTGTGTGTGTGTGTGTGTGTGTGTGTGTGTGTGAGATAGAGAGTGTGTGTGTGTGTGTCTGCTGCTGATGAGTCGCTCTTGAAAATAAAACAGTTTATATGCCTAGTATACTTGATCAAAATCCTATGAGTCATGTTCCAAGAAATGAGTTTGGGAACCAATAAGTTCTCAAATTGGCAATTTCAGCACATGATTCGGTGTTGTGATGTTTGTATTAACCTTGCTAGGAAGTCTGAGCATTAGCTATTCAAGTATTACTCCATTGTTCCCTGGCATTTCCCAATGTTTTAGTATTCACTATTGGCTATGTTTCTTTTTAAAGTTAATACTTTTATTTATTAATCATGTTCTATAAGTCCCTACTGGGTAAAGAAAATGTAGAACATTGGAATTATATGTTAGGAGTAATTTATGATTGTAGGAGTTTATGAACGTTCTAGGGAAATCTTATTTCTTGTCCTCAGATCTTAAAGATTACTATGTATTGTGAATTTGGAAATTCTCAACAAGCAGCAATTCACAAAAATGGTGTGGTGGATAGAGAGAGCAAGGTTGTAATTGCCAGACCCCGAGATAACCTTTTACACATACAACAGATAGCCTATGACTTGTGCTTTCAGTAAATACTGTTTCAGTCTTCGGTACATAAAACTGTTACATTAAACCATTAATTTTGAAAGATGGAACTTGATGCATGAATCCTGGTATTTACTTTGCTCTGGTTTTTGAACTTGTGGAGTTAGGAATCTTTTGTGAGTAGGCTGACTTGATTGTCAGGTATTTTGATTCAAAAACCTATATGCCCTTTAAGCTCACCCCTGCTGTTCAAGTTGTCCTAAAATAATATGGGGGGTTTAAAAATCAATACTCCTGGTTTAGGCTGAGTGCTGGGGAGAGCAGATAATAAGGTATAATTTTTAGGAGCAGAAAATATTTCCACAATTGCCTACAATGGTTCAATAAACCTGGGAAAAGGCTAGTTTTGGGAACGTGCGACTCTGGCAGTAAAACAGAAATTTCTAGCAGGTGCAGGTTTAGCCTTAAAAATAGTTTGAAAATGAAGTTTGCCTTTCTACCATCTTAGATTTCTTTTTAAGGTTCAGAAAATTTGTGTATTAGAAATATTTGTGACAATTTATAAAGGAAATCAAAACAGTGCATGTGTAGCTGCAAAATGGCACCTCCTCGTTCTGTTCTATTTCAGTATGTGGCCTGTGTTGTCCAGAGAAAGGCAATGTAATTAACCACAGGGTGAAATTTAGGGTTTATTATGCAGACCAAATTATCCTGTTCCCACTACCCAAGATATCCTGTGGCCTTTGTCTTCTTTCTTGTTAGCTTAGGTTTCAGGGTTCTATGTGTGTTTTGGGGATCCACACAATGTGGTGATTAACTTAGGTCCTATTTCTCTCATTCACTGATTGTTATCCTTCCACAAGAAAGAGAAACCATCCTGGGGCACCTGGGTGGCTCAGCCGGTTAAGCGTCTGCTTTTGGCTCAGGTTATGATCTCCAGGTCCTGGGATCGAGCCCCACATTGGGCTTCTTGCTCAGCAAGGGAGCCTGCTCCTCCCTCTGCCTCTGCCCCTGCTCGCGTGCTCTCGCACTCACTCACTCTACCTCTCAAATAAATAAATAAAATCTTAAAAAAAAAAAAAAAAACCACATCCCTTACAACTCTGTGTATTTGGAATAACATCTCTTCTGCCGTTAGCATATTCCTGGTTAAACTTCTGAGTATAATTATGTTTATCACAATTACTTTGACTGTTAATAAAAATTGGGTGATTTTTATGGTATATCATACAGATGGCTGCTAACCTTGTCTAAACATGTACCTATATCTCTTTAGGAAATAAGTTTCTTGAAACAAGCATTTAGATATTATGATTATTCACGTCCATAGTATTATTCATAATAGCTAAAACATGGCAGCAACCCATTTGGCCATTGAAAGATGAATGGATGAGCAAAATGTGGCGAGTGCATATTTGCATTTGCAGTGGAATATTATTCAGCCCTAAAAAGGAAGGAAATTCTGACACACGTTAGAACATGGATTAACTTGGAGGACCTCGTGGAGTGAAATAGCCAATTACAAAAGGTCAATACTGTATTCTGCTTGAGTGATGCACCTTGAGTAGTTGCAGTCCTAGAGACGAAGTTGAATGGTGATTGCGAGGGGGCTGGGGAGAGTAGGGAACAGAGAACGCTTTAATGGGTATAGAGTTTCGGTTTTACAAGATGAAAAGAGCTGTGGTGATGGCTGCACAATGTGAATGGACTTAATACCCATGAATCAGTAAGACTTAACAGTGTTTAAGAGAATAAATCTTAGGTCGATTTTACCACAACAAAAATTATGAATGTAACACAGGAAAGCATTATTTTTTCACCTCTCTAAATTTTTGCCTTTTAGATGCAAAAATGAATAGAAGTTCTTGAACTCAAAGCTTTTTGAAGGAGCCATCTATTTTCCGGTGCTAATTGTCAGGACTGAAAACAGCCCAAATCTGTAATTCGGTGATGAGGCCACGTGAAAGTTTGTTGTAGCACCATATGTAATGAATCGTTGAGCACTACATCAGAAACTGATGATGTGCTATACAGTGGCTAACTGAACTTAAAAAAAAAATCCCGTTTAACACTTGGAGACTAAAAAGCACCTATTCTTGATGGCAGACTGAGTGTACACTTCTCGTTTCTGTGATAACGTGAATGTTGGGAAAGCTCAGACTTGTGTCTCTGAATTTGAGCTGTGTCCTGGGGGAGCTTCATCTGATTCGTTAAACCCGGATCTATCCTTGGAGGCAGCACAGCAGCTTTTTCAGGTACAAAATGGTCTTTGTATTTAAATGTGCCGCCTGAAACACACTCCCATCTGTTTTCCGGAGTTTACACAAAGCATTAGTTCATTTCCAGAGGCTGAAAACTTCTAATTTGAAAGGTTAAATTCACACACAGAGAAACCCAGTGGGATTAGAGTCCCTATTTTAGAAGACGCGTGTCCTTTTGCACTGTGAGCGGGCCTCACTATCTGGCTCTTCCTTTCTCCATAGACTTGTTCCCGTCTTCGTCCTGATGTGGTAGCACAAAGAGATGAGCAAGTCCCAGGACTGAGAAGGAAGACATCTGGAGCTGATGATAAGGAAGCTCCTTGAACTTAGGAGTTCAGTGTATCTTTCTTTCTTTTTTTTTTTTTTCCAGTCCCTTTGCACTTTCTAGCCTTCCTAAAATCTTCACTATTAAAAACGACTCATTATTTGGGGAACTGTCTGTGAGCCTGCTTCCTAGCTACAGATCGGGTAATTACACTTCCCAAATGTTCTGGGATAAATTCCATTTTAAGTGTTCATTCCCGCTGTCAGACCATGCATCTAGACGTGGGGTTTGGAAAATAGGTTTCCTGTAGCTGAATGGCTCCATTTAAGTTTTATTTTGATAAAGTCAGATCTTCACGTATCTGAAAGCTTGCCACTTGTGTTTCTCTGCAGCTAAGTATTCATATAAATGTTTCATTATATTTTTCGTGAGCTTGTTCCTAAAAAAAAAAAAAACCCACAAAACTTTAGAGTAAAAGCTTTCTATAGTCGAGGAAGCTATATCCTGCTTCTCAGGAAATTTCATGAGCTGCCTGGGTCAGGGAATTGTGGCTTAAGAAATACTCAATAATTGCAATTCACTGTAGACAATTGTTTTCATGCTACCTCACCTCAAGTTTAAGTAAGGTTTGGGCTACAGGGTGAAGCTCCATGAGCAAGTTTTGACTCATGGCTTCTCACATTGATCAATTGATAGCCATGGTCATCTATGCTAGGGATACTTTTCAAAAAATAAAAAAATCAAATAGGTTTGAACTTCTTCAGGACAAAAGCAAATGAAATTTTCTTAAACTGATGAAAGCAAAATGAAGTGTATAAACTCAAAGTAATTGAGGAGTGAGAATGTCATACTGAGTTATTAGGAGAAAACGCGTACATACCTAGATTTTGAAAATAGTTAAGTAAAAATGCAAAACAGTTAAACTAGGCTGGATTTTTCTCACTGAGGAAAATGTAATTTATGTGCATTTGGTATCAGCTTTGTCACAGAATAAGAAGTAGAGGAAAAGGACTGAGGTAAAAATACTGCCTTGGTCATAGGCTGTTAAGAGTTATTTTGTTTTAGGGAGGATTAACTATAAAATTCTGAATTATGTTGTAGCAGTTCTATGGAATCATAAAGTTGGAAATGTTATATTTATCTTAATCTTCTGGCAATATTTTAGCAAGACCACTTTTTAAAAAAGTTTATGCTTATTCTTTCATTTTAAGGAAGCACAGAAGTTAAATAGTGGCCATAACTTCAAAAAGAGAAGAAACAGACTGGATTTATGATTATCTCTATCTGGTTGTAACTTTTATTCCCAGTGTCCTGAAACGTCAGGATTTTCTGCCTTGAAGTGACTCTCTATTTATTGTGCCAGACCCCCCAGGCCCCTTTCAGTCCACAAACTTATGCTCTTGGTAAACTCATGGCAATTCTCTCATATTCTTAGTAAATTCCCTGCTGTGCCTTTCCCCTTCTCATTTGGAAATTCCGTTAGTGAATATTTATCTGCTATTTTCTGTCTGTCTTGTGATGTTACAACCTGAGTGGGATCCTCATATTTACCTCTGAACCTTTCTACTGGTTTTGTTCTTTTTCTGTCATATATGTAATGTCCAACAAGAATTTCAGCTTGTTCAACATGACTTTTTATAGTCTTTGGTTCTTTTTCTGTTACACAGTATTTTTTTTTATCTCTCTACTTGTATTATAAATAATTTTAAGGCATTCTTCAAATTGACATTGTCTTTTCTACTACAAGTAGAAAAGTATTCTACAAGTATGCCTGCTGTTTGTTTGACTTGAGATTTGGTCATTCTTTCAAGGTGAGACTCTCAAATTTCTGGTTTCTGTTGGCTGCCAATTTAGGCCTAAGACACAGAGGAGGACATGTTAGTTAGCATCTCCATATATCTGGGGAGGTACCATCAACAGGCTGGCTTTACTGTAGAGTGATTTGGTGTAACTATTTCCCCAGGAGGTCCCCGAATGTCTCTATGTTGAGGTCTTTTCTTTTGGGACATCTATTGACCCAGAGGGAAACCTTTTGGTTTCCTGCTAGAGGGTAGGGGGTATGGATATGTCTCCCTACTAGAGTTCTGGACATCAACTGGAAAAGGAGACTGATAGTTTGGCCATTCAGTGTCATTTATATCGTACTGTTTTCGGTTCATTACTTCTGTCTTCTTCACAAGTATGCTCAGTTTCCTGCCTCTAGATCCTCTCTGGGTCAGCATTTCCAGAGAAGTAACCTCCTGTCTTCTTTTGATGGGGTGAAGTTGGAAAATGGATCAGAGGCTGAGGTGATCCTAACACACATTAGAAACGCTCGTCTTTTTAACTTCATCCATTCACGTCCATAGTTTCAAAGGTTCAAGTTTCCGCAAATTCTGGAAAATTCTTTGTTACAGATTAGTTTGATTCTTGCTATCTTCTTAGTTTCTCATGCTCTCTCCCCTGTCAAATGAGAATCATTTATATATTTTTCTATTTTCCCTTGTTTATTCTATTTAAATAGCTATTTTTTAGCTCCCAAGATTTTGTTGATATTTTATTAAGTTTATATTTTTCCCTTTTTTGTCTTCATGTCCTTTGGAATATTTATCGTGTTTTTTTTTTCCCTTTCCTCAAATGCAGTTAGACCAGTAGTAAAGGTGTTAAACATGTAAGTTCAATGAGATGTTTTTAAATTAAAACTGAGCTCATAGTATTTTCATACTTTCAGTTGTGGAGTCACATGTAATACTCAGATGCTCTTTTTCTTATTTTGTGCTTCCTTTGGAAAATTATATAATGGAGGAAGTAGAAACTTCTTGCTGTCTTCTTAGTTTCTCATGCTGCGTCCCTGTCCTATGATACTCCATTTGGGTGAATTTCTAAATGTCTCTTCATTCTCTTATTGACTACATTTCCTTTCTATTCTCTAAAAGGCAGTGGTACAGAAAAGCTCAAATCATGGTTAATCTGAATACAATTCACATTTAACTGTGGTTTGGTTAGGTGGCATTTGCCAAGTGTTGTTGTGGGTTTGTGTGGTGTGAAAATTCACAAGCATAATTAAACATGGTATCAGCCTTCCGTAATGCATTTCTTTGTCCATTTTTTTCATGCAGTGTTGTTTTGTTTCAGGAGGCAGAATTATGCTCAGAGACTGAATTTGTCTTTGTCAGCAATTTATTTAACACCAGTTCACTGTGGGAATTTCACAAGCCAAATAGCGTACAGGATGATGTCCCTCAATAAGCTAATAAAGAAATAACATACTCCAAATCAATGGTAGATTAATCACACTACTGTTACAGGCAGGGGAGAGTGAAAGGAATAAAGTCCAAAATTTTAGTTGAGGTGTACCTTTATACGAGAGGGTACTCAGGAGAGATGGCTTAGCCAGTCAAGAGCTGATGTCCAGCTTCTGACGCAAAAGTCAAAGTCCCCTGTTGCTGGACATGTTGCTGGGGAATGATCGACTGGTATTGACGGGCAAGATGATCATCTTCCGTTGCACTGCTCGGCTTTCACTACTGTAGGTAAAAGATCCACCTTAACCATGGCGGGAGCTAATTGTCCCAAAGCATTTGGAAAGCTAGTTAGATCCGCAGTCACCACACCCAGACTGAACACCCTCAGATAGTCCCCACAAACTCGGTATTTATAGTGTGAACATCCCCTTGACATTTTGCTTCTTCCTATGTTTTTGATAAGCCCCCAGTGGGGCTCCTCAGCAGTGAGCTACTGAATTCTTAACAGATGAGATGATGGCATCCTGATACAACTTAATTCATTCTTACATCAAAACAACTTTCTACTCTTTAAGAACAATTTCATCCTTGTCATGAAAAAATGGATTTGAAATAATATTAAATCAATATACAGCAGGTGTCCTCAAGTCTTCTGTCCTTGGGGGACATCCTGAATTCAGTACGCAAATTAAAGGATGCCACCCATTTGCTCCCTAGCCCTATGATTGCAGGAGGTCTCCTCCTATCTCTGATGATCTTGCTCAACCTTAGTAATTCTAAGACATACCCAGAGTTCTAGCGCGTCCGTCTTGGTTGTGGCTTGTCACATCTTTTTCCAGTCTGCTGCTCTCCAAGCTTCACTGTTAGCCATATTTTCCTTCTTTTAACTGTATCTCTAGATTGATGATGTATTTTCTCCCCAAAACACTTTCCTTTCAGCATGGACACAGGCTCTCCTTCTTTTCCTCATATCACAGCTAACATCAGGCTTTAATGTTTGCTGGAGATTTGAGAGCTACTGAAAGTAATAGTGACACAGGATAAGAACATGTAGCGTGAGATAGGACAGTTGTGCTACTAAAGGCATTTGGTCATACGCCATCACCGAGGGCTCTCCTCTCAGCCTTCAGTTCAGTACCTGTGGCTCATGCCTGCTCTCCCCTTTCCTATTTGGAGTTCCTCTTGGCTTTCTACAAATACAGAGACAAAAAGAATAGTTTCCCCTGGCTTTAACCAATGGAAAGAAGGGATTCAGTTCACGATTTTTTACCAGTGTTTGTAATACCTCAGTTGGAAGTACTCCTTATTAGATTACTTGGCCGACATCAACTGGCATTCCTTTGTTGATATATAGGAATTGAACTTGAACGTCTGATTGACCAAGAGGTAGCAAGGCATTAACTCCCAGCACAAGGGAAGCATCTCACCAAAGACAGATTTTGGTGTCTGTCTTTCAGCATTAAATTAAAAGTCACAAATAGCAGGAAGCTCTTTAAATGACACTTTGTCCCTGATGCATATCAAATAGACCCACCTCTTGATAATCTTCATTCCCTTCTTATAAATAGCTTTCATATTGTTTTCATAATAACTTTCAGGTACTTTTCAGAGCATTTTATCGATATTATTTTATGTAATTCCTCACATATGATAGAAATACTGTTTTTCTTCTTGATTTACAGGGACATAATTGTGGCACAGAGCAAATGAATCATTTATCTAAGGTCTCACAGCTATTAAGTTACAGAGCCTGGATTCAAAGTCAGGCAGTCAGAGCCTGTGTTCTTAACTATGTTGGGGAGTAAGAATTTCCCCTTCAAGGGTCCTTCTAGCTGGACCAAGAATCAAATTGACATGAGACACATTAGCATGAGAAAATCAAATTTAATAGCACACACACGGGAAGTCCACACAGATAAGAAAATTCCAAAGACAGGCAACATGAGGTCTATGTGTCATCCTGAACTAAGGAGAAGGGAGTAGGGGTCTGGGACTTGAGAAGAAACAATGTACTTCATGGGACAAAAAGAAGAAGAGATGTTAGGTAATTAGATGTTTGCCCTGCCATACAGATGGGCCACTCAGATAAAATTTATCTCTGCTAATAACCCTTATTCTGGGAAAGATCCCCAATTTAGTTTCTTCTGTGTAGTTAAGGGAGGAGCAAAACTTTCTCTTGGGCCCCTAGGGTCTGTATCACCCTCAACTCAGAATAATCTTCATGCCAAAGCAGCCCATCTTGGGGCTGCCTGTCCTCAGCCCTTCAACTACTTAGGAATATTTTTTTTCCTTGTCTTAGCAGATACTAGTTGCTAGGTGAGTATGTTTCAGGTGACCTATTGACTGGCGAGAAATCTAAATCCAGGGGCACCTGGGTGGCTCAGTCGTTAAGCGTCTGCCTTCAGTTCAGGTCACCATCCCAGGGTTCTGAAATAAGGTCCCTCATAGGGCTCCCTACTCTGCTGGGAGTCTGCTTCTTCCTCTCCCACTCCCCCTGCTTGTGTTCCCTCTCTCACTGGCTGTCTCTCTCTCTGTCAAATAAATAAATAAAATCTTAAAAAAAAAATCTAAATCCAAAGATGTCAAAGACTTAGATCATTAAGACCTCATGGACCATGTGTCAGAAGATTTCCGGAGGTCATTAGAAGATAAAAGGAACTTCCCCAAGACAAAGACTAAAGGTTTCTGTAGTTCGGGCCACTGCACTGCCTCTCTTGATGTTTCTTCCCTTTCCACCTTCTGTGTCATGATGTATGGACAGCTAAATTTGTGGTGGGAAGAAGTGGAAATTGGAATGGAATTTTGAATCCAGGGAGAAGGATTTTTTGTCATTGTTGTTTAATTGTTTTGAACTTTGCAAGTCCTAGGAAAGTACTGCTACTGTGTTGTACCTTTTCTTTGTGACTCATTGACCAGAGGCATACAAAATACCAAAGTTCTGGGTCTTGTTTGAAATTTTCCTAGGGATCCCTAAATGGCATTGTTAAGAAAGTTACTGGTAGTCTGCATGAAAAATGTAAACCTCTTAGAATCAAGTATTGGAATGTATGTATGATCCTTGAATAACTGTGGTTCAGAACCACAGAAAGTTTCTGGTAAAATTTAGAAAATGTGCAGAATAAAACTAGGGTGAGGTGGTTGCATGTTCAGGCCACCCTGTTAAAGAATAACTGTTTACCTTCAGCTTGTATGTTGATCTTAGTATATGAGTCATTAACGTGGGGAGCTCATTCAGTTCTTTTTGAAAAAAGTCGCTTCATAAGTTACTCAGCATATTTACCCAAATGTATTTAGATTTAATTCTCTCAAGCATTTCATGTTTAACTCTGTCACACATTTTTGTAGAACTAAAATGTACACTGTTAAATCAGACACAAGTGGTCTCTAATGTCACACTCACTGGATAATGCCCCTCTATACTTCTGTTATTGTCCAGTAATATTGGTAGATGATAAAGGAGAGACCCACCAGCTATGGTTGAGCTCTTCTGTAGATAATAACAACATCATGTCATGACTATTATTACTTTCCTAAAACAATATATAGAGTGTATCACTTTTGTCATATTGCGATAAAAATAAATGCAAATATAACATAGTGACTAGTCCAGTTACAGTTAGTCAAAACCTACAGGACCCAGATCTAACACATTAGTCTCTGTCTACATCACTTACTTTCTCCATTCACTTGATTAGGTTTTCTATTTTTCTATTTTATTCTTTTTTAAAAACTGGAATTAATGCTGAGTAAATTATGAAGGTTTTATTGGCTTTATTCAACAATTCATGAATCGGGCAGCATCCCATCTAGCAGATAAAAGGAGCTCTGAAGAGCTTTACAAAATGAAAGGCTTTCTTTTTTGTTGCTGTTGTTGTTGTTGCAGAAGGGGGAAGGAAAAGGAAGTTTCTAGCAAAGAATGGATTGTTTCAGTCAAGGTCACCTTCCTATGGGGGATGGAAAGGGGTCTGTTTTGTGGATTACCTCACTAGTGCTGACCAAGTAATTCCAGATTGACTGTTTTTAGGTTACATTCCTGGGAGAGGCTGGAACTGCAATTAGGTTACATAGTAAATCTTTGCTTGCTGATAGGGCCTTAGCCCAAGTGACTCCATATTGGGCCTGTTGTCTCTTTACCATTCTATTTTCCTTTGTTTTATATCATAAAATACTTGGCTACTTTGCACTCTTACTGTGTCCTTACTTTAAGGAACTAACATTAACTTGTGTATCAGGCATGGACCTGGAGCTCCAATGTATTTCCCTAAAGTTGGCAATTTATGTAAAATAGAACTAGAGGAGTCTCATAAGTAATTTTCTCCATCAAGGAGATAAATGAAGGACTGATAAAGGACATTGTGTTACTTTCCTGATATTGAGTAAAGCTAAAGTCTATTTTAATGCAATAAATTGAGTTTGCAAAACCACAAGACTTGATCTTAGAAGCAACTACTCTATCATATTGATGTTTTTCATGTCTTTATTTGCAGCTTCTAGCATTATTCTTCCCACTTAAAGAACTACTTAAACCTCTCTCTCTCTCTCACACACACACACACACACACACACACACACACACACACCGGCATATGGTCAGAACATTCTTGTATAGAAGAATTGTTATTCCTTCATATTTCCAATGTTGGAACACCATATTTGTGTCTCTATTACTGTGTAATGATGGTTAAAGATTTATTCACAAAGTTTCTGGGGAGGAGAAAAGATGGTGGAGGAGTAGGGGACCCCTTTTTCAGCTGGTCCCCTGAGTCGAGCTGGATATCTACCAGACCATCCTGAAAACCCGCGGAGTCAGCCTGAGACGCAGGAAGATACCCTTGGATCTCTACAAATGAACATATCCAGCACTGAGTATTGAGGTACGAAGCGGGGAGCCGTGAATCTGCGTGCACAGATATTGGAAGATAAATGGAAGGACGAGGGAGCCTCTGTGCTCGGGCACCAGGAAGCAGTAGCCACCTGCCCTGGGGAGCGGGCCGGACTCGCAGACCAGCACCCACGAGAGAGCAGACTGAGACCGTGAGCCGGGGAACACGTGCCACCAGACTGAAAACCGGAGCTCTGGAGCATGCGCGAACCACACTGAAACAGAGAGCTCGGGAGCATGCGTGGGAACCGGGGGTGGCTGGTCTTGTTAGAAGCACAAAGGACAGAGACGTGCTGGCACTTTAACAGAGTTAAAATGGTCAAGAGAGCTCAGTGGAGAGCGGACTGTGATCTCTCTGTTCTGAGACAGAGGCTGGGATTCGGCCACTGCTGCTCTGACTCTCAGAAGAGACACAGCAAACCACCAGGGAAAGCCGCCAGAGAACAAAAGCCCAGAAATACCGGCTCACAGTGTGCCCATCCCCATCCCACCTCGCAGGGGACATGGAGACTCTACCCAAACAGGGTTGCCTGAGTATCAGCGTGGCAGCCCCTCCCCCAGAAGGCAGGCTGAAAAGTCAAGAAGCCGACATCCCTAAGGTCCCTATAAAACAAGTGCACACTGCCTGGGTCCTGGTCAATAATTTGGGCTCTGGACATCCCTGCAACCTCTCCTCATCAGATGATGAGAAGGAGAAATCCCCCCCCCCAGCAAAGAAAAGACAATGAGTCTGTGGCCTCTGCCACAGAACTAATGGATATGGATATAACCAAATTATCAGAAATGGAGTTCAGAGTAACAATGGTCAAGATGATGTGTAGGCTTGAAAAAAATATTAACAAAAATATTAACGAGAATATAGAATCTCTAAGGGCAGAAATGAGAGCAAATCTGGCAGAAATTAAAAATACTATGAGTCAATTGCAGTCTAAACTGGATGCTATGATGGCCAGGGTGAATGAGGCAGAAGAACGAATTAGTGAATTAGAGGATGGATGGTAGAAGAGAAAGTTAAAACAGAAACTTGCCTCAAAAAAATCCAGTCTTGAGACTGTAGAATACAGGAGATTACTTACTCAATGAAATGTTCCAATGTCAGAATCATCAGCATCCCCGAGGGGGTGGAGAAAAACAGAGGTCTAGGGGAGATATTTGAACAAATTGTAGCTGAGAACTTCCCTAATCTAGCAAAGGAAACAAGCGTTCATGTCCAAGAGGCAGAGAGCACCCCTCCCAAAGTCAGTGAAAGCAGACCTACACCACGTCACATCATAGTGCAATTCACAAATATTAGATCCAAGGATACAATATTGAAAGCAGCCAGGGGGAAGAGAATCCTTATGTACAGAGGTAAAAATATCAATTACATCATACCTGTCTACAGAGACCTGGCAGGCTAGAAAGGGGTGGCAGAGTATTTTCAAAGCTCTATCTGAGAAGAGCATGCAGCCAAGGATCCTTTATCCAGCAAGGCTGTCATTCAGAATTGATGGAGAGATAAGGACCTTCCAGGAGCGGCAGAAACTGACGAAATTCATAACCACCAAGCCAGCCCTACATGAGATATTAAGGGGGGTTCTATAAAAGTAAAAAGGCCCCAAGAGTGATATAGAACAGAAATTTATAATCTATAGAAACAAAGACTTCACAGGCAACATGACATCACTAAAATCATATCTCTCAATAATCACTCTCAATGTGAATGGCCTAAATGCTCCCATAAGTGCCACAGGGTTGCAGATTGGATAAAAAGACATGACCCATCCATTTGCTGTCTACAAGAGACTCATTTTGAACCTAAAGATACATCCAGACTGAAAGTGAAGGGATGGAAAACCATTTTTCATGCCAGTGGACCTCAAAAGAAAGCTGGGGTAGCAATTCTCATATCAGACAGATTAGATTTTAAACTAAAAGACTGTAGAGAGATACAGAATGACACTTATTGGGGACTAAGGATGTATCCGACAAGTGATGATGACAATTAGAGTAAATATCTATGCCCCCAACAGGGGAGCAGCTAGATACACAAGCCAACCTTAACCAGAATAAGGAGACATATAGATAATAATACATTAATAGTAGGGACCTCAACACCCACTCAGCAACAGATCATGGGCAGAAAATCAACAAAGAAACAAGAGCTTGAATGACACACTGGACCAGAGTGCATCTCTTATAGATATATACAGACACTACACCCCAGACAACAGAATACTCATTCTTTTCAAATGCACATGAACTTTCTCCAGAATGGACTTATATACTGGTCACAAAACAGGTCTCAACTGATACCAAAGACTGAGATTATTCCCTGCATATTCTCAGACCACAGTGCTTTGAAACTGGAACTCAATCACAAGGAAAATTTGAAGAAACTACAATATCACTTGGAAATAACGAACATTCTTGCTAGAAACATAGTGAATCCAAATTAAAAATCAGTTTAAACACATCTGGAGACCAACAGAATGAAAACACATTGGTCCAAAACTTATAGGGACATTGCAAAGGCGGTCCTAAGGGGAAAATACATAGCCATTCAAGCCGAACTCAAAAGAATAGAAAAATCTGGCAGACCTTGGGAGCATGCGGTTAGCCTGCCTGCCTTCGCCCAGGGCGGATCCCGGCGATCTGGGGATCGAAAGCCCCACATCAGGCTCTGCTATGAGCCTGCTTCTTTCCTTCCCACTCCCCTGCTTGTGCCCCTCTGCTCGTCTCCTATCTCTGTCGAATAAATAAATAAAAATCTTTAAAAAAAAAAAGAATAGAAAAATCTAAAATGCAGTTTTTATATTCTCACCTCAAGAAGCTGGAGCTGGAGCAGAAGAACAGGCCTAACCCACGCACGAGAAGGCAGTTGATCAAGATTAGAGCAGAGATCAATGAATTAGAAACCAGGAGCACAGTAGAGCAGATCAACAGAACTAGAAGCTGGTTCTTTGAAAGAAGAAATAAGATCGATAAGCCACTGGCCAGACTTATTCAAAAGAATAGAGAAAGGACCCAAATTAATAAAATTATGAATGAAAGGGGAGAGATCACGACCAACACCAATGAAATAGGAAGGATCATTAGAAACTTTTATCAACAACTTTATGCCAATAAATTAAACAACCTGGAGGAAATGAAATGGATGCCTTCCTGGAAACCTATAAACTACCAAGACTGAAACAGGAAGAAATTGATTAATATTTAAACAGAGATTGAAGCAGTGATCAAAAACCACCCCAAAGCAAGAGTCCAGGGCCTGATGGATTCCCCGGGGAGTTCTACCAAACATTCAAAGAAGAAATAATACCTATTCTCCTGAAGCTGTTTCAAAAAATAGAAACAGAAGGAAAACTACCAAACTCATTCTATGAGGCCAGTATTACTTTGATCCCCAAACCGGGCAGAGGCCACATTAGGAAGGAGAATTACAGGCTGATATCCATGATGAATTTGGATGCCAAAATTCTCAACAAGATCGTAGCTAATAGGATCCAAAAGTACATTGAAAGGATTATCCATCCTGACCAAGTGGGATTCATCCCTGGGATGCAAGGGTGGTTCAACGTTCACAAATCAAACAGTGTGATGGATATCAACAAGAAAAGAGTCAAGAACCATACGATCCTCTCAATTGATGCAGAAAAAGCATTTGACAAAATACAGCATCCTTTCCTGATTAAAACCCTTCAGAGTGTAGGGATAGAGGGTACATTCCTCAATTTCATAAAAACCATCTATGAAAAGCCTACAGTGAATATCATTCTCAATGGGGAAAAGCTGAAAGCCTTTCCCTTAAGATCAGGAACACGACAAGGATGCCCACTCTCACCATTATTATTCAACATAGTACTAGAAGTCCTTGCAACAGCAATCAGACAACAAAAAGGGATAAAAGGTATCCAAATTGGCAAAGAAGAAGTCAAACTGTCTCTCTTCGCAGATGACATGATACTCTATATGGAAAACCCAAAAGAATCCACTCCCAAACTATTAGAAGTTATAGAGCAATTCAGTAATGTGGCGGGA